>NW_027361779.1:37067500-37477500 GCF_039654945.1 Dendrobates tinctorius | reverse complement strand
GAAGTCCTTGTTGTCGGTGCCTAGCGGCTCGTCCATTAAGGACCCCATGGATCGGCTCATTGAGAGTTTGGCGCGATCAGTTTTTGAGGCATCAGGGTCGGTGCTCTCCCCCTCGTTCACGGCGATGTGGGTAGCCAAGGCCATGATGTCATGGTCAGAATCTTTGAATAACGCCTTGCAGGATGGGGATTACCTGCGGAGGTGTCTGAGGTCGCAAGTCAGATTGCTATGGCTGGAGACTACTTAATGCTTCTTTGGATGCGGCTAATTGTGCGGCATTTGCAGCCGCCAACGTGGTAGCCATTAGGAGGGCCCTCTGGTTGAGAACTTGGCGAGCCGATTCAATTTCCAAGAAGTCCTTGACTTCCTTGCCCTATCAGGGAGGCCGCCTGTTCGGGGAGAAGTTGGATCAGCTCATCTCCGACGCGACAGGAGGGAAAAGCAGCTTCCTCCCGCAGCAAAAGGCGAAACAGCCTTTTCGCCAGGTCCCGACACGTTTTCGAGCCTTTCGCAACACCGGATAGTTGGCAGCAGCCAGTTCGGCCGGCCCACCTCACTCCAACCAGGATAGGGAGCGACAGGTCGCATATAGACCCATTCCGGTGGGAAGGATGCGCACTCGCCAGCCCAGGACGAGAGGAGCCAAGGCTCAAAGACCCTCAGCCAAATGACTCGGAGCCTTTGGTAGGCGACATCAGCAGGGTGGGCGGCCGCCTGCTCTTTTTTCACCATATCTGGGCCGAGGTAGCACACGACTTATGGGTGGTGGAACTGGTGACTTCAGGGTACAAAATAGAGTTTATCAGGTACCCTCCAACACTGTTTTTTCTCTCCCAACTTCCCAAGGTGAAGTCCCGGGCAAAGGCGCTGCTAGGGGCCATCAATTCACTCCAAAACAACGGAGTCATTGTTCCCGTGCCAGAGCACGAAAAAGCTCAGGGTTTTTATTCCAATCTGTTCGCGGTTCCCAAAAAGGACGGGACAGTCAGACCGGTTTTGGACCTGAAGCTCCTAAACAGGTTCATCAGAGTCAAACATTTCAGGATGGAATCTCTCCGTTCTATCAGCCATGGAGCAGGGAGAATACTTAGCCTCGATCGACATCCAGGATGCCTACCTGCACGTTCTCATTTTTCTTCCGCATCAAAAGTTTTTTCGGTTCGCCATCAATGGTCGACACTTTCAATTCGCAGCACTCCCATTCGGGATAGCCACCGCACCCAGAGTGTTCACAAAGGTAATGGCAGTCGTGATGGCCGTCTTACACTCGCGGGGCATAGTCGTCTTGCCATACTTAGACGACCTCTTGGTGAAGGGTCCCTCATTTTGGGCATGCAAGGAAATGGTTGGTTGGTCAACAGTAAGAAATCATCTCTGGTCCCAGCTCGGAGGATTGCTTTTCTAGGAATGATCTTCGATACCTCCCAAGGGTTGGTAATTCTCCCTCAAAACAAAGCCCTAGCGCTCCGGCAAGGAGTCCAGAAGCTTCAGCAGCCGGTCCCTCACACCATTCGCTTTGGGATGAGGATACTAGGGAAGATGGTGGCAGCAATGGAAGCGATTCCATTTACCCAATTTCATCTTCGACCCCTACAGCACGCTCTCGTCAGCATGGGACAAGAACCCGTTCACCCTCGATCAGCGGTGCCGGCTATCCTCTCAAGTCAGGCAATCACTAGAGTGGTGGACGACCAGATCCTCCCTTCTTCAGGGAAAACTGTTTCCCCCAGACCACTGGCTAGTGGTCACAACCGACGCCAGTCTCGGCTGGGGAGCAGTTTTTCGCCACCACACGGCCCAGGGCCAGTGGTCGCAACAGGAAGTTTGTCTCCCTATCAACTTGTTGAAGATACGAGTGATCTGGCAGGCGCTACAGCATTTTCAGCACCTCCTAGCAGGACAGCCCGTTCGGATACAGTCAGACAACGCCATGGCGGTGGCTTATGTAAATCATCAAGGGGGCACGCGCAGCAGGGCCACCATGCTCGAGATAGCACATGTGCTTCATTGGGCCGAGAAGAACCGGTCCGTAATATCGGCAGTCTACATCCCAGGTATAGAAAATTGGGCAGCGGACTTCCTCAGCCGACAAGAGGTCGTGGCTGGGGAATGGGCCCTGCACCCCGAGGTCTTCCAGAAAATTTGCCAACGGTGGGGAATACCGGATGTGGATCTGATGGCGTCCAGAATCAACACCAAGGTGCCTGTGTTCGTCGCTCGGTCACAGGACCCATGAGCGTTCAGGGTGGATGCGTTGGTCCTACCATGGAACCAGTTTCGCTTTCCATATCTGTTTCCCCCGTTGCCGTTGCTTCCGAGGGTTGTCAGGAAGATCAAAACAGAGGGGGTCCCAGCAATTCTGCTGGCACCAGACTGGCCCCGACGGGCGTAGCACGCAGATCTTGTGCGACTGCTCACCGACGTCCCATGGCGACTGCCAGAGCACCCAGATCTACTGCACCAGGGACCGATCTTCCACCCGAACTCAGGAGCCCTGTGTTTGACGGCATGGCCATTGAATCTTGGATTCTAACGCAAGCAGGGTTCGAGCGTGAGGTGGTCGCTATAATGGTTAGCGCCAGGAAACCGACCTCGGTGAAAATCTACCACCACACCTGGAAAATTTTCTTCACTTGGTGTCGAGATCGGGGTTGTTCGCCCCTGACATTCTCTATTCCCAACATCTTGGCCTTTCTTCAATCAGGTCTAGACTCGGGGCTGGCCCCGAGCTCTCTTAAGAGACAGATATCGGCATTGTCTGTCCTTTTCCAGCGGATGATTGCTACTAATATGCAGGTGAGGACTTTCATCCAGGGAGTGTCTCATTTAGTACCTCCCTTTAAGGCGCCAATTGGCACCTGGGACCTTAACCTGGTCCTGAGTGTCCTGCAAGAAGCTCCTTTTGAGCCGCTACAGGATATTTCTTTATCATTCCTCTCTTGGAAAGTGGTATTTTTGGTAGCCATTACCTCCGTGAGACGAGTGTCTGAGTTGGCGGCTCTGTCTTGCCGAGCACCTTTTCTCGCTTTCCACAAGGATAAGGTGGTGCTTAGACCAGCTCCCCCCTTTCTACCGAAGGTGGTGTCCTCTTTTCACATCAATGAGGATATTGTCTTGCCCTCATTCTGTCACCGGTGCATCGCGTGGAGAAAGCTCTTCACACCTTAGACCTGGTGAGAGCACTCAGGAGGTACATGTCGCGGACGGCACCTTTTCGCCAGACGGATACCCTGTTTGTGCTCCCTGAGGGGCACAGGAGGGGACTCGCGGCCTTAAAAGTGACCATAGCCAGATGGATCAGTTTAACTATTCAGGAGGCCTATCGCATCAGAGGGGCGCCAGTTCCATCAGGTATCAAAGCGCACTCTACTCGGGCAATGGGCGCCTCTTGGGCGCTTCGGCATCAGGCTTCGGTGGAACAGGTATGCAAGGCAGCGACCTGGTCCAGCCTGCACACATTTACTAAACATTACAGTATCCTACTCAGGCCTCAGCGGATGTGAGCCTGGGTAGAAGGATTCTCCATGCAGCAGTGGTGCACCTTTGAACAAAGAGGTGCATGCAGCTTAGATCGGTGAGTTAATCTCCCACCCAGGGACTGCTTTAGGACGTCCCACAGTACTTGTGTCCCCCAATGAGACGAAGGAGAAACATGGATTTTTGTGAGTACTCACCGTAAAATCCTTTTCTCCGAGACACTCATTGGGGGACACAGCACCCACCCTGTTAGCCAAGTTGGCTCTAGTTTATTCAATTAATGTGTATTTCGTTGGTGAATGTCAGGGTGGTTTTCTCTTTGCCAGACATATTGTTTTCTGCATTAAGACTGATTGTTATTGTTCTACTGCTTTTGCACTAAACTGGCTTCCGCCCGTTATCAGGGCGAGGGTGTATACGGCGGGGGAGGAGCTAACCTTGTGTTGTTTGCCTAGTGCCAGCCTCCAGATGGCGGTAGCATACACCCACAGTACCTGTGTCCCCCAATGAGCGTCTCGGAGAAAAGGATTTTACGGTGAGTACTCAAAAAAATCCATGTTTCTCCCACATATGAGGTATCAGCGTACTCAGGACAAATTGGACAACAACTTTTGGGGTCCAATTTCTCCTGTTACCCTTGGGAAAATAAAAAAAAATGGGGACTAAAAGATCATGTTTGTGGAAAAAATACGATTTTTTTATTTTCACGCCCGGGCATTATAATCTTCTGTGAAGCACTGGGGGGTTCAAAGTGCTCACCACACATCTAGATAAATTCCTTGGGGGGTCTAGTTTCCAAAATGGTGTCATTTGTGGGGGGTTTCCACTGTTTTGGTACATCAGGGGCTTTCCAAACGCGACATGGTGTCCGATCTCCATTCCAGCCAAAAAAGTCAAAATGGCGCTGCTTTCCGTCTGAGCTCTGCCATGCGCCCAAATAGTCATTTACACCCACATGTGGGGTATCGGCGTACTCAGGACAAAATGCACAATAACTTTTAGGGTCCTGTTACCTTTGGGAAAATAAAAATTGTGGGTGAAAAGATCATTTTTGTGGAAAAAATATGATTTTTTAATTGTACCACTTTACGTGTTAAACTTCTGTGAAGCCCTTGTGGGTTCAAAGTTCTCACCACATATCTAGATAAGTTCCTTGGGGGGTCTAGTTTCCAAAATGGGGTCACTTGTGGGGGGTTTCCACTGTTTAGGTACATCAGGGGCTCTCCAAACGTGACATGACGTCCGATCTGAATTCCAGCCAATTTTGCATTGAAAAAGTCAAACGGCGCTCCTTCCCTTCTGAGCTCTGCCATGCACCAAAACATGGGTTCCCCCCACATATCAGGTATCGGCGTACTCAGGACAAATTGCACAATAATTTTTGCAGTACAATTTCTCCTGTTACCCTTGGTAAAATAAAAAAAATTGAACCTGAAGTATTTTTTTTGTGAAAAAAGGTTAAATGTTCATTTTTTTTTTTTTTTTTTTTAAATATTCAAAAAATTCCTGTGAAGCACCTGAAGGGTTAATAAACTTCTTGAATGTGGTTTTGAGCACCTTAAGGGGTGCAGTTTTTAGAATGGTGTCACCTTTGGGTATTTTCTATCATATAGACCCCTCAAAGTGGCTTCAAATGTGATGTGGTCCGTAAAAATAAAATGGTGTTGCCAAAATGAGAAATCGCTGGTCAACTTTTAACCCTTATAACTTCCTAACAAAAAAAAAATTTTGGTTCCAAAATTGTGCTGATGTAAAGTAAACATGTGGGAAATGTTACTTATTAAGTTTTTTGTGTGCTGTATCTCTGTGATTTAAGGGCATAAAAATTCAAAGTTGGAAAACTGCGAAATTTTCGCCAAATTTCTGTTTTTTCCCACAAATAAACACAATTTATTTGAATGAAATTTTACCACTAACATGAAGTACAATATGTCACGAGAAAACAATATCAGAATCACCAAGATCCATGGAAGCGTTCCAGAGTTATTACCTCATAAAGGGACAGTGGTCAGAATTGTAAAAATTGGCCCGGGAGTTAACGTGCAAACCACCCTTGGTAGTGAAGGGGTTAAAATCATTGTTTTACCTCACAGAAAACAGCTGCCTCCGTGTTCCCATGCTGTAATGTATGTATACTCTCTATTGCTTCCTCCCCTGCCCAGGAGCTGTGGTATGATCAAACCATGTCCCTGTACGGTCAGACACAGCCATTGCACAGCACACAGCAGGGGAGGCACGTGTATAAGATTATCTCAGCACAGGAACATTTTATTTTGACACCTCCAAAAGGTATTATTATTCCATGATGTATTAATTAAAATGTAGTTAGTTCATGGGAAACCCCCTTTAAGGACAGTTGTTACAATGCAGCTTAAGCCGTAGCTAGTTCTATTGTGTTATATCAGATGGGAATCATTACCGGCATGTTAGCATTTGTACGTAGCCTTGTACAACACGTACAAACTTCTATAAAGTGTATATTTCAGTATTTTATTGGTGTTGTTGCAGAGTTCCTGTGTCTAATCTTGTGGATAGCTGGGCTTCTTTTCTTGCTCTTCTGAAAGAGTCCATCCAGCTGAACATTCCAGCTCCAGGGCAATTCCTGATACTTGGGTAATACATTTATTACTATATGACCACTTCTTTGTTCCAAAGATGAGATAACCATATAAATGCCATTGAAAAAGGACTGTGCTTTATCATAATTTTCTAATGTAGCTCATAGTTGGAGGTTAGAACAGATATAGATGAATTAAAACGTGACCACTGCAGTCAATCACTGGTCACAGTGATGTCTCATCATAGCCATTGATTAGCTGCAGGCATCTACACGTCCTGTGATGCAAAGTCAACCGGATAGCATTGTAGAAAAAAGATACCACTACTAGAAAACACGACTTTTTGATGTTTATATGAATCAGTATTATTGACCTATTTTTTTTTTTTTTATTCACTTGGTATTTTAGGGTTTTGAATGAGTTTATTATGAAAAACCCCACTTTAGATAACAAGAAAGACCAGAGGGATCTTCAGGTAATGAAGAACAGTTAAAATGGTTTGAAACTTTCTGAATCTTATTTTGTAGGGAAAAAATAAATTAGTTCTTTTATCGTTTATCTCCTTCCAAAATCTGAAAATAATTGAGTTGACTGAAAGCTCGATGAGATTCTGAAGAATAAAGCTGGAATTCAGAAATGGCTAGTTATAGGTCATTATACATTTATCTGAGATAAGCGGAAAAAATTCTGTGACCACAAAAGTATTCTGTGGTCACCAAATGAGAGCTGTGAATGGCCTCCTACCTGCCCGGTTCCCCAGGACCTGCTTCTCATTTGTAGACCGGGTGCAATGGGATGCTGTGAGATTTCGGCAGATTGTGAACTAGGTACAAAGTAACACATTCTTCTGACTACAAGGCACACTTTTCAAGAGGATAGCATCTTACTAAAAATTAGGTGCTACTTAAGGCCCCGTCACACACTAGCGAGATCGCTGATTTTGTGACGCCACGGCGATCTTGCCAGTGAGATCGCTGTGTGTGACGGGGATCAGCGACCGGCCCCCCTGCCAGGTATCGCTGATCATGCTCGATCGGCCTGGGCCATTTTTTGATCGCTGGTCTCCCGCTGGCCAGCACGCATCGAGAGACCAGCGATCAGCAACGCTGGTTTCTAATGTAATCATCGGGTATCCAGGAGCCGCGGCTCTTGGATACCCGCTGTTTACCTTGGAAACCGCCGTACACGCTGATGTGGCTGGGCGTATGCAAATGTGCGTATGTGGCTGGGCGTATGCAAATCACATACTTGACCACCCGCTCCCGTCACCAGAAGATCCAGACAGCTCACAAGTCTAGAGTGACTGCTTACTTGTACCCAAAGGCTGGACAACCCCCTTAAATCATCATAAAGCGATCACTGAGACAACTGTCTGTCTCTCTCTCTGCCGACAATGATCTGTGTGATCAGTGCTGAGCAGGAGAAACAGGGCTATAAGGTACACACATGATGCAATCCTTGATTGGCCAGATTTATGTGTAATCATGAACAGCACGGTAAATCAGTACAGCACAGTATGGTATATAATGCCATGTATTTTTTGGTTCTGCCCCCTAATATACTGTGCATTAGATCAGTAGGTACGAATCCCTACTTGCTTTAATCTAAAGAGTTAAAAGATTACCCCAATATTCTACAATAGACCACCAAGAAATGCAGCATAACTATAGACCTCGAACATTAGTAACATTAAACACTCCGCATCTTTACATCTCCAGGATACTTATAATTACCATGAAATATGAGATTAGTGAACCTGCTGCCATGTAATCCTCAATATTCATGAGTTTTTTATAGCCCCGTCCCCGCCACTGATTGGCAGCTTTTTTCTGTGTACCCTGTGTGTAGGCAGAAAGTTGGAGGGGTTTTACAGTGTTCTGGCAGATCTGCAGCAAATAAAGCTGTGATTTTATCAAAACTGCAGCATGCAGCCCCAGTAAGTGATACATCACTGGAATCAGGGTCTCTATCCCTATATCATGATGCTCTCAGATTGTGTAGCAAAACCTAGTGATAGATTCCCTTTAAGAGCTGAGTTGATGTGTAGTGTGCAGTTTGAATAGTAGCTTTATTATCAGTCGCTCATGGTGCCCTTCCTGATTTTCCTTTAGGATGTTACTCATAAAATTGTAGATGCTATTGGCGCAGTTGCTGGATCATCATTAGAGCAAACAACCTGGTTAAGAAGAAACCTTGAAGTGAAACCTTCACCTAAGATAACTGTAGATGGGCCGACTCTGGAATCTGATGTAGAAGGTATGGTTTATCTTAAGTAGAGGTGACCTTAAGACTTAGCGGGAGAAGAAATGATCTGCTGTAATGTGCGTGAGGTTTCCATAAAAGTATGGGAATTTGGAGACTGGGATATGTCACCAACAAAAATAACACAAGCAGATATTCACATTGGGGATATTTGTATGGAGCTGTGCAGTGTCTGGAGAACCACTTTATAGGGCTTTTCATTAGCCCACCTTAAAGGAATTGTCCATTTTCAGGGATTTTTTTTCCTTTCACTTTAATTGCATGTATTTGGAGCTAAAAATAATTTTTGCAATTGACCTCTATTACACATTTTGCATTGTTTGCCTTCTATAACCTCAATATTGCACTGTCTATGGCTTGCTGCAGAATGCGTTAACGGAGAATCTGTCAGTGAGTTCATTCTTGTTTTTTAAAAGGTTTTATTGTATTGTATTATAAAAGCATGGATAATTAATAGAATTATATGGCTAACAAAAAAAAGTTTGTCATTCTACAAATCTGAAAGTAAAGAGTTAAATCTCTACCTCCACAACAAATTATTATAGCGCCATTTATTCCATGGCGCTTTACATGTGAGGAGGGATGTACATAATAAATACAAGTACAGTAATTTTAAACAATACAAGTCACGACAGGTACAGGAGGAGAGAAGATCCAGCCCGTGAGGGCTCACAATCTACAGGGGATGGATGAGGATACAGTAGGCGAGGGTAGAGCTGGTCGTCCAGTGGTTTAGTCGATCGGTGGTTACTGTAGGTTGTAGGATTGTCGGAAGAGGTGCGATATGTTGTGGTTGAGAGTTCCAGAGTAGGGGTGATGTGCAGGAGAAATCTTGTATGTGTGAGGATCAGAGGTTGCGTGCAGGTTAAGTTCCTGGAGACTAGGTCACAGATGTATGGAGGACTCAGGTTGTGGATGGCTTTGTATGTCTTGGTTAGGATTTTGAACTGGAGTCTGGGGAGCCAGTGAAGGGATTGACAGAGGAGAGAGGCCTGGGAATAGCGGGGATTTAAGTAGATTAGTCGGGCAGCAGAGTTTAGAATACATTGGAGGGGTGCGAGAGTGTTCGAGGGGAGGCCACAGAGCAGGAGGTTGCAGTAGTCAAGGTGGGAGATGATGAGGGCATGGACTAGGGTTTTTGCAGATTCTTAGTTGGGGAGTGTACGGATGCAGGAAATATTTTTGAGTTGAAGTCAGCGGTAAGTGGAAAGCGCTTGGATATGTGGTTTGAAGGAGAGATCAGAGTCAAGCATAACCCAGAGGCAGCGAGCTTGTGGGACTGGGGAGAGTGAGCCGCCATTTACTTTAATGGATAGGTCCCCGGGGGGGGGGGGGGTCTGTTTTTGTCCATATTAAGTTTCAGAAATCTAGCAGAGAAGAAGGATGAAATAGACAGACTTTGAGGGATTCTGGTTAGTAGGGTGGTGATATCTGGTCCAGAGATGTAGATCTGTGTGGTCATCAGCATACAGGTGATTCTGAAAGCCGTGAGATTCTATGAGCTGTCCGAGGCCGAAGGTGTAAATAGGGAAGAGCAGGGGCTCTAGGACTGAACCTTGCAGGACTCCGATAGATAAGGGGCGCTGTGAGGAGGTGATATGCGAGTCAGAGACGCTGAATGGTCCTGTCTGTTAGGTATGATGAGATCCAGGAAAGGGCCAAGTTTGGGATGAGCACAGTCTGATTAGTTTGTAACTATTTGTACCTACTTTATCTTTTTCTGACCTCTCAGCTGATTTATAACCACATCAAAAGCTGAATAATGTGTCAGCCAGCAGACTGTAAAAGCCAAAACGGACAATATTTTTACTGAAACCCCATTGCAGTTTAGATTTTTAACCCAAAATGCATACGTTTAGCTTAAAAATATATATTGTCCCAAAAGCATAATATAATGTGTCAGAAAGATGTGCGACTTGTGTGCTCATACTAAGACTAAGTTCACATTTGCGGTTGAGTCCGCAGCGTATCGTCCGCAAACGCATGCATGTGATTGCGGACGATAGGCAAATGCTATTTCCTGGCAAATTTTGAATTTACACAAGCCACGCCCAATGGGCGTGTCTTTATGTAAATTCTTGCATACGCGAAGCGTAGGCACGTCGTTGCGTACGCTTGCGTTATCATAGCCAGTGATGCGTTTTTTTTACGCACGTCATCGCAATCATCCGCATGCGGATGACTGCTGATATTTGACGCTGCAAAAATTGCAACACGATGCATTCGCCACGCCCCGCTGCATACCGCGAAATGACACAACCGTATGCAAACGCACCAGAATGTATACAAACACATGTCCCTACGTACCGCATGTTAAAGATAGGTATGCCGATGTAAGTGCATCAAACACTGCAGACTCAACCGCAAATGTAAAGCCGGCCTAAAAAGTACTACCTAATATTGCGTTTTCATAGGGAGTATTAGGATTATTAATGCCATGTATAAGGACAGACTTTTTACCATGCTCCTCCTCTTCCGTAGATATTCTGTCTCCGGCTATAGAGATCTCACATATCACCCCTTCGGTGTACAGCGTACATGCCCTCACCTTACTAGCGGAGGTAAGAGGTCACCTGTAAGTCCCATTATTACAGTATCATGTACATAACTTGGGCTTATTCTTGGCTTTGTATGCTTACCAGGTTCTTGCTCATTTACTCGACATGGTGTTCTACAGCGATGAAAAGGAGAAGGTCATCCCGTTACTCGTCAATATAATGCATTATGTGGTGCCCTATTTACGGAACCACAGGTAACAGTAGTCGTCATTTTTGTCTTTTTGTTTAAGGCATTATTTTCCATTTTTTAACACAATAAAAATAATAATTATTACGTACCTGTTGCAATTGTTGGGGTATGTGGACACGTTGCAGATTAGTCTGTGGAATTTTCTCCTTTGCCTCATTGGGGGACACAGATACTGTGGGTGTATGCTTCTTCCGCTAGGAGGCTAACACTAAGTGAAAAAAAGGTTAGCTCCTCCTCACATACCTGCGCTCAGGCTGAAGAGGATCATCGGTGAGGAGAGGGTCTGGGAGGGCTCCTGCGAATATCTCAGGGTTGGAGCCCCCAGCCGGCGGAAGCCACCGGCCATGCAAGGCTGAGGGTGGCTGGATCCGTCAGGCGCAGTTAGTGGCGCCATGTTTTTTGTGTACCCCCGGTCGGGTAGGGGAAAGTGAGCCGCGTGTCACTTATGGCGCCCCGCACTGGGCTGCGGCGAAGAAATTTAGGCCCCGGCTTTTGAGCCGCAGAGCGGAAGCACAGCCCCTAGAGCGGTTTTACATACTGGCTCACTCCCACAGGTGGTGGCGCGCGATTTGAAGGAAGCAGCCAGAACGGGGGGGGGGCGCAGGACTGGGGTAAGTGCTGCCTGAGAGGCCACGCTACAGGGAAAATGAGGTGCTACCTCCTCCCCACATCCCCAGCAGCGGACAGATACAGTATGTCCGAAAAGGCAAAGACACACACGTTCTTTTACGCTGCATGCATCTCTTGTCGAGCTGCGTTTCCGCGGGCGCAGAGCAAGCGATTATGCGAAGCCTGCGACTCCGAACGCGCTCAGGAGCCCTCCCCTGCGACCGTGACCAATGTGTCAAATCCCCCAGAGTGGGCCAGATCACTGTCACAGTCCATGGCGTCATTTACGAGAGCAATAGAGTCCCTTCAAGCCCCAGATAGGGGCAGGGACGATGGTTCGCTGGCCTTAGAGGGAACTTCCACCTCACAAAAGCCTCCAGCCTCTCACTCCAGGCTGACCCGGAAAAAACGAATCCGCACGGTGTCGCCCAGTCCATCTGCTTCTCGCTCCCCGTCACCAGTGGTTGATAGCGAGCAGACCTCAGATTGCGTCAATCAGAGCCTGGGGATTGAGGATGATCCCGCAGCGGCTAAGGGGCATAAAGTGGCATTTAAGCGAGTGAAGCACCCGCACAGAATTTTTTCCTCTCACCCGGAGTTTGAGGACATAGTGCAGCGGCACAGAGAACGTCCAGACAGGCGTTTTCTCGGGTCAAAAGGCACTCGAAACAAGGTATCCGGTTGCTCCGGACCTCCGTAAAAGATGGATGGAATCCCCGATGGTGGATCCTCCAGTTTCGCGCCTAGCCACTAAGACCCTGCTATCCGTCCCTAGTGTTTCCTCGATTAAGGATCCCATATATCGCCTTATAGAGAGCTTAGCTCGCTCAGTATATGAGGAGTCAGGGTCAGCACTCGCTCCCTCGTTCGCAGCAACTTGGGTAGCCAAGGCTATGATATCATGGTCAGAAACATTAAACAAGGTCACGTAGGAGCAAGATCTACCTGCAGAGATTTTGGAGGTCGCAGGTCAGATGGCGATCCCCGGAGACTATGTAATCAATGCGTCTTTGGGTGCGGCCAATTGTTCGGCACTTGATGCCGCTAATGCAATTTCGATCAGAAGAGCCCTATGGTTAAGGACATGGCGAGCCGATTCTTCCTCTAAGAAGTCTTTGACTTCCCTGCCTAATCAGTGCGGCCGCCTATTTGGGGAGAAGTTGGATCAACTTATTTCTGACTCCACAGGAGGGAAGAGCAGGTTTCTCCCTCAACAGAGGGTAAAACCGCATTTTCGTCACCCGTTTCAGGCACGTTTTCGGGCCTTTCGCAACACCGGGTGGACTACAGCGGCCAATTCCTCCGCCTCAGGCTGCCCCAACCATGATAGGGAGCGGCAGGTCTCATATAGAGCCAACCCATTGGGGAGATTGCGTACTCAGCAGCCCAGGTCGAGGGGATCCAGATCCCAAAGATCGTTGGCCAAATGACTCGAGGCCTTTACCAGACGACACCGGCAAGGTGGGCGGCCGCCTACTCTGGTTTTTCCACGTCTGGTCCAATGTCCCTCACGACGCATGGGTAAAGGAATTGGTGGCCTCAGGTTACAAAATAGAATTTGTCAGATACCCGCCAGGACGGTTTTTTCTTTCCCGGCTTACCAGAGTGGATGCCCAGGCAAGGGCTCTATTGGGAGCTATCAAATCGCTCCAGCACAACGGAGTCATTGTTCCAGGGCCGGAACACAAAAAAAATCAGGGGTTCTATTCCAACCTTTTTGCGGTTCCCAAAAAGGACAGGTCTGTCAGGCCTGTTTTGGACCTGAAGCTTCTGAACAAATTCATCAGGATCAGTCATTTCCGGATCGAGTCTCTCCAGTCAGTCATATCGGCCATGGAGCAGGGAGAATACTTGGCCTCAATAGATATTCTGGACGCATATCTGTATATTCCCATTTTTCCTCCTCATCAGAGGTTTCTACGCTTCGCCATCAGCAATCTACATTTTCAGTTCGTAGCACTACCCTTCGGGCTAGCCACAGCTCCCAGAGTGTTCACAAAGGTTATGGCAGTTGTCATGGCCATACTGCATTCTCGAGGCATAGTCGTCTTGCCTTATCTGGACGACCTCTTGGTCAAAGGCCCTTCCTTGCGGGCATGCAAGGAAAATGTCAACATCACGCTAGATACTCTTGCTCGCTTAGGGTGGTTGGTCAATACGAAGAAGTCATCCCTTGTGCCAGCTCAAAAGATCTCCTTCCTAGGAATGATTCTCGACACTCGCCGAGGGTTGGTAATTCTCCCTCAGGAAAAGGTGCTAGCGCTCCGGCAGGGAGTCCGGACACTTCGGCAACCAGTCCCTCATACCATCCGATCCGGGATGAGGAGTCTAGGGAAAATGGTGGCAGCAATGGAAGCGGTACCGTTCGCCCAGTTCCATCTTCGCCCCCTGCAGCACTCCCTTTTGTCAGCTTGGGACAAGAATCCCTTCACCCTCGATCGGCAGTGCCGACTGTCCTTTCAGGTCAGGCAGTCTCTCGGATGGTGGTTAACCGGTTCCTCTCTGAACTAGGGGAAACCTTTCCCCCAAAACCATTGGTTGGTGATGACAACCGACGCCAGTCTCCTCGGCTGGGGAGCGGTGTTTCGCCACCACACGACCCAGGGATGGTGGTCGCCACAGGCGGCACGCCTCCCGATCAACTTACTGGAGATACGAGCAATTCAGCTTGCGCTGCAAAAGTGTCTTCACTTTCTAGCAGGCCGCCCTGTCCGGATTCAGTCGGACAACGCCACGGCGGTGGCTTACCTAAATCACCAAGGGGGCACCCGCAGCATAGCAACCATGCGCGAGGTGGGGCACGTTCTGCAGTGGGTCGAAGCAAACCACTCGGTGATTTCGGCTGTCCACATCCTGGGCGTGGAAAATTGGGCGGAAGACTTTCTCAGTCGGCAGGGTCTTACGTCCGGAGAGTGGTCTCAACATCCCAAAGTCTTCCGGCAGATTTGTCAGCTGTGGGGAACTCCGGATGTGGACCTGATGGCATCCAGGGTGAACGCCAAGGTGCCCACATATGTCGCTCGGGCCAGGGACCCGCAGGCAATCGCTGTGGCGCATTGGTTCTGCCATGGAACTAGTTTTGCCTCCCATATCTATGTCCCCCGCTGCCACTACTTCCGAGGGTCATCAAGAAGATCAAGACGGAAGGGGTCCCGGCGATTCTGCTGGACCCAGACTGGCCCCGTCGAGCGTGGTACGCAGATCCAATGCAGCTGCTCGCTGACGTTCCTTGTCGCCTGCCAGAGCGCCCAGATCTACTTTCTCAAGGGCCAATGTGCCACCCGAACTCAGGGGCCCTGTGTTTGATGGCATGGCCGTTGAATCTTGGATTCTAGCCCAGGCAGGGTTCGGGAGCAAGGTGGTTGCTACAATGATTAGCGCCCGGAAGCCTGCTTCAGCACGAAATTACCACCACACCTGGAAGGTGTTCTTTGCTTGGTGTCGAGGCCGCGGTGTTTCTCCTCTGAGATTCTCGATCCCCAACATCTAGACTTTTCTGCAGTCGGGCCTAGGCTCAGGCTTAGTCCCAATTTCCCTCAGGAGACAAATATCGGCCTTATCCGTCCTGTTCCAGCGCAGAATTGCTACCAATCTGCAGGTGAAGACTTTCATCCAGGGAGTCTCCCACTTGGTACCTCCCTATAAGGCGCCTATAGATGCTTGGGACCTTAACCTGGTCTAAAGTGTTCTGCAGGAAGCTCCATTTGAACCGCTTCAGGATATCTCCTTGAGGTACCTTTCCTGGAAAGTGGTGGTCTTAGTGGCCATCACTTCTATCTGGCGGGTTTCAGAACTGGCAGCCCTATCTTGCCAAGCCCCGTTCCTCACTTTCCATAGGGATAAAGTGATGCTCAGACCAGCCCCTCCTTTTCTGCCGAAAGTCATGTCCTCTTTTCACATTAATGAAGATGTTGTCTTGCCTTCATTTTGTCCAGCATCGGTGCATCGTTTGGAAAAGGCTCTTCACACGTTAGACCTGGTAAGAGCCCTCAGGAGGTACGTGTCAAGGACGGCTCCCTTTCCTCAGACGGACACGCTATTCATGCTCCCCGAAGGGCGCAGGAAGGGACTCGCTGCCTCAAAATCGACCATAGCCAGATGGATTCGTTTGACTATTCAGGAGTCCTGCCGCATTAGAGGCACGCCAATTCCAGCAGGGATCAGAGCGCTCTCTACTCGGGCAGTGGGCGCCTCTTGGGCGCTTCGGCACCAGGCTTCGACGGAACATGTTTGCAAGGCAGCAACCTGGTCCAGCCTGCACACATTTGCCAAAACATTATAATATCCATGCTCAGGCCTCGACGGATGCGAGCCTGGGTAGAAGGATTCTCCTAGCAGCGGTGGCGCACCTTTAAGCAAGAGGTGCATGTAGCTTGGATCGGTGAGTCAATCTCCCACCCAGGGACTGCTTTAGGACGTCCCACAATATCTTGTGTCCCCCAATGAGGCGAAGGAGAAACATGGATTTTTGTGATAATTCACCGTAAAATCCTTTTCTCCGAGACGCTCATTGGGGGACACGGCACCCACCCTATTAGCCAGTTGGCTCTTGTTTTGTTTAAATTTAAATGCATTTACTAATTTGATATAAGGGTGGTGTTTTGGACATGTTGTACCTGTATTAAGGCTGATTTTGTTGTCGTCCTACTGCTTTGGCACCAAACTGATTTCCGCCCGCAATAGGGGCGAGGCTGTATACGGCAAAGGAGGAGCTAACCTCTTTTTTCACTTAGTGTCAGCCTCCTAGCGGCAGAAGCATACACCCACAGTATCTGTGTCTCCCAATGAGCGTCTCGGAGAAAAGGATTTTACGGTGAGTTATCACAAAAATCCATGTTTCTGCACAAAATCCGCATCTTTTGGCAGGAAACGCAGCTGAAAACACTTGCGGATTTCATGCGGAATTGATGTGGATTTACTACGGATTGTAATGCGTTCTTGGTGTGCAGATTTGTGAATTTTCTCCCTTGTGCTTCTGGAGGAGAGAGAGAGAGAGACATGAGTATAATAACATAACTTACTTATGACTTCAGATAAATATTATTGTCTTTTTTTTTTTTAATTTTTCCCACCTGTTATGCCTTTATTTTACTCACTTTTATATTAATTCCACAGCGCTGTACGTACATTATAATCACTGTCCCCATTAGGGCTCACAGTCTACATTCCCTATCAGTATGTCTTTAACCCCTTCACTACCAAGGGTGGTTTGCGCGTTAACTCCCGGGCCAATTTTTACAATTCTGCCCACTGTCCCTTTATGAGGTAATAACTCTGAAACGCTTCCATGGATCCCGGTGATTCTGACATTGTTTTCTCATGACATATTGTACTTCATGTTAGTGGTAAAATTTCATTCAAATAACTTGCGTTTATTTGTGAAAAAAATGGAAATTTGGCGAAAATTTTTAAAATTTTGCAATTTTCCAACTTTGAATTTTTATGCCCTTAAACACAGATACAGCACAAAAAAACTTGATAAGTAACATTTCCCACATGTTTACTTTACATCAGCACAATTTTGGAACCAAAATTTTTTTTTGTTAGGAAGTTATAAGGGTTAAAACATTGACCAGCGATTTCTCATTTTTGCAACACCATTTTATTTTTATGGACCACATCACATTTGAAGCCACGTTGAGGGGTCTATATGATAGAAAATACCCAAAAGTGACACCATTCTCAAAACTGCACCCCTTAAGGTGCTCAAAACCACATTCAAGAAGTTTATTAACCCTTTAGGTGCGTCACAGGAATTTTTTGAATATTTAAAAAAAAATGAACATTTAACTTTTTTCACCAAAAAAAATACTTCAGGTTCAATTTTTTTTTATTTTACCAAGGGTAACAGGAGAAATTGGACTGCAAAAGTTATTGTGCAATTTGTCCTGAGTACGCTGATACCTGATATGTGGGGGGAAACCACTGTTTCGGCACATGGCAGAGCTCAGAAGGGAAGGAGCGCAGTTTGACTTTCAATGCAAAATTGGCTGGAATTCAGATCGGACGCCATGTCGCGTTTGGAGAGCCCCTGATGTACCTAAACAGTGGAAACCCCCCACAAGTGACCCCATTTTGGAAACTAGACCCCCCAAGGAACTTATCTAGATATGTGGTGAGAACTTTCAACCCACAAAGACTTCACAGAAGTCTATAACGTACAGCGGTACAATTAAAAAATCATATTTTTTCCACAAAAATCTTTTCACCCCCAATTTTTATTTTCCCAAGGGTAACAGGACCCTAAAAGTTATTGTGCCATTTGTCCTGAGTACGCTGATACCCCACATGTGGGGGTAAACCACTATTTGGGCGCATGGCAGAGCTCGGAAGGGAAGCAGCGCCACTTGACTTTTTGGCTGGAATTGAGATCGGACACCATGTCGCATTTGGAAGCCCCTGATTTACCAAAATAGTGGAAACCCCCCACAAATTACACCATTTTGGAAACTAGACCCCCCCCCCCCCAAGTAACTTATCTAGATGTGTGGTGAGAACTTTGAACCCCCAAGGCCTTCACAGAAGTTTATAATGCCTGGGCATGAATATAAAAAAATCGTATTTTTTCCACAAACATGATCAATTAGTCCCCAAATTTTTTTATTTTCCCAAGGGTACAAGGAGAAATTGGACCCCAAAAGTTGTTGTCCAATTTGTCCGGAGTATGCTGATACCTCATATGTGGGAGAAAACTACTGTATGGGCACACGTCGGGGCTCGGAAGGGAAGTAGTGACGTTTTGGAATGCAGACTTTGATGGAATGGTCTGCCGGTGTCATGTGCGTTTGGAGAGCCCCTGATGTACCTAAACTATTGAAACTCCCCACAAGTGACCCCATTTTGGAAACTAGACCCCCCACGGAACTTATCTAGATGTGTGGTGAGCACTTTGAACCGAAAAAAGTTGATTCAGCTCACCCTTATAGTGATGTCCACACCGCACATGAGTAGTTCTATCCGAGCAAGGAAGCGTCTCTTCTTGACGTCAGGTACTTGTGAAAAAAGAAGGCATCCAGCTCCGGAGATAAAATCCAAAATCTTTATTGAAACAAATTAAAAGGTAATAAGCTGCTTGATAACCAGTGTATACTGGAGAAAGGAATGTCCTAGATAACTGGACGCGTTTCGAACACGTGTAGTGCTCTTAGTCCTCAGTTTCCTTCTTTTTTCACAAGCACTTTGAACCCCCAAGTGATTCACAGAAGTTTATAACGCCCGGGCGTGAAAATAAAAAAATCATTTTTTTCCACAGAAATGATATTTTTGCCCCCAATTTTTTATTTTCCTAAGGGTAACAGGAGAAATTGGACCCCAAAAGTTGTTTTGCAATTTGTCCTGAGTAGGCTGATACCCTATATGTGGGGGTAAAACACTGTTTGGGCACATGGCAGAGCTTGGAAGAGAAGGAGCACCATTTGACTTTTTCAACGCAGATTTGGCCGGAATTGAGATCCGACACCATGTTGCATTTGGAGAGCACCTGATGTTCCCCAACATACCCCTAACCCTAATCTCAGCCCTAATTCTAGCCCTAACCCTAGGCCTAACCCTAATGGGAAAATGGAAATAAATATATTTTCTTTTAATTTTATTATTTTTCCCTAACTAAGGGGGTGATAAAGGGGGGTTTGATTTACTATATATCGGTTTTTATGTTTGGCAGCTGTCACACGCTAAAAGACGCTTTTTATTGTAAAAATAGTTTTTGCATCACCACATATTGAGAGCTATAATTTTTCCGTATTTAGACCCACAGAGTCATGTGAGGTCTTATTTTTTGCGGGACGAGTTAACGTTTTTATTGGTGTCATTTTCGGGCACGTGACATTTTTTGATCGCTTTTTATTCCGATTTTTGGGACGCAGAATGAACAAAAACCAGCGTTTCATGAATTTCTTTTGGGGGGTGCGTTTACACTGTTGCTGCGTGCGGTGAAATTGATAAAGCAGTTTTATTCTTCAGGTTAGTACGGTTACATCGATACCTCATTTATGTCATTTTTTTATGTTTTGGCGCTTTTATGCAATGAAAACTATTTTATTTTTGCATCGCTTTTTTCTGCGAGCTATAACTTTTTTATTTTTCGCTGATGACGCTGTATGGTGGCTCATTTTCAGCGGTACCATGGATATTTATATGCGTCTTTTTGATCGCGCGTTATTGCACTTTTTGTACGGCGGTATGATAATAAATCATTATTTTTTGCTTCGTTTTTTAGTTCTAATTTTTAAGGGGTTCGCTAAAGGGGTTAACTAATGGGACAGTTTTACAGGGCAGGTCGTTACGGACGCGGCAATACCAAATATGTGTACTTCCATTGATTTGGGTTTTTTTTATTTAAAAAAAAATGAATTTATTTGGGAATATTTTTTTTTTCTAATTTATTTAGCGATTGTTTTTTTTAATTATTTTGACACTTTTTTTTTTAACTTTTTATTCGGTTGTCCCAGGGGGGACATCACTGTCCTGTGACAGATCGCTGATCTGTCACATCACAGATCACTGTGACAGATCAGCAATCTGTCACAGGCAGTGCACAGGCTTCCTCCTTGCCTGCGCTTTGCAGGCACTGAGGAAGTCAGCTCCCTACAGGCCCCCGAAGGTCCCCGTTGCCATCTTGGATCCGGGGACCTGTAGGGAAAGAGCCCCACGCAGCAGCGCTGCACATTGCGCTGCTGTGGGGGGCTCAGGGAAGCACGGAGGGAGCCCCCTCCCTGCCGATGCTTCCCTTTAACCCCCGGTACACCGCGATCGTGTTCGATCGCAGTGTGCAAGGGGTTAACGTGTCGGGGCGGTCTGTGGCCGCCCCTGACACATTGTGCCGGGTGTCAGCTGTGATAATCAGCTGACACCCGGCCGCGATCAGCGGCGCTCACCACGTGAGCGCCGCTGATCTCACTAGACGTACTATTCCGTCCATGGGACTTAGGTCCCAGGTCACATGGACGGAATAGTACGTCCAATGTAGGTAAGGGGTTAAGGGTAAGTTCACAAAGGGTGTTTTTGCTGCTTTTTTTTTCTGCAGTAAAACCTGGTTTGGCAGGAAAGCAGCTGCGGCAAAAATGCAGGTTTTGGTGCATTTTTTTGGTGCGGATTTGGTGCATTTTTTGTGTTTTTGTCCATGCTAATCTCCATGACTTTTTCTGCAGAAAAAACACTGCAAATAATGATACCTACGTTTTTGCTGCATTTTTGCAACACCCATTCAAGCCAATGGGTGAAAAACGCTGAAAAAACAAAGAGCATGTCCCTTCTTTCAATGTCCAAAAAAAGCAGCAAAACACAAAATCTTGATGACACAAAAAATCAATGTGCCGTATATACTCGTGTATAAGCCAAGATTTTCAGCCCATTTTTGGGGCTGAAAGTCCCCCTCTCGGCTTATACACGAGTCATATACAGGGGGGGATCGGCGGGGGTGTTCGAGATCATACTCACCCCCTCCTGGCTCGTCTCTGTAACCCCCCCTGCTTGTTCCATGTTCTCGGCACCCCTGCTCTTCCTGCTTCAGCGGTCACGTGGTACCGCTCATTAAAGTCATGAATATGAACATGTACATGAGTTTAATGAGCGGTACCACGTGACCGCTGAAGCAGGAAGAGCAGCGCCGCCGAGAACATGGAATAAGCAGGGGGGCTGCAGAGACGAGCGCCAGGTGGGGGTGAGTATGAACGGGGGGAGCCATATTCACCTGTCCCCTGTTCCACCGCTGCTCTGCTGTCTTGCTTCCTCTGCAGTGACATTCAGGTCAGAGGGCGCAATGACGTAGTTAGTATGCGCCCTCTGCCTGAACAATCACTACAGAGCCGGCAACGCTAAATGAGCAGCGGCCCGCGACGGAGGTGAGTATACAGTTTTTTGTTTTTTTGTAACGGAGGCAGCAGCAGCAACATGTTGGGGCCACTCACTGTGCAGCATTATCTGGGGCCACTCACTGTGCAGCATTATCTGGGGCCACTCACTGTGCAGCATTATCTGGGGCCACTCACTGTGCAGCTTTAACTGGGGCCACTCAATGTGCAGCATTATCTGGGGCCACTCACTGTGCAGCATTATCTGGGGCCACTCACTGTGCAGCATAACTGGGGCCACTCACTGTGCAGCTTTAACTGGGGCCACTCACTGTGCAGCATTATCTGGGGCCACTCACTGTGCAGCATTATCTGGGGCCACTCACTGTGCAGCATTATCTGGGGCCACTCACTGTGCAGCATTATCTGGGGCCACTCACTGTGCAGCATTATCTGGGGCCACTCACTGTGCAGCTTTAACTGGGGCCACTCACTGTGCAGCATTATCTGGGGCCACTCACTGTGCAGCATTATCTGGGGCCACTCACTGTGCAGCATAACTGGGGCCACTCACTGTGCAGCTTTAACTGGGGCCACTCACTGTGCAGCATTATCTGGGGCCACTCACTGTGCAGCATTATCTGGGGCCACTCACTGTGCAGCATTATCTGGGGCCACTCACTGTGCAGCATTATCTGGGGCCACTCACTGTGCAGCATTATCTGGGGCCACTCACTGTGCAGTATAACTGGGGCCACTCACTGTGCAGCATTATCTGGGGCCACTCACTGTGCAGCATTATCTGGGGCCATTCACTGTGCAGCATTATCTGGGGCCACTCACTGTGCAGTATAACTGGGGCCACTCACTGTGCACCCTAGGCTTATACGCGAGTCAATAAGTTTTTCCAGTTTTTTGTGACAAAATTAGGGGGGTCGGCTTATACTCGAGTCGGCTTATATACAAGTATGTACGGGTACATGCATGAGATTTCTGAAGTCTCATAGGCTTTGCTGGTACTGTAAAAAGCAGTTGAAAATTAGCATAAAAAAAACGCAGCAAAAACACCCAGTGTGAACATACCCTAAAGTGTAGGAGGAAACCCAAACACAGGGAGAACATACAAACTCCTTGCAGATGTTGTCCTTGATGGGATTTGAACCCAGGACCCCAGCGCTGCACAGTGACAGTGCTAACCACTGAGCCACCATGTATTTCCACTCTTAATTTCAATGTATATAAACCAGCCAGTGGTTTTCCATGTAACCAATGAAGCTCATGTTTGGCAATGCTGTAGTGTAAGCTGTGTTTTCTCCTTTGCAGTGCTCATAATGCTCCCAGCTATCGAGCCTGTGTGCAGCTGCTGAGCAGTCTCAGTGGTTACCAGTACACCAGACGCACATGGAAGAAGGAAGCGTTTGATCTCTTCATGGATCACAACTTCTTCCAGATGGATGGCTCCTGTGTTAGTCAGTAAGACCCAGCTCTCCTCCTGAGAATGTGCTTGTGACAATCACATTATTGTGTGTATATGTATGCGTGTTTGTGTATATAATAATATGTTAAACAACTGTTTTATTGATCTATGAGGAGATCTTTATACATACACAATTGTATGCAATCCTCTATTTTGAATTTCTCTGTGTTTGGCTGGTTATTTAATGTCCTGTTTGGTTACTGTTTCTAGACTACTCCAGAAGTTAATCCTGATGGTTACTCTTTCTAGACTACTCCAGAAGTTAATCCTGATATGCGAGAATAACCAATTTTTCCCCTTGTTCTACAGCTGGAGGGCCATCATGGACCATCTGATGACACATGACAAAACCACATTCCGTGACCTAATGAGTAAGTTTTCCTTTTTTTGAACTTTTTTTTTTTTTCACTTTCAAAACCCCCATCCATAATCAGTAAGTCAGTCAAACTCGCCGACTGTGGCAGATGGGGACTAACCAAGGGGTAATGTGGATAGGAAAGTCAGGAGGGCTGTCAGCACCTAAGAGATTTCATTCCCCTGTAACCCCTAGTTTACCTGCACATTCTGAATTGTAATGTTCGTCATGTGTCTGTGGGAGATTAGTGTAATGTTCATGTCGTTGTGCTCTCTCTCAGCTAGAGTAGCTGTCGCTCAGAGCAGTTCTCTCAGTCTCTTCACTAACCGTGACGCGGAGCTGGAGCAGAGGGCCATGCTTTTGAAGAGACTGGCCTTTGCCATCTTCAGTAGTGAGATTGACCAATACCAGAAATTCCTACCTGATATACAAGGTGAGTCGGCAATGTTATCCACTGAGCATCATAAAATAAGGCATTATAATGCAGAACAGAGGACTAGATGAAATGCAAAGATCCTTTGTCAATGAGCTAGCCTCCTCTCCTACACAAGTCTATGGGAGATATGGAAACGACCTTGTATGCTTATATGTACAGTCATTGAAACATAAAGCACTTCCCCTTACGTGAACCTGTGTTGTGTCTCTGCTTTTTAGAAAGGTTAGTAGAGAGCCTGCGGTTGCCACAAGTGCCCACTCTACATTCCCAGGTGTTCCTGTTTTTCCGAGTGCTGCTCTTAAGAATGTCCCCCCAACACCTCACCTCATTGTGGCCAACCATGATCACTGAGCTGGTGAGTGCTTCGTGCTTTTCTCATGTGTACATTACTCTTGGTTTGTTCGTTCATTATACAAATTAAGTAGCTATCAAGTGAGATTTCACATAGTGACGCTAGTTCTGTGTCTTACCAGGTACAAGTATGTCTGTTAATGGAGCAGGAGCTTACAGCGGATGAAGATATCACCAGGTAGGCTCTGTCTTCAGAGAGTAGCAGACATTTCCTGTATACATCCCTTCTTAACACAGGAGATTACCCAAACCTTAGTACATTGAAAACAGGATGTCCTAACTAGCACCTCTGATTTATCCGCAACTGTGCACGTCTCCTCTTATTCCCCAACACGCTCATGTCGTCCTTCCAGTGGTGCACATCACACATACACACATGAATTATCCTTACCAGAACCTATAATCTTTGCTCTGTGCCACATTTCTTCCACCAATGGCAAGTTCCTGTCTATCACACTATTCCCCATCACTTACTCTAGGGTACAAGACCTTTCGTGTCCCCTACTCTTTCTGGATTTTCTCAATGCATCTCACTTTCTTCAACCTTCATTTTGGCTATAGATATACAGATGATCGCTAACATTTTCTGATGTCTGGCAACTGACTTGCTGAGATGTAGCAGCTCAACATTAATTTCTCAATTCACTACAAATCACCATGTAGCCCTAGTCTTAAAGTCGGTATTCCCACAAATGATATCTTGCCTCATTGTTTAGAAATTTAAAAAGCAGTAAAATATGTAATCTATATATTTTAGCAAATTTAAACTGTTATTACACACATTTTTTATCTACACATATACATCTATATCTAAATATAGATCATTTGGGATCATTGTGTTGCTGAAATGTTCACCCCCATTTCATCTTCAACATCCTGGTAGATGGCAGATTTTTATCAAGCATGTCTCTCTACATTTATCCATTCATCTTTCCTTCAGTTATATAACTTTTGCCAGTGCCATATGCTGAAAAACAGCCCCACACCATGATGTTCCCACCTCCAAACTTCACTGTTAAGGCCCCGTCACACTAAACGATGTCCCAACGATCCGACATGATGGGATCGCTGGGACATCATTAGGCTGATCGCTGGTGAGCTGTCACAAAGACAGCCCCAGCGATCAGGACCAGCGACGCTGGCTTCTAATGTAAACGTCGGGTATCCAGGAGCCGCGCGACTCCTGGATACCCGACGTTTACCTTGGAACCAGCGTGTACGCCGGTTTCCAAGGTAAACAGCGGGTATCCAGGAGCCGTGGCTCCTGGATACCCGACATTTACATTAGCAACCAGCGTCGCTGATCTCTCGCTGCCAGACGCAGCGATGCGCGCTTGGCAGCGGGAGACCAGCGATCGAAAAACGGCCCTGGCCGCTCGAGCACCATCAGCGATAACTGGCAGGGGGGGCCGGTCGCTGATCCCCGTCACACACAGTGATCTCGCTGGCGTGTCACAAAATCAGCGATCTCGCTAGTGAGATCGCTTAGTGTGATGGGGCCATTAGTATGGTGTTTTTGGAGTGATATGCAGTGGCTTTTGTCCTCCAAACTTGGTGTATATTATGGCACCCAAAGAGCTCAATTTTGGTCTAACCCAACCAGACTATATTCTCGCAGTATTTCACAGGCTTGTCTAAACGTTGTTGAGCAAACTATAAACGTGCTTGAACATGCTTTTTGTTCAGCAATGGAGTCTTGTGTAGTGAACGTGCATAGAGGCCATGAAGTTGGAATGCATTAATTATAGTTTTTTGGGGAAAGATGTCAATAAGCTACGTCCTGCTCTAGTTATGATTTTCATAGGTCCTGCAAGTGCAGATTTGTTGCAGCCAACCACGGCATCGCTATACTATGCAAGGCTCTTGGAGTAAGACTACATTTACATAAATGTATTGTGTGGTTCATGTACGCCTGCAATGGACCCTTGACGAACAGTCACCTAGGCATACTTTAAACCTTTCTTTCAGGTCTGGAAACCCATGGATGGGCTGGGTATTGTGGTCTATACATAGCTTAACCCCTTAACACCCAATGGCATGCAGAGTCTGTCATTGGGTGCCTTCCCCATGTGCCTTTTCCAGCACAGGACTGCTGATAACGATCCACTCGTGGCTGTCAATCTCTGACAGCGGCATTTAGCATGCACGCGCTGGAAGCACATCGCAAACCACGCCCATCAGTGCCCGTGTCACATGACCCAGGGTTGCTGATGGGTTGGCATGACGACACGGGGTCTGCAGCAGACCCCTGTGGTGGTCATAACCTGATTGCTATAAGCTCCGCCCAGCGGACGCTGCTCATAGCAAGGGAGCATTTTTGCTAAAGCCCTGCTCTTTGTAACACAAGTGATCTGATGATCGCAGCTTCTAGTCTCCCATTTGCCCCATTCAAAGTAAAACATACACATATTTGGTATCGCTGCGTTCAGAATCGCCAGATCTATCCATATATAAAAAGAATTAATCCAATCGGTAAATGGCGTAATGAGAAAAAAATCAAAACACCAGAATTGTTTTTTTGGTCGCCACAACATTGCATTAAAATGCAATAATGAGTGACAAAAATGTCTTATCTACTCCAAAATGGTATCAATGAAAACATCGGCTTTATTTATTTTTTTTTTACAAACTTTGAAAAAGAAATCCACCACTTAAATAAAAAAGAACCTAGACATGTTTGGTGTCTGTGAACTCGTAATGACCTGGGGAATCATTATGGCAGGTCAGTTTTAGCATTTAGTGAACATGGTACAAAAAAACCGACAACTGTGGAATAGCACTCTTTTTGCAATTTCACCGCACTTTGAATTTTGTTCCCATTTTCTAGTACACGACATGGTAAAACCAATGGTGGTGTTCAAAAGTAAAACTCGTACCGCAAAAAACAAGCCCTCGCACGGCCATATTGACGGAAAATAAAAAAGTTATCGCTCTGGGAAGAAGGGAAGCAAAAAATGGAGACTCAAAAGCAGAAATATCCCTAGTTCTTAAGGGGTTAAGACAAAATTCACAATGTGTGGTGTAAGTGCTCCATGTCTGAGCTGGAGATTGCAGTAAGGGTACTGTTTATAAGGAGCCCTGCCGTCTTGTGCCCCTTTACAGTGTGTGCACACCGCATATTATACACACCAGCTTTCCCGTATCATTTTAGAAGCAGAAGATGCTTCAGAAAAGCACTGGCAATGTTGTTGCCGAAGTGTCTTCTTTCATTGCAGTGTCTGTGCCGCCGGCATCTTTATTTAATGTTTTAAATCCTTCTGAAGAATGGTCAGGACACTTCTTTTTAGCCATTTCACCGCTTTCAAGCCCAAAGTGGTGAAAATGTATGAACAGCAAATTGTGACATTTCTGTGCATATGGTCATTATTTTTAACGTTTATTGAACCCTTTAGTATCTGAGCCCCAGTGTGCGCAGGACTTCTACCAAAACGGTCTTTAATAGAATGGATGACTAAAGTGAAGTCTTTGTTGGGGAATCCTCATCATTTCTTTTTCGGATTGCTATTGTTCTGCAGTAATTTACTTCACCTATGTATTTTTCATCCATCCTTCTCAGGACTTCTGGACCCACTGTAGCTGGTCTGGAGACAACATACACTGGTGGGAATGGATTCTCCACATCCTATAACAGCCAGCGGTGGTTGAACCTCTATCTTTCGGCCTGTAAATTCCTGGATTTAGCCTTGGCATTACCCTCAGATAATCTGCCCCAGTTTCAGATGTAAGTTGTTCCTATGCTTGCCATTGTCATAAAATACTTTTGCATTGTAGCTACTTTTTCAACCCCAGTATTATATAGAGAAGTATTCCACCCTTGACATATCCATCTTCGTGATTTATGTTCTAGAATTGATGTATACCAGACTGTAAGGTAACGTTAGGGTGCGATCAATTCCTGATGATCCTTAGAAATTATCCCCTATCATTATTTGCTCTGTTCTATGTTCCTGAATTTAAAATTTGCTTCGGTACAGAATTTTTTTTACTGCCATTATCATTTTTAGGTATCGGTGGGCATTCATTCCAGAAGCTTCAGATGACTCGGGGTTAGAAGTTCGAAGGCAAGGAACACATCAAAGGGAATTTAAACCATATGTTGTTCGACTAGCAAAACTCTTAAGGAAAAGGGCCAAGGTATTGTTCTTCACATTAATATATTAGCAGATATAAAAGTGTCAAAAGTAGTCAGAAAATAACATTGAGCTCTCTTATCATTAGCACCCTGGTTTCAGTCTTGGGGCAGAGTCACACCTCCATATAACTCGTGCGAGAATCGCATCTCACTGCACGGACTGGCCGCCACCTCTCCTGACCTGAGCATGACAGCGTGATGGATTACTATGCAGCTGTCAAGCTCAGGTCAGGAGAGCCGACAGCCAGGACAAGGTTTACGATGTGGTTCTCGCACGAGAAATACGGCAGTCTGTCTCTACCCTTAAATAGAGACTAGTGATGAGTGAACGTGCTTGGATTACGTGGTTTCCGAGTATCTCGGGCATGCGTCTGGACCCCCTTTTGCTGGGAATTTTGTGCATATTCCCTGACAGACGCAAAGCACCCTTAGGGTTAACACTGTAAAGATTGAGTTTTTACATAGACTTGATTCATTGGTCAATAAAAGTATAAAACGTCTGAAATGCTTGTTATTGTGCTTCAGTAACCATAGAAACATATATTACTATAGATTTAAAAGCTTGGAAGCCCCAAATTTTTTAAAAACCAAAATTTGTATAAATCTTATCTTTTTGGCCATGAATATAAATTTTTGAAAAAAAATTCAAAAGAATTTGTTTTGATCTTTTATTCATGATTTATTTATTGATCTAGAAAAATCCAGAAGATGACTGCTCGGGAAGAATATTAGACTGGAACCCTGGCCACTTACTTCTCACAATTTCCACCATTCGGAGCATGGAGCAGCTTCTGCCTTTTTTCAATGTTCTCAGTCAAGTCTTCAACAGCAAAGTGACAAGCAGATGTGTTGGAGACTCAGGGAGCCCAATCCTTTATCAAAATTCTTTTTCCAACAAGGATATTAAACTGGAGAACCAAAAAATGTTCTCCAGCAAAGCAAGACTGAAAATTGAGGAGATGCTCGAGAGAGATTTTCTGGAAGGAGTACTGAAGAGCTGATGTGCTCCCTGGGTTCATACCACTGAATATTACCGAGCTGTATAGATTTTTTTACTCTGTATCTATTGTAACAAATCCGCTTCTTATTCCGTTTTGACTCTTATTTAATTTAAAGATTTTTTATTTGTAAATAAAGGTGACAATTCTGGATGTGAACTAATCATATCAACGTCAAACTATGGTGCAGAATTTATGTCTTATGATGTCATTGATTGCTTGAAGAAAATACAGATTTGTCAATTTTTCATTCAGGATTAGCTCTTTATTTGCACTTTAAAGTTTGTGGCTTAGGTGAAATTATGGCTGGAATCACACATGCAGGTTTCTGAGACAAAGTCAGGAGAAGATGTAAAAAGAAGGAATTTACAGAAAAAAATCTACAGGACTAGATACAAAGGAGGTAAACATATATCTCAATACGATGCAACAAAAATTGTATGTGTGATTCAAGCCGTTTTGGATTTTATGGCGTTCGCTATATAGGTCTGTGTTTTGTTTTTTTTTGCGGATTTTGCAATTAGATTTACACCTTGCATCGGACTTTTGGAGAAAATTCTACATTCAAAATCTGCCACACGTAAAGAAAATGCTGGAAAAATGTGTTATTTGGAAAAAAAAAAAAAAAAGACATAGAAAAACTTAATAGGAACTTGTTACTCCATTCATGTTGCCCAAAACACAGGCAGCATGAATTACCATAAATCCTGGCTACAGAATTTAGGAGGAAATATAAAATTGGACGGTACCATAGATAGAGACCAGGTGAGGCTAAAGTGGTCCCCATTTGGATTCTCCACACCCTGTAAAAATTGACTTGCGGGTCTCTCTCCATATGTGTACTTTGCTCAGGGCCGGCGTTAGGGCAAGGCAGACTAGGCAGCTGCCTATGGCCCCCACTCCCTTGGAGGGGGCCCAGCATCTACAGCAGAAGCTTCAATGATAATAGCATTATCAGTGAAGCTTTGGATGTAGAAACTGGTTGAGGACCTGTTGCTCCTTAATGACCCCAGCTTTTTTCGGTATTGTGTTTGTTTTTCTCTCCCTTTCTTCCCAGAGCCATAACTTTTTTATTTTTCCATCAATATGGCCGTGTGAGGGCATATTTTTTGCAACGACGAGTTGATCTTTTGAAAGAAATCATTGGTTTTAGCATGTCGTGTACTCGAAAACGGGAAAAAAATTCCAAGCGCCATTTTCCGATACCCGTAGCGTCTCCATTTTTCGTGATCTGGGGTTAGGTGAGGGCTTTTTTTTTTTTTTTCGCACCGAGCTGACATTTTTAAGGATACCATTTATGTGCAGATACGATCTTTTGATCGCCCGTTATTGCATTTTAATGCAATGTCACGGCAACCAAAACAAGGTAATTCTGGTGTTTTGATTTTTTTCTCTGCTGCGATACCTAATATGTGTATGTGTGATTTTTTGTTTGTTTCTTTTATTTTGAATGGGGCGAAAGGGGGGGTGGATTTAAACTTTTTAGATTTTATTTTTTTTTCCGACAGCCGGAAGCACTTGTTAAATGCTGCTGTCAGCGTTTGACAGCGGCATTTAACTAGTTAATAGGTGCGGTGGATCGCAATTCCACCTGAGCCTATTGCGAGCACAGGTCAGCTGTTTAAAACAGCTGACATATCCTGGCTTTGATGTGGGCTCACCGCCGGAGCCCTCATCAGAGCGGGGGATCTGACCTTGGACGTACTATTGCGTCGAAGGTCAGAAAGGGGGTAGTGACATCACGATCATTTTCCTGGGGAAAATGGCTCCCGTCCTTCTGTCAGCTCCTTCTCTTGGGGACAGTCACAGCACCAGAGAGGGCAGGGAGCTGTCTGCTGGGACAGTGAGGCCGGGAGCAGGAGAAGCTGCAGCTGACAGTGTGGAACATCTCATTCAATCCAGCAGGGCGTGTATGTATCCGAGGCTTGTGTGTATCTGAGGGGTGTACATATGTATCTGGAGTGTGTGTGTGTGTATATATGTATGTATCTGAGGTGTGTGGTATGTGTAGTGTGTGCTATGTGTTTATATGAATCACATGTATGAAATGAGCATTTGTGCAGCATGTGTGTGCCATGTACATATATGTGTGTATATATAAGTGTGTGCTATGTACGTGTGTGTGTGTGTATGTATGTGTATATAATATATATGTGTGTATAATTTTTTTTTCATTCTAACTTGAATATATGTTAATAATAAATGTAGATGGCTGGGTATAGACACAGTGGCTGTGTGTGTGTGCGCGCGCTGCAAATTTGTAAATATCAACTGCACAGACCAGAGTTTATACATACTATAAAAATCTTGGCAATCGTCCAGCGAATGATCAGAATGCTGCTTATTCATTGGGTGATTGGTCTCGGCAGCACATCGCTTGTGTAAGCTGTAGATATGCTGCTAATCAGTGCTGTGGAGTCGGTAAGCCAAACCTTCAACTCTGACTCCTCAACTTCCCCGACTCCACAGCACTGGTCACTACTGAGCATGAACATAAAGTGCAGCACAGATTCATCTCCACTACGACTCCACAGCACTGGTCACTACTGAGCATGGACATAAAGTGCAGCACAGATTCATCTCATCTACGGCTCCACAGCACTGGTCACTACTGAGCATGAACATAAAGTTCAGCACAGATTCATCTCACCTCCGACCCCACAGCACTGGTCACTATTGAGCATGTACATAAAGTGCAGCACAGATTCATCTCACCTACGGCTCCACAGCACTGGTCACTACTGAGCATGGACATAAAGTGCAGCACAGATTCATCTCCGACTCCACAGCACTGGTCACTACTGAGCATGGACATATCACAGATTCATCTTACCTCCGACCCCACAGCACTGGTCACTATTGAGCATGTGCATAAAGTGCACCACAGATTCATCTCACCTACGACTCCACAGCACTGGTCACTACTGAGCATGGACATAAAGTGCAGCACAGATTCATCTTACCTCCGACCCCACAGCACTGGTCACTATTGAGCATGTACATAAAGTGCAGCACAGATTCATCTCACCTACGGCTCCACAGCACTGGTCACTACTAAGCATGTACATAAAGTGCAGCACAGACTCATCTCACCCCCGACCCCACAGCACTGGTCACTACTGAGCATGTACATAAAGTGCAGCACAGATTCATCTCATCTCTGACTCCACAGCACTGGTCACTACTGAGCATGTATATAAAGTGCAGCACAGATTCATCTCATCTACGACTCCACAGCACTGGTCACTACTGAGCATGTACATTAGGGTGACCGCAAAAAATCGATGTCGGAATTTTGTCCGTCTGGACCCCACGAAACGATTCCCCTTTCCAGATATTGAGAGAGCCAAAATTTGAGCTCGATCAAACGACGTTAACCCGTGCCGCTCGTCGCTCAAAGTTTGAAAAAATCCAAATTGAGGTATTTTAAGATTTAGGTATTTTGCATAGTCTGTTAGACTATAAAAAATGTGACAACATTGCAGAAATAGCCCTGACCAAATTTTCGAACCATTTGTGGTATTTGAATGCAGAGTTGGTGGGATTATCGTTTTTTGATCCCACCATTACAGACAATGAAAAGTTGTTAATGGCTAATAAATTGCTCAGTAGCACAGATGAACCATCAGAGCACGCTAGGGTTGTAAATCCAAAAGTTAGGAAAGAAAAATTAAAAGAGGTAGGAAGTAACCGACTTTAACGACCTTCTGACAAAAGATGAAGAACAAAAGCAATATGTCCTGCAAGTTGTAAGCAAATGCCGAGCATTATATTCTGACGTTTCAAAAACTACTTTAACAAAAGCTCTAGAATAGATTAGATAACTATGTAAAATTATCAACTCATGTAGGTTAGCGTGCTCTGATGGTTCATCTGTGCTACTGAGCAATTTATTAGCCATTAACAACTTTTCATTGTCTGTAATGGTGGGATCAAAAAACAATAATCCCACCAACTCTGCATTCAAATACCACAAATGGTTCGAAAATTTGGTCAGGGCTATTTCTGCAATGTTGTTGTCACATTCTTTATAGTCTAACAGACTATGCAAAATACTTAAATCTTAAAATACCTCAATTTGGATTTTTTCAAACTTTGAGCGACGAGTGGCACGGGTTAACGTCGTTTGATCGAGCTCAAATTTTGGCTCTCTCAATATCTGGAAAGGGGAATCGTTTTGTGGGGTCCAGACGAACAAGATTCTGACATTTTTTCCCCCCCATATGAGATCCGGTCACCCTAATGTACATAAAGTGCAGCACAGATTCAGCTCATCTCTGACCCCACAGCACTGGTCACTAATGAGCATGTACATAAAGTGCAGCAGATATTCATCTCATCTACGACTCCACAGCACTGGTCACTACTGAGCATGTACATAAAGTGCAGCACAGATTCATCTCCACTACGACTCCACAGCACTGCCTCACTACTGAGCATGTACATGTGCAGCACAGATTCATCTCACCTCCGACCCCACAGCACTGGTCACTACTGAGCATGTACATAAAGTGCAGCACAGATTCATCTCATCTACGACTCCACAGCACTGGTCACTACTGATCATGTGCATAAAGTGCTGCACAGATTCATCTCATCTCCGACCCCACAGCACTGGTCACTACTGAACATGTACCTAAAGTGCAGCACAGATTCATCTCCTCTCCGACCCGACAGCACTGGTCACTACTGATCATGTGCATAAAGTGCAGCACAGATTCATCTCATCTACGACCCCACAGCACTGGTCACTACTGAGCATGTATATAAAGTGCAGCACAGATTCATCTCATCTCCGACCCCACAGCACTGGTCACTACTGAACATGTACCTAAAGTGCAGCACAGATTCATCTCTCCGACCCGACAGCACTGGTCACTACTGATCATGTGCATAAAGTGCAGCACAGATTCATCTCATCTACGACCCCACAGCACTGGTCACTACTGAGCATGTATATAAAGTGCAGCACAGATTCAGCTCATCTCCGACCCCACAGCACTGGTCACTACTGAGCATGTACATAAAGTTCAGCACAGATTCATCTCATCTCTGACCCCACAGCACTGGTCACTAATGAGCATGTACATAAAGTGCAGCACAGATTCATCTGTTTTTTTCTCTAGAAGAAGCTGTAGTGTCCATGCATTTATCAGGGATGATGTTAAAATCCCTTAGGATAATAAGAGTTCCCCTTCTGTACTTTAATGAAAAAAGTCAATTTGTTAAGGAATGTAATTTATCCTGTTTTTTGGGGCATAGAATTATACACAGTGGTTAATATCTAATTCACATTAATACATGTAATCTTCCATAGGGGTCTGTGACTTTGTTTATAAATTGAAAGTATATAGATTCCCTACTTAGCCGTAAGATCTCTGGCCTTTATAACAGGAAAAGATTATTGAAAAACAAGGGGCAAGGATTTATGTTTAAAATGTGGTGCTTTTATTCCCTTAAATTTTGTTTCCTGAAAGGCAATGTCTGCCTTGGACAATACTGCTTCCCTCCAGGCAGAGAACCTTTTAAAAGGACTGTTCAGTCCTTTGACATTTATTGAGCAAAACTTTAGAGCCATAAAAACTAATAAACTCTCTTGGCGTTATTGTCGGTGAAATTTTAGAAAAAACGTAAGAAATTTGTAATACCAACCATCTTAAGCCAAGGTAAGACAGGGTAGGCGCACGTGGTCAGTAAACGCTGCGTACTTCCGCAGCGTCCAGATGTTAAAGCATAGTGGATGAAATTTCAAGGAATCCCGTGCCCATTATGTGTGCACCGACGCCTGTGGGTCACCCGTGGAGACGGACATGTGGCACATCTTTCCAGACTGCAGCATGTCTATTTATCTTGCGGACACGCAAGTCTCCTCAAGATAAATCTCACCCGTACAATATATTGGACGCTGTGATTCCACACTGTTCATTGAACACATGCAGAATCACCTGCGTTCAATAGCTGGCAGCGCTTTGGACACAGCGGACATGTGCTGCGTCCAACCACTGCCAATTACTGACCATATGCACCTACCCTTAAAGGGAATCTGTCACCCTTTTTTTTCGGCTTGCAGCTGCCGGCATAGACATCGGGGGCTTATCTACAGCATTCTGTAATGCTGTAGATAAGCCTCCGATGTAACCTGAAAGATAAGAAAAACACGTTATATTATACTCACCGGGGTGGGCGGTCCGGTGCCTCCCCTCTTCATGCGATGACATCCTCTTCTCCTGTCCTGTAATGGCTCCGGCGCAGATGCACTGCTCTGCCCTGTTGAGGGCAGAGCAGAGTCCTGCAGTGCGCAGGCGTCGGGAGAGGTCCAGCGCCTGCGCACTGCAGAATTCTGCTCTTCCCTCAACAGGGCAGAGCAGTGTGCTTGCGCCGCAGCCATTACAGGACGGGAGAAGAGGATGTCATCGCATGAAGAAGGGAGGCGTCGGACCGGACCGCAACGCCCACCCCGGTGAGTATAATATAACGTGTTTTTCTTATCTTTCAGGTTACATCGGAGGCTTATCTACAGCATTACAGAATGCTGTAGATAAGCCCCTGATGTCTATGCCGGCAGCTGCAAGCCGAAAAAAAGGGTGACAGATTCCCTTTAAAGGAACACAAGTCTGTACATACATTAAAAAAAATCATTGATAATTCTCATGTAGAATGAGAGGTGAGAATTGGGATAAAAAAAAAAATTCTCCCAAATCCTAACCTAAAAAAAAGGAGGTGAAAAGTTCAGCAATAGCCTGCAAGAGACGCCTGGGAATTTTCTTGAGTAAAATATAACAGAACGTGTTCACGAAAAGGGTATGTGAATAACCTTTCTTGAAATGACCTAAATATACGTAACTTGTGAATCAACCAGGATCATCATCTTCTCCGATCACGTTAACGTTCTTCAGGAATTTCTAGCCATCCTTGGGATCAGTAATTTAGTGTGTTTTCCCATCCATTGCAGAAGATCAGTAGCTTGACTGGATTATTAGTGATGAAACAACATGTTCGGATAACATCTTATCAGAGCATGCTCTAGTGTTATCCAAGAATCTTGGGCATGCTTGTATATTATGTTCACGTCCCCGTGGCTGCATGATTTGCAGCTCTTAGGATACTGGATGGAGAGTGACACTCACGTTGTCTCTTCAGAATTCCCCATAGGTGTTCAATTGTGTTCAGATCAGGAGACCTACTTGGCCACTGAATAACTTCCACCCTGTTTGTCTCGAGAAATGCAACAGAGATGCGTTTTGGATCATTGTCATGTAGGAAAAGTGCACGTCTACCAAGAGCATGGAGTGATGGCATCATCTTCTGTTTCAATATAGAGTAGTACAACTGAATTTATTTTACCATCAATGAAACTTAGCTCCCCAACATCAGCAGCATTCATGGAGCCCTATTTAGGGACATTGCCACCACCAATTTCAGTGTAGGCACATATTGTCACGCTGAAAGGGGCCCTGCACTTTCCCTAGGGCTAGGACCCTAACCATCCCTGCTCCCAAAAGGTACCTCTAAAGGTGAGAAGGTTTGGTCTAACAGCCTTACTGTTCTCCTGTTATACCCTAAGTTGTCCCCTCCCCAGGAGCCCTGGGACAGAAAAGCTAGTGTATAAACACATGAGACAAACAGGAATAACAAAAAGCAACTAACATACAAAACACTCACCAAAGGTAGAGAGGTATATATAAAAGGGTAGGACTGTACAAACCAAAAGGGAATAGGACAATAAGGAAAACATACACCCAAAAGCAGCACGCAACAATCTCCAGTAGCAATAACTGTTTCCAACTCGGCACAGCGACTTCAAGGAGTTAGGAAGTAAAACTTTCACTGGCGATGAAGAGAAGGTTTAGGTAGATTTTATAGGGAGAGGAAATGACCAGGTTAGGAACAGCTGAGAGATGGAGCTGCACGTTTCCAACCAGCATATAAAGGGTCATTAACCTCTTCAGCACCAAAGGAAACAAAATCCATTTAATATGAAACAAAAACACCCAGGCTAAATTTAAATCTGCAATACAAAATACATAGTGATTTTCTAAGCCCAGGTCTCCCAGGAGGACGTAATCCACTCGTGACACATATTGATGGTATCATTAATTCACAAATGTACTGCATTATATTGAAAGAGAATATGCTACCATTACTCTGTCCTCTTGGCAGATGTGCACTTTTCTAACATGATAATGATCCATGTTGCATTTCTGAAGAACAGGGTGAAAGTGATTCAGTGGCCAAGTAAGGAAAAGATAGATGTTGATAGAAGAATGGCACTGGTTGCAAAAGAGCTTGCTTGTTACAATATGGACATAACAGCTCTCAGCGTAACACATTAGCAGATAAGGGCCAATTGACAGAGAATAACGGCAGATACATGCTTTTCTAGAATGGTTGAAGCAGCTCTAATCGGTGAGAAGCAGGAGTCAAATTTCACCCCATCTGTTAACTTTCTCAGTTTCTGAAGGGCAGCAATGACCGCCTGATGAGAGTTCAGCTCCCACTTACAAACAACAAGCGTACTATGCTGAATAGTGTCTATGTTCCCACTATGACCAATCAAAATGACATTTATTTCCTCATCTAACTTATCCATATACTTGACACACTTACCTCAGCTAATCCCAGAGTCAGACAAGCTCATTATACTTGGGAGACATTAATGCCAGAATTGGAACAGACTATCAAAACTGGGATGGAGTCATGAGAGTGGCACCGTAATGACCTTCTGTTCTTCAAGATGTGTTCAACACGATCTTGTAGTCACCAAGACTTTGTGCCATCTACCCAATCGCAAGAAGACATTGTGGATGCACCTGTGCCCCTTCGCTCCCGAGTCCTGCAGTGTGCCCAAACAATAGTTTTCCACCACAGATGGGATATCAGTGTACTCCGGAGAAACCGCACAACTAGCAGTATGGTCCATTTTCTCCTGTAACCCGAGAATGAAAAGCTTGGGGCTAGAGCAATATTTTTGTGAGAAATATACATTCTCCATTTTTTCCTTCCACATTTCTTTAAACAAAGTGACGGTTTGAATACAAGATACACTGGTCAAATAAATTGTAAGATATTGTGTTGCAAATAAAAAGATTTGATAACTAACCCTTTAAGGCACTGTGAAACAAATCACGTCTGTCCGATAGATATGTAATACATCACCCTAATTGTAAACTTTAGATTTTTTTTTTTTTTAAAGTTCCAGTCCCACAGATCATGCTACAGTTCCAATGTCCAGAAGCAGACGGCCATACAAACATCCAGGCCATCAGTGGCACTTCATCGTAGAGGCTTTGGTTGATCTCCAACTCCTCCTGCAAGGTGATAGACTGCCAAGCACACCTCGTGTGCCAACACATCTGCATTTTCCTGTCAATGATATATTAAAAAAAAAAGGGTTAGCGTGCATCATGTATGACGCGAGATACAGAATCGAGCCAGAATAATTGACATCTATGAATTTCTCATACTTCATTAAAAATCCAAACATTGCAGGCCCAGTTTAGACAGCTACTACGAACCTTACTAACCTTTCTGTCCTTGCATTACCATTTTTCCATAACGTAATGTTTGCATAAACATATGAGGGCTTGTTTATTGCATTTTTCAAGTATACCATTTATTTTACTATAAAGCCTAGTGAGCTAATACAGCGAAAAAAAACAAAGTTTTAATAAATATGAAAATAAAAAACGCACACCAAGTCTTTTTGCAGCATTAAAAATAAAAAAAAAAAAAAACATATTTGGTATCTCTGCGCTTGTAAAAACCTGATTAAAATATAAAATAAAGCTACTTAAGCCAATGTGTAATGAAAAAATAATCAAAATGACAGAATTACTTTTTTTTGTCCGCCACAACATTGCAATAACATAACAGGCAATTAAAACATTGCATCTACCTCAGAATGGCATCAGCTCGGGGCAAAAAATAAGAAATCACAGAGCCCCATATCCCGAAAATGAACAATCTCTAAAAATGGAGACAAACGCAATTTTTTTTTTCTTACAACTTTCCCCCTAAAATGTCACCCCCTAATTTAAAAAACCCTGTATCTATATTTGGCATCGGCATAATCATACTGACCCGGAGAATGAAATTGCCAGGTCAGTTTCACCATATAGTGGCCATGGTTAATAAAAATCCAAATGCATTTTTTTTTTATTTTGCAATTTCACCACACCTGGAAATTTTTTCACGCTTTTCAGTGCACCACCTGATAAACTGAATGGTGTCATTCAAAGGTACAACTCATCCCGCAAAAAACAAGCCGTCATACGGCTACGTAGACAGAAAAAAAGTTATGGCTCTTGGTATAAGGGAGGGAAAAAAAAAAACATGGAGAATAGCCCCATCAGGAAGGGGTGAAACAATTGAGATGAAATTGAAGTGTAGACTTTCAGGTTTAACTAAAGGCAATGAACAAAAATATCCCGTGAAAGGTTTAGGAATTACAACCGTTCTTCTCCAAAGTCTCCTCATTTCAGGGTCTCAAAAGTAATTGGACAAATTAACTTCACCGTAAATAAAATGTTCACTTTTAATACTTTGAGGAAGCAAAAGACAATATACAGAGAGGACAGCACGGGATCCAAATAATTTTTTGGGGGAGGTAAAACATTTTTAAAAACAGGCACTGAAATGTTTTATCTCACAAGAATCAGCTGTAATGTCTGCACACGCTCTTTTGCTTCCTCCCCTGCCCTGGAGCTGTGGTATAATCAGACCATGTCCCTGTACGGTCAGACACAGCCATTACACAGTACACAGCAGGGGCACATTTATAAGATTATCTCAGCACAGGAACATGTTTGTTTGTTTTGCTTTTTTAAACATCCAATTGTAAAAATTATTTGTCTTCCAAAATGTATTGAACTTTAAAATCAACTTTGATGGTGGGAAGATACCTTTAAGTTTTATCTTAAGCATGTGAACTGCCGCTCGATGGGGTTGAGATCTGGGGATTGACTCGTCCATTGCACAATAATCCACTTCTTTGATTAAAAAAAAAAAAAACTTCTGGGTTGCTTTCACAGTATGTTTTGTATCATTGTACTTCTGTACTGTGAAGCGCCATCCATTTGGTTGAACCATAGCACAAGGCACAGCCCTGAACACTTCAGAATTCATCCGGCTGCTTCTGTCTTCAGTCACATCATCAATAAACACTAGTAACTCAGTGCCATTGGAAGCCATGTATGTCCATGCCATCACGCTGCCTCCACCATGTTTTACAGATAATGTGGTGCACTTGATTCCAAGTCTTCTCCATCCTTACTTTTTCTCATGATTCTGATACAGGCTGATCTCAGTTTCATCTGTCCAAAGAATTCTTTTCCCAAACGGAGATGGCTACTTTACATCTTTTTTTGGCAAAGTCTAATCTGGTCTTTCTTTTTTCAAGGCTGATTACTGGTTTGCACCTTGTGGTGAACTCTCTGTATCTGGTCTCATGAAGTCTTCCCTTTATGGTAAATTTAGATACTGTAACTCCTACTTCCTGGAGAGTGTCCTTCACTTGGGTGGATGTTGTGAAGGGGTTTTTCTTCACCATGGAAAGGATTCTGCGATCATCCACCACGGTTTTCTTCCATGAATGTCCAAGCCTTTTGAGTTCTCAAGCTCACCAGTGCACTCATTTTTTTGCAGAATGTTTTAAAGGCATTAGGTTTAGTCCTGAGGAAGAAGTCCTGTGTGACTTTGAAACGCGCTGACTTTAAAACACTGTTCAATTAAAACTTTTTCAAGTTATTTCTCGATATCTTTGAATCTTCATCAGCAGCGCAGGTACAGACACATTTCACCTGGATCAACAATTTTCCTCAGTCTTTTTACCCGTGTCCTGCAGCAGCTGTCTTATGCGTTCAATAGGTTGCAAATATGCAACTCCATCAAGTAAGCATGATACTCCCCCTTTTTTTAATCACATTTTCGTTACCAGTTAAGACCCTATTTGCGCTCTCCAGGATCTCAACTACATCCACTTCCATTGAGAGCTCCTTTGACCGCATGTTGTAGACTCACAGCAACAGCTTCTAAATGCAAATGCCACACCTGGCATTGACTCCAGACCTTTTACCTGCTTATGTGATAATGGATTAGCGAGGAAAAAGCCCATTAACCCCTTCCTTACCGATGACGGAATAGTACGTCATCGGTAAGGATCCCCTGCTTTGAGGTGGGCTCTGGCAGTGAGCCCACCTCAAAGCCGCGACATGTCAGCTGTTATAAACAGCTGACATGTGCCCGCAATAGGCGCGAGCAGAATCGCCATCCACCCGTGCCTATTAACTAGTTACATCCCGCTGTCAAAGCTGACAGCAGGCATTTAAATAGCACTTCCGGCCGCTGGGCCGGAAGTGAGCTCATCATCAACCCCCGTCACGTGATCGTGGGTCGGCGACGCGTTGCCCTGACAACCAAAGGTCTCATAGAGACCTCTATGGTTGTTGCAGGCAGATCACTTTGAGTGCCGCCCGCTGGCTGGCGCTCAAATCGCTACAGTAAATCTGCTACATATGGGCGATATGTAGCAGAGCCGATCGAGTTGTGCATGCTTCAAGCCTCCTATGGAGGCTATTGAAGCATGCCAAAAGTAAAAAAAATGTTTAAAAAAATAAAAAAAAATAAAAAAGTTCAAATCACCCCAATCAAAATAAAACAATAAAAAAAAAAAAAACCACACATACACATATTAGGTATGATCGCGTTGAGAATCGCCCGATCTATCAATAAAAGAAAAAAGCATTAACCCAATCGGTAAACGGCGTAGCGAGAAAAAAATTCATAACACCACAATTACATTTTTTTGGTCGCCCCGACATTGCATTAAAATGCAGTAACGGGCGATCAAAAGAACGTATTTGCACAAATGTGGTATCATTAAAAACGTCAGCCCGGCACGCAAAAAATAAGCCCTCACCCGACCCCAGATCACAAAAAATGGAGTCCCTACGGGACAAAGCAAACTTTGGAATTTTTTTTACCACTTTTTCACCACTTAGATAAAAGAGAACATAGACATGGTTGGGGTCTATGAACTTGTAATGACCTGGAGAATCATAATGACAGGTTATATTTAGCATTTAGTGAACTTAGCAAAAAAAGCCAAGAAAAAAAACAAGTGTGGGATTGCACTTTTTTTGCAATTTCACCGCACTTGGAATTTTTTTCCCGTTTTCGAGTACATGGCATGGTAAAACCAATGATGTTGTTTAAAAGTACAACTCGTCCCGCCAAAAATAAGCCCTCACACGGCCATATAGACGGAAAAATAAAAAAGTTATGGCTCTGGAAAGAAGGGGAGCGAAAAAACGAAAAATTAAAAAAAAAGCTCCGGGAGTTAAAGGGTTAAAGAGCTTTTGAGATAATTGTCCAATTACCTTTGATTCCTTCAAAATGAGGCAGCTACATCTTAAAGAGATGTAATTCCTAAACCCTTACTCCAATTAGGATGTGAATACCCTCAAATTAAAGCTGAGAGTTTGCACTTTAAGCCCATATTGATTATACAATTCTTTACTGAATATGTTTCTGTAAACAGCTAAAGTGCTAGAACTTGTGCCACTGTTCAAATATTTCTGGACCTAAATGTATGTTATAGTAATATATATTTTAGTTCTGGCAAAAATTAAGAGCCCACTTTCAAATGTTCAGTTTGTCTGATTTTCTCTTTATAGGTATATTTGACTAAAATGTAAATTGTTCTTTTAGTCTACAAACTTCTGACAGCATGTCTCCGAATTTCTAAGCAAAAAAATTTTTATTTTTTTTTCAGAACAGGAGAAATGGTCAAAATAAAAAACTCATCAGTGCTTTCGGACCTCAAATAATGCAAACAATACTAATGTTTTAACTCAGGAAGAGTTCAGAAATCAATATTTTGTGGAATAACCGTAATTTTTTAAAACAGCTTTCATGCGTCTTGGCATGCTCTCCACCAGTCTTTCACACTGCTTCTGGCGCAAAAATGTAAGCAGATCTTCTTTGTTTGATGGCTTGTGACTATCCATCCTCCTCTTGATTACATTCCAGAGGTTTTCAATGGGATTCAGGTCTGGAGAATGGGCTGCCCATGACAGGGTTTTGATGTGGTGGTCTCTTACTTTTGTTGCCAGCTGTTTAAAATATATACAGCTCTGTCAAAAATTGAGTACACCCCTAAGTGAAAATGGCCAAATTGTGCCCAAATAGCCATTTTCCCTCCCTGTTGTCATGTGACTCAGTGTTACAAGGTCTCTGGTGTGAATGGGGAGCAGGTGTGTTAAATTTGGTGTTATCGCTCTCACATTCTCCCATATTGGTCATTGGAAGTTCAACATGGCTCCTCATGGTAAAGCACTGTCTGAGGATTTGAAAAAAGATGGATTTTTGGTTCTTACCGTAAAATCTCTTTCTTGGAGCCTTCATTGGGGGACACAGAATACCATGGGTGTATGCTGCTGCTGCTAGGAGGCTGACACTATGCAAAAACAAGAAAATTAGCTCCTCCCCGGCAGTATACACCCACCGACAGGCACCAAGCACCTCAGTTGGTGAAAAAGCAGTAGGAGAAGCAACGAGAAAAAACTCGAACCATATGTACCAACCCAACAAGGGACTCTAAGACCCAACACGGTACAACTGAAACAGGGAGGGTGCTGTGTCCCCCAATGAAGGCTCCAAGAAAGATTTTACGGTAAGAACCAAAAATCCATCTTTCTTTATCGCCTTATTGGGGGACACAGAATACCATGGGACGTCCCAAAGCAGTCCCAAGGGTGGGAACAGCAATAAGGAACGAAAGTAACTGAAAGGCTTAGGTCGGTCGGTGAGCCACCGCCGCCTGCAGAACCTTCCTACCAACCACAGCATCAGACGAGGCCTGGGTATGAACCCTGTAGAACCTCGTGAAGGTGTGCGAAGATGACCAGGTTGCAGCCTTGCAAATTTGCATGGCCGAGGCCTGGTGATGAGCAGCCCACGAAGCCGCCACAGCCCGGGTGGAATGAGCTCTTACTCCCGGAGGGGGCCGCTTTTCCGGAAGACGATACGCTTCTAGAATGGTAGAACGAATCCAGCGAGCGATCGTGGATTTGGAAGCCGGAAGGCCCTTCTGGCGAACCTCAGAGATGACCAGCAAGGAATCGGACAGACGAAAGGAAGAGGTCCTGGCAAGATAGACACGCAGGGCTCTAACTACGTCCAGTTTGTGGAGAGACTTCTCAAGAGGATGAGATGGAGCCGGACAAAAGGAAGGACGATATCCTCATTGATATGGAAAGCGGAAACCACCTTCGGAAGAAAGGAAGGAACGGGCCTGAGAACGGCTTTGTCCTGATGGAGAATGAGGTAAGAGGAACGACATGACAAGGCCACCAATTCAGAAACTCTTCTGATGGAAGAAATGGCGATCAAAAAGGTGACCTTCCAAGAGAGAAGGGACAAAGGAATGTCCTGGAGAGGCTCGAACGGCGCCTTCTGGAGCGCGCTAAGGACGAGGTTGAGATCCCACGGGTCTATTGGCGAATGATGAGGAGGAGCCACGTGGGAAACCCCTTGTAGAAAGGTCTTGACCTGTGGTAGAGAAGCTAGCTCTCTTTGGAAGAGGATAGAGAGAGCGGAAACCTGGCCCTTGAGTGTACTGAGGGACAGACCCGCGTCTAACCCAGCCTGAAGAAACCTCAGGATAGACGGGATAGAAAAAGACATTGGGAAGACTGTGTTATCATGACACCAACGGAAAAAAGCCTTCCAGTACCTATAGTAAATGCGGGAAGAGGCTGGTTTCCTGGCTCTGATCATAGTTTGAATAACCTGACTGGACAGACCTGATTCCATCAGAATTGCGGTCTCAAACTCAGAGACTGAGAATTCTCGTGGTAAAGGGGGCCTTGCGAGAGAAGATCTGGACGGTCCGGAAGCCTCCAGGGAACGTCCGCGAGCATGTTGACCAGTTCCGCATACCAAGGCCGTCTTGGCCAATCTGGAGCGACTAGAATCACTGGTACGCCTTCCGATTTTATCTTTTTGACCACCCGAGGGATCAATGCCAGAGGCGGAAACAGATACGGAAGTTGAAACTGGGACCACGGAGTCACCAGTGCGTCGCATGCGACGGCTAGAGGGTCCCTGGACCTGGCTACGAACTGCGGCACCTTGTGGTTCATTCGAGATGCCATGAGATCGACATCCGGGGTGCCCCAACGGTCGCATATCTGAGAGAAAACCGCGGGGTGCAGGGACCATTCGCCGGACGCTAGGCCCTGGCGACTCAGAAAGTCGGCTGCCCAATTTTCTACCCCTGGAATATGGACGGCGGAGATTGTCGGAACGTAACGTTCTGCCCAGCGTATTATCTTGGCCACTTCTGACATTACTTGTTTGCTGCGCGTGCCCCCTTGATGGTTGATGTACGCCACGGCCGTGGCGTTGTCCGACTGAATCCGGACCGGCTTGCCGGAGAGGAGGGGTTGCCAATGAAGAAGGGCCAGGAAAATAGCCCTGATCTCCAAAAGATTGATTGGGAGGAGAGATTCCTGTGGCTTCCAGCGGCCTTGGGCCGCTTTCTGATGGAACACGGCTCCCCATCCTAGAAGGCTCGCATCTGTGGTGATGATTTGCCACTGAGGCGGAAGGAATGACCTCCCTTGGAGAACTGACGCTGGCCGTAGCCACCAAGTGAGAGACTGCCTCACTCTGAGAGGAAGCCGAATAGGACGGTCCAAGGACATCGTGGTCTTGTCCCAGGCTGAAAGCAGAGACAGCTGGAGGGGGCGAAGATGAAACTGTGCAAAGGGCACTGCTTCCATGGAGGCCACCATCTTCCCTAGGACCTTCATGCAGAACCGAATGGGAATGGGAGCAGGCCTCTTGAGAGTTCTGATGCCCTTGGTCAGAGATGTAAATTTTTCCTTTGGAAGAAAAACACGGGCTAGCTCCGTGTCGAATTCCATACCCAGAAAGGTCAGACGCTGGGTGGGGATCAGAATGGACTTCTCCTTGTTGACCAGCCAACCTAGGCGGCTGAGAGTGTCCAGGGTTATCTGAAGGCTCCGGAGACAGTCCTGGCGAGACGAACCCTTGATCAAAAGATCGTCCAGATAAGGGATGATGAGGATCCCTCTGGAGCGAAGGATGGCCATGACGGTCGCCATCACCTTCGTGAAAACCCGGGGCGCTGAAGCCAGGCCGAAAGGAAGAGCTGTGAACTGAAAGTGGCGTCCCTGAAACGCAAATCGAAGATACTTCTGGTGTTGCACACAAATTGGAATGTGCAGATAGGCATCCCGAATGTCCACCGAGCAGAGAAATTCCCCGGGCTCCATGGAAGCAATCACCGACCGAAGAGACTCCATTTTGAAATGAAGAATCTTCACGTGGCGATTGAGCAATTTGAGGTCCAGAATAGGACGAAGAGAGCCATCTTTCTTCGGGACCACAAAGAGATTGGAGTAGAACCCGGAAAACCGTTCGTCTGAGGGAACGGGAACAATGACTCCGGCGGAAAGAAGGGAGGAAATGGCCTGCAGAAAACCCGGAATCTGGGTCCGCTGTCGCGGAGGCCGAGACCAGAAGACCGTCTGTTCGGGAGTGAAGCAAATTCGATTTTGTAACCGGACGCGACGAGTTCTCTGACCCAAGCGTCGTCGACAACGGACAGCCAAGCATCCGCGAAAAAGGAAAGTCTGCCTCCCACCCTGGAAGAAATTCCAGGTGGGGGTGACCCGTCACTTAGACGAAAATCTGCCGGAATTGGCTCCTGCAGATCTGGAATATTGACCTCTAGATCTCCAGCGAGGAGCGGGTTTGTAGGAAGGTTTCCTCTGATCCCGCTCCCTGGTGGCAGGCGGCCGATCCTGTTGAGTGGCTCTCTCCGTGGCAGAGAAGGGACGAAAGGGCCTGAACGGTCGAAACCCCCTTCTGTTGAAAGGACGTTTTGGTCGAGACTGGGGAAGCGAAGTACTTTTACCTCCAGTGGCATCGGCAATTATCTGATCCAGCTTTGCTCCAAAGAGCCTAGAGCCATGGAATGGCAGATTGGTAAGCGACTTTTTCGAAGTAGTTTCCGCATTCCATGACTTTAGCCAAAGGACTCGGCGTACAGCTACTATGTTGCTGTTAGCCCTTGCTATGCAGCCGGCCGCGTCCAAGGAGGCGGCCAAAAGGTATTTTCCCGCCTGGTTAATCTGATCTGCAAGATCTGCCAACTCGTCTTGAGGAGCTGACGCTAAGATGCCTCTGCGAAGAATTTTTGCCCAAGCGGAAATGACCTTCGCCACCCAGGCGGATGCGAAAATAGGGCAGAGAGAGGCGCCAGATGCCTCAAAGATAGACTTAGCCAGAGATTCAATCTGCCTGTCAGTAGGATCTTTGAGCGATGCCCCGTCTGGCAGAGAGAGCACCGTTTTTGAGGCTATCCGGGAAACTGGAGGATCTACCTCGGGAGCCTTGGACCACTTAGAGAGCAGTTCTGCGTCAAAGGGGTACAGAACGTCCAAGTACTTGCGGCCTGAGAAACGTTGCTCAGGGCGCTCCCAGTGTTTGGATAAGGTAGTGTCGAATTCGTCGTGATTGGAAAAGGTTCGAGACGGAGGTCTGGCTCGTCTAAGGAGAACAGAGCTTTCCTGAGTTGGAGCCTCATCCTGTTTAAGTTTTAGTGTTTGGAAGATAGCTGCAATAAGACTATCAACCATGTCCCGCGTTTTAGAAACGCTGTTCCTCTCTGAGCTAGCTTCCGAATGAGAATCCTCGCCTGATTGAAGATTGTCATCCGAGGAAGGAGAAGGAGGCCTGGGCGCAGAAGGGCCCTGCGAGCCCGAAGACGAAGTGGACAGAGCCCGCTTCCTAGAAGTCCTTCCCTGTCTGTCTCTCTGAAGGTCGCGGTCAGGTGCGGACGACTCACCCCGAGAGGTGGTCGGAGCAGAGGTGGCTGAGGATAGCTGAGGTAATCGTTCTAAGACCTGGACCAGCGACTGTGATACTTTTGTCAAGTCAGAAACAGACTGTGACATTGTAACGGCCCACTCCGGGGGGAGAGAGGAGGGAAGAGCGCCCTCCGCCCGGGACTCTGTGCGTTCCTGAGATGCTGACATATTTGAAGGACTGCAGGGGGGGCAGAATGGGGACGACTGACCCGATGCCCACTTCTTTTTACAGCGCGCACAGGCGTAATAGGTAGCGGTGGGCCTGAAGCAGAGATCCCCTGAAGGATTGGGCATAAGTAAACTGCACTGATTGGCTGCAGATATTAGAGAATAACTGCCGAGGGGAGCTAATCCCTGTCCCAGAGCCGAGCCTACCGAGATTCTGTGAGCAGCAGAAGAAAAACGCCGAAGTGTCCCCCAAGCAGTGCAGGAAAGAGTGTTCAGGCATCAGGAAACGCTGTGCTGGGAGATGGGGGCGGAGCTTAGCGGCCACGACGTGATTGGTTAATAGCGCCTGGGGAGGGCATGGCAGAAGAGGGGGCTGGCATCCAAGAGAGAAAGAAGCCCTGTGATGGGCTAGAAAGGGCGCGCTGAAAAGAGCGCGCTCAGGAAGGGAGGAGGGAGAGCAGAGGAGTTCCCCGCGCTGAGGGGAAAGTGAAAGTGAAAGTGCCTCCCACCGTGACGGCGCCGCAGCCCCATGCCCGACATACCGCGCTAAGGATGATCTGACGCTGCGGTGAGTGAGGGGATCCCCGTAGACTCCCTGGCTAGAGCAGGGAAAGTGAAGGAAGGCAAGCGCTGAGCGCGCGACAGGCAGAAAAAGGGCGGGAGATTCAAACTTGTGGAACTGCAAAACCAGGTCCCTTCTTCTCCCATGTCACTGGAGCTTATGCGGGGCCGGAGGGAATGTACAGGCACTTACCTGACGTCCCAGAAGAGGATGACCACAGGGGCCCACGGAGAAACGGCAGGCCGCTGGGAGGGAAAGGAGTCCTCTGTACCCGCATCTCTGCAGAAGACGGCTTGAAACTCCTGCGAATGCCGTCTTCCTCTCAGCCCTGTCTCGAGAAAGGGGTGAGGAGGGGGAATCGGCAAGGACCAGCCACCTGTCCGTAACCCTTGTCACCAGAAGGTGATAGGGAAAAGTCCTGCCTGCGGTACTGAGAGTTGCGATGTGGGTGACACCACATTGCTCGCTCAGCCGCATGATATGGGAAATCAGAGTGATAAATATACCCTGTTTCCCGATGGAAAAGAGCCTAAAAGAGAAAAGAGGGAAAAATTAAAAAGTTCAAACTAAACCTGAAAGGAAAATTGGATTAAAACTGCGGATCTGGGGGATCCCGGTCCGCCTCCTACAGACACTAAGCACAAACTGAGGTGCTTGGTGCCTGTCGGTGGGTGTATACTGCCGGGGAGGAGCTAATTTTCTTGTTTTTGCATAGTGTCAGCCTCCTAGCAGCAGCAGCATACACCCATGGTATTCTGTGTCCCCCAATAAGGCGATAAAGAAAAAAAATTGTTGCTCTACATAAAGATGGCCTAGGCTATAAGCAGATTGCCCACACCCTGAAACTGAGCTGCAGCACGGTCACAAGACAAGTTCAGCTATGTCTTTCTTATACACCGGAGACCAGAACTGTACACAGTATTCTAAGTGTGGTCGCACTAGTGACTTGTATAGAGGTAAAATTATGTTCTCCTCATGAGCATCTATGCCTCTTTTAATGCATCCCATTATTTTATTTGCCTTTGCAGCAGCTGCCTGACACTGGCCATTAAATGTGAATTTGTCGTCCACCCATACACCCAGGTCTTTTTCAGTGACAGTTTTGCCCAGTGTTTAACAATTAAACACATAATTATACATCTTGTTTGTTCTACCCAAGTGCATGACCTTACATTTATCCCCATTAAAGCTCATTTGCCATTTATCAGCACAAGCTTCTAGTTTACATAAACCCTCCTGTAATATAAAATTGTCCTCCTCTGTATTGATTACCCTGCAGCGTTTAGTGTCATCTGCAAATATTGAAATTCTACTCTCTATGCCCCCTACAAGGTCATTAATAAATATGTTAAAAAGAAGCGGGCCCAATACTGACCCCTGTGGTACCCCACTGCTAACCATGACCCAGTCTGAGTGTGCCCCATTAATAACCACCCTTTGTTTCCTATCCCTGAGCCAGCTCTTAACCCACTTACACATATTTTCCCCTATCCCCATTGTTCTCATTTTATGTATCAACCTTTTGTGTGGCACCGTATCAAAAGCTTTTGAAAAGTCCATGTACACCACGTCCACTGCATTCCCTTGGTCCAGTCCGGAACTTACCTCTTCATAAAAGCTTATCAGATTAGTCTGACAGGAACGGTCCCTCGTAAACCCATGTTGATATTGGGTCATGAGGTTATTCTTCAGATACTCCAGTATAGTATCTCTTAGAAAACCCTTCAGGATTTTACCCACAGTTGAGGATAAACTTACTGGCCTATAATTTCCAAGTTCAGTTTTTGTCCCCTTTTGGAATATTGGCACCACATTTGCCATACGCTAGTCCTGTGGTACAGACCCTGTTAATATGGAATCTTTAAAGATTAAAAATAATGGTCTATGACTGTACTTAATTCCAGATCGTTATTTATGTCAGTAGGATGACAAGAAGCCGGGAGATGGGATGCAGAGGCCTGAAACCACACCCATCAGACCGGACTGAGAAGATTACCGTACAGTGCGGGAGAAATTAAAACGTTTTTTCGGGAGTATACAAGGGGAGTCAGGGGGTTACATAAGGATTTAGGGAATGCATAGCAGTCACTGAATAAGGTGATATTTTTAGCTGCTATGTCACAAAACTGGTGACAGGTTCACTTTAATGGCTGTGTTGAGTTATTTAGAGGGCACATCAAATGTACCTGTTATCCAAGCTGTATACTGACTACATTACAAAGTGTCATATCTTCAGTGTTTGAGAGTCAGTGATAAGCGGTCATAGAGGAGCGCTTAGGAAGCAACCCAGGGGCAGACAAAAATGTCAGGTCTCCACCGCAGCTCCAACCGAAAACCTCCAATGGAGGATAGGAGCAATGAGAAAATGGAAACGGTCTTAGGAGCGCAGGAAAGAGACTCAGACAAGAGATGGGGTTAAAGCACAACGCGTTTCGACGGAGAATCCGTCTTCATCAGGTGGAACTTATTAAACCTGACAGGGCACACCTGTGAAGTGAAAACCATTTCCGGTGACCACCTCTTGAAGCTCATCAAGAGAATGTCAAGAGTGTGCAAAGCAGAAATCAAAGCAAAAGATGGCTACTTTGAAGAACCTGGAATATAAGACATACTTTCAGTTGTTTCACACTTTTTTGTTAATTATATAATTCCACATGTGTTAATTCATAGTTTTGATGCCTTCAGAGTGAATCTACAATTTTCATAGTCATGAAAATAAAGAAAACTCTTTGAATGAGAAGGTGTGTCCAAACTTTTGGTCTGTACTGTACACTACAACAAATATATATATATATATATATATATATATATATATATATATATATATATTTTGTGCTTGCGTTGTTTGAAAATACTCACCTGAGTGTCCGCCTCGGCATACACACGGACTACATCCTCGGTTCCTGAAGGACGTACAAATGCTCTGGACATATTATAGCCCTTGACAAGCTCGTCAATTTTCTCCTGCAATCCTGGTGGCTTCACAGTACGTCTCTCAGCGTCTGTTGTGTCTATTACTTTTCTATCTACAACCTATAGATAACAAGAAAAGGAAACATTAAAGACAGATTTCAGCTGCAGAGTATGCATGGGAATTTCATAAAATCCTGGTTACTATGATATGACATGTGGCTGATGCTACACAGTAAAACTATGTTGTAATATGTTACGAGGGGCGCCTGAAAACTTCGAGGCCCACCCATTAAATCTTTTTTGCATGGTCTCGTTTTGCAGTGCAATATGTTTAGTTAGTTGAATGGTCTCATGAGCAATCTGGATTTATTTTGATTTTTTTTTGTTTCCGTTACAGCATTTTAAAGTTGGGTCGCAAGGCTGAAATATGGAAATAGGGAAGTTGGCAAAATTCACACATCGGCTGCTGCAATTCACCCCTGTGGTTTCCAACTGCTTCAGCACCCACCCTATTCCCCTGATTTGGCTCCCTCGGACTATCACCTATTCCCACAGATGAAAAAGCACCTTGGTGGAAGGTGGAATTGCAGCCATTGCAACAGCCGATGTGTGAACTTTGCCAACTTCTCCATTTCCATAATTCAGCTTTGCGACCCAACTTTAAAATGCTGTAACGGAAACAAAAAAAAAATCAAAATAAATCCAGATTGCTCATGAGACCATTCAACTAACTAAATAACATATTGCATTGCAAAACAAGACCATGCAAAAAAGATTTCACAGGTGGGCCTCGAAGTTTTCAGGTGCCCCTCGTACACCAGGACAATTAACTTTCAGAGTTAAGGGGGTTTTACACATAGCGATATCGCTATGTGTGATACTTACCTCCGACCGGCTCCCCCGCTGTCCATCGCTGATCGCGCGAGAATGTCCGGCTCCATTTCTCGTCGGGCGCTTCCTGCTGGCGCCAACGAGCGATGCGTGGAGGCGGGCGGGAGGATGTCAGGATCGCTGTGTGTGAAAGGTGAGTATCGTGCGCTGCGTCGCTGCTGCATTGCTGTGAGGTCTGCCTGTGTGACAGCTCACTAGCGATCATTTAGCGATGCACCAGCGATCCTGACCGGGTCGAATCGCTGGTGCATTGCTAAATGTAAAGGGGCCTTTAGTGTAGGGAGACTTATAAGCCATGCAATCCTGACTGGGAATTTATATATCCAAATAACCTCTTAAGAGAGAAGTGTCACCTGTTGACAATAGCAACCCTAAAATCAATCAATATCGACCCTTTATAGGGCTTTTCTGCATCACTTTAGATAAAAAGTCAAACTTCAAACTCCATTTGCTGACACATTTGTCCTTCCTCAGTACAATGCAGGAGAACTGGTTTGGCTGGTTAAGAGGCTTCTGGTGAGGTGTAAGGGTTAAAATTTCTCTCTGTGGAGAGCACCAAGCTGGCTTGGGGAGACTTATTGGCTCCATGTCCACAAATGGGAGTTTCTGGTTTGGCTTCTTATACTAGATCATGTGGCAAGACCCCTTTAAATGGTCAATATTGACTTGTAGGACCATTCCTATTCTTCCAAAAGGTGGCACTAGAGTTCCAGTCCTTTCTTCCTCTCTAAACAGACTATTTACATAATACACTTTGAAGGGAACCAGGAACTCTACTACACCACCAAAGAGGGATTTTTGGTTCTTACCGTAAAATCTCTTTCTTGGAGCCTTCATTGGGGGACACAGAATACCATGGGTGTATGCTGCTGTTGCTGCTAGGAGGCTGACACTATGCAAAAACAAGAAAATTGGCTCCTCCTCGGCAGTATACACCCACCGACAGATACCAAGTACCTCAGTTGGTGAAAAAGCAGTAGAATAGGCCACAGAACTTTAAACATATGTACAACAAGCCCAACACGGTACAACTTAAACAGGGGAGGGTGCTGTGTCCCCCAATGAAGGCTCCAAGAAAGAGATTTTACGGTAAGAACCAAAAATCCCTCTTTCTTTATCGCCTTATTGGGGTACACAGAATACCATGGGACGTTCCAAAGCAGTCCCCAAGGACGGGAACAGCAATAAGGAACAACGAACAAGAAGGGCTTAGGTCGGCCGGTGTGCCACCGCCGCCTGCAGAACCTTTCTACCAACAACTGCATCCGATGAGGCCCGGGTATGAACCCTGTAAAACCTCGCAAAAGTGTGTAAGGACGACCAGGTCGTGGCCCTGCAAATCTGTAAAGCCGAAGCCTGGTGACGCACAGCCCACGAAGCTGCCACAGCCCGGGTGGAGTGGGCTCTCACTCCCGGAGGGGGCCGCTTTTCCTGAAGTCGGTACGCTTCCAGAATGGTAGAACGAATCCAGCGAGCTATCGTGGATTTGGACGCCGGAAACCCTTTCCGGCGACCTTCAGAGATGACTAGCAAGGAATCGGATTGACGAAAAGAAGCAGTCCTGGTGAGATAAACACGCAAGATTCTGACTACATCTAGTTTGTGGAGGGACTTCTCAATTGGGGTGAGCTGTGCCCCCACCGCTCTGGAAAAAACCTCCCCCAGTGATGAAAAGACCCCTGCAGCTTATAAGCGACCGCTCCAGGAGACCGCTGATGCCTGTGCACGGCGGGGAGCGCGGCTGTCAGCATGAGGCGCGCGGCTGGCAGAGAGGGAGGAGGGCGGGAATTTCAAATGTTGCTCAGAGACATGCCGGCTGAAGGGAACGATCAGACTCTTGCCTGACGTCCCTGAAGAGGATAACCCGCAGGGGCCCTGCGTAACAGTCAGGCCGCTGGGAGAAGACCTCTTACTCTATGACATGTAGAAGACGGCGTTTTCTTGCTGGGAGTGAGGGATAGCCTGCTGACCACCGCCATCTTCCTCTCAGCCCTGTCCCAGGAGAGGGGTGAAGGGTTGCTTTGGCAAGGACCAGCCAGCCGTCATCCGCCCATAACACCGACTGGTGTTAGGGAAAGGTCCTGCCTGCGGTACTGAGAGGTGCGATGTGGGAAATCACCACACTGCTCGCTCAGCCGCCTGATATAGGAAATCAGAGTGAAAACTACACCGTTTCCTGAAGACCTGAAAGAAATAAGCGAGAAAAGATTAAAAAGTTCGACAAATACCTAAGGAAATAAAAGGATTATTAACTGCGGATCTGAGAAGATCCCGGTCCACCTCCTACAGACACTAAGCACAAACTGAGGTACTTGGTATCTGTCGGTGGGTGTATATTGCCGGGGAAGAGCCAATTTTCTTGTTTTTGCATAGTGTCAGCCTCCTAGCAGTAGCAGCATACACCCATGGTATTCTGTGTCCCCCAATAAGACGATAAAGAAAATTATTTATATTAGTGTGTTGCCTTTAAAAAAAAATAATAAGCTAGTCAATATCTATATGAAACCAAAGTACTGTTCCAGCAGAGAGAGGTCCCGTTTTGAAGTTGTGTCTAGTACTGCATATGGTGGTGACTATGCCCTTCTAGCTCCTCAGCCTCATGCTGTACCTTCTCCTGGCTGATTGACAGGTCAGTGGCAAACACCAGCGCTAACGACCTATCAATCATCCAGGGCCGAATGTGGCCAAGTTGGAAATAAGGCGCGAAGCTGAGGAGCTAGAAGTCATCATCACTTTCCAATACACTTCCACACACGACTTTAAAATATGATTTATGGCTGCCGACTCATCTCTTTGGGGCCTTAAAGGAATCACCTGGCTTACCTTTTAAAGGGTTACATAATCATATTTGGATTAGGGGCTGGGGTAAAACTTTCTGACTAGATCCCTTTAAAACATATGTAACTAATAAGTCTTGGGTGTGAACGACTGTATAGTGATCTTATCCCCACAACTAACCTTTACTTTCAGCTGGCGATTTGGAAGGTCGGTGTAAATTTCATTCCACTTCTGTACAGTAAAGCCCTTGAGGGCTAGGATGGCTTCAATAAGCAGCATATCAGAGATGGCATCTCCCACTGTCTGGAGACACAAGATTTCATGAAAACACAGTAAGGTCTACAGTTACGGAGGTTCCATACTTTCGAGCATGCAATAATACCTAGTGGGACAGTGGGCAGTGGTGGGACTCTGCGGTCTTTCTGGACATGAACAGCAGTGACCTCTGGCAGCCATGCTTCACTTTTCTCATTTGTTACTTGCAGTGAGCACATGGTGGGTCAGCTTTGTGTGAATGGACTCCACTGTTGTCTGCGAGAGTGAAATGCCGATGCTCCATTTCTTACCTGATTAATGAGATTGATGACATTTGCAAGCATCTGAACAGCTTTTCGGGCTTCTTCACTGGCTCCTGCACTGATCAGCTGCGCAATCTTTTCTTCGGCGGCTTTACTAAAAAGAACCTGTCAATTACAATGGTGGATTATTACAACTGGACTGAAGCAATTATATTGAGATCTTAAGGTGGACTCAACAGCTGTCAGACAACAGTTTCATCTAGACCACCCCATACACATTTCATTTATGAGCGTCCATGAATTCAAAATGGTGGAAGGTAAGTAAGCCGCTACCAGACGGTCCTTGAGAACAAAAGGATCTTTTTCCTCATCAGTGGCCAAATATTGGTGGACTATGAAATACACAGGTTTGGCTGGTCACTAGAGATTGGCAGGTTCAGTCGATTCTAATCTTAGGTTAATGGCGATCTTTAACTGCATAGAATTAAAAGTGCTTATAAATGGCAGAAAACATGTTCCCCAACCATGAGGGGATTACGGAAGGTCTGCAGCCCGCAGCTTCCCACAAGTAGCAGTTATTTCCCAAAGTAATAAAAACTAAAAATGGGACAGTGCTTTCCTAGATTATGGCTTTGGCTACAAATTAGAACTGCGCCCATCAATATTTAGAGACACGGCTCCTTAGGCAGGACGGGCACAACATGACCTTATACTGTATATCATTAAACTTACTGTTCCATGACCGTTTGCTTCAAAGTAAACTCCAATATCAAACTCTTGTGCTTTATGATGTAAATGCTTAACACCAGTTTTTGCGCAGTATACAGGAACCTGGAATACATTTTACAAGTAAAGGTAAAAAAAGTGATTAGAACCTACATATAAACTGTCCCAATATTAAAGAAGCTACTAATATTATATATATATATATATATATATATATATATATATATATATATATTAGATTTCCCCATGCGGTCCATTTAGTACTTAACTAGCTCTCTTTGTAATAACACTGAAAATCTGCAATTAATAAAGCGTGAAAATAAAATGACCTTCATAACGTCCTCCAAGTACCGAGTGGAGCTTCCATTGGCGTAGGCTGTTTGTACAACTGCCATATTGAGCTTTAACTCAACCTGCAATAAGAAATCCCATAATATTACAGTGAGATTATGTAACAGTACATTGGGTAATCTCTATACATAAAACTGAATGTGTGTGTATCACCAACCAATCACGAAGCATCTTTCATTTCAACAGAGCTGTTCAAAAGAAGCTGAGCTGTGATTGGTTGCTAGTAGCAACAGTCTTCCTTGTAACCAATCACTAAGCATCTCTCATTTCACCTGAGCTGGTTAAAAGTAGCCGAGCTGTGATTGGTTGCTATGAGCAAGTTCTCCCACTTGACAACATCTCAGCAGACACTGACATGGTGGGAGAAATCTAGCATCCCTGGGAACATAAGCTCCCAGCCATTGTCTGCCCCCCTGAAAGGAGCAGAGAGCACATGACAGAAATTAATCCCCCCTCCCGTGCCCATATACACATCACACATCCTCCATCATATAGGCACATCTTCTCTCTTAAAGGGTTCATTGGTAAGGAAGTCAGAGCAAATCCATCCAGCGCTTTGGTTTTGACCCCAGGCCTCTCTTAAAGGGATCTCCGGTATGGAAATTAGGACCGTTCCACTCAGCTCTGTGGTTCTGACCCCAGTTTCTTTTAAAGGGATCATTAGTATGGAATTTAGGGCAAATCCACTCTGCGCTTTGGTACTGACTCCTGGCCTTTCTTAAAGGGATCTCCGGTATGGAAGTCGGGGCAATTGCCTTCAAATGCTCTGGTACTGACCCCAGGCTCTCTTAACCCCTTAAAAATGATCTTCAGTTTTCACCCCCAATTTTTATTTTCCCAAAGGTAACAGGACCATAAAAGTTATTGTGCAATTTGTCCTGAGTACGCTGATACCCCATATGTGGGGGTAGACCACTATTTGGGCGCATGGCAGTGCTCGGAAGGGAAGCAGCGCCATTTGACGGTTTTGCCTGGAAATGAGATCGGACACCATGTCGCGTTTGGAGAGCCCCTGATGTACCAGAACAGTGGAAACCCCCCACAAATGACACCATTTTGGAAACTAGACCCCCCAAGGAACTTATCTAGATGTGTGGTGAGCACTTTGACCCCTCCAGTGCTTCACAGAAGTTTATAATGCCCGGGCATGAAAATAAAAAAATTGTATTTTTTCCACAAACATGATCAATTAGTCCCCAATTTTTTTATTTTCCCAAGGGTAACAGGAGAAATTGGACCCCAAAAGTTGTTGTCCAATTTGTCCTGAGTACGCTGATACCCCATATGTGGGAGAAAACTACTGTATGGGCACACGTCGGGTCTCGTAAGGGAAGTAGTGACGTTTTGGAATGCAGACTTTGATGGAATGGTCTGCGGGTGTCATGTGCGTTTGGAGAGCCCCTGATGTACCTAAACTATTGAAACTCCCCACAAATGACCCCATTTTGGAAACTAGACCCCCCACGGAACTTATCTAGATGTGTGGTGAGTACTTTGAACCCCCAAGTGCTTCACAGAAGTTTATAACGCCCGGGCATGAAAATAAAAAAATCATTTTTTTCCACAAAAATGATATTTTTGCCCCCAATTTTTTATTTTCCTAAGGGTAACAGGAGAAATTGGACCCCAAAAGTTGTTTTGCAATTTGTCCTGAGTATGCTGATACCCCATATGTGGGGGAAAAACACTGTTTGGACGCATGGTAGAGCTTGGAAGGGAAGGAGCACCATTTGACTTTTTCAACTCAGAATTGGCTGGAATTGAGATCAGACGCCATTGCGCTGCCGTGGGGGGCTCAGGGAAGCACAGAGGGAGCCCCCTCCCTGCCGATGCTTCCCTTTAACCCCCGGTACACCGCGATCGTGTTTGATCGCGGTGTGCAAGGGGTTAACGTGTCGGGGGCAGTCCGTGACTGCCCCTGACACATTGTGCCGGGTGTCAGCTGTGATAATCAGCTGACACCCGGCCGCGATCAGCGAAGCTCACCACGTGGGCGCCGCTGATCGCTATGACGTACTATCCCGTCCCTGGGAATTAAGTCCCAGGGCACATGGACGGGATAGTACGTCATATGGGATTAAGGGGTTAAAGGGATCTCCTGTATGGAAGTTAGGGCAAATCCCTCAGCGCTCTGATTATGACCCCAGGCTTCTATTAAAGGGATCATTGGTATGCAAGTCAAGGTAAATCCACTCAGCGCTCTGGTTCTGATCCCAGGCTCTCTTAAAGGGATCCCCGGTATGGAAGTTAGGGCAAACCCACTCAGCGGTCTGGTTCTGTCCCAAGGCTCTCTTAAAGGGATCCCCGATATGGAAGTTAGGGCAAACCGACTCTGCGCTTTGGTACTGACCCCAGGCCTCTTTTAAAGGAATCTCCGGTATGGAAGTTATGGTAAATCACTCAGCACTCTGATTTTCATCCCAGGCTTCTATTAAAGGGATCATTGGTATGGAAGTCAGGGCAAATCCACTCAGAGCTCTGGTTCTGACACCAAGCCTCTCTAAAAGGGATCCCCGGTATGGAAGTTAGGACCGTTCCACTCAGCGTTCTGGTTCTGACCCCAGGCTCTCTTAAAGGGATCCCTGGTATGGAAGTCAGGGCAATTGCCTTCAAATGCTCTGGTACTGACCACAGGCTCTCTTAAAGGAATCCCCGGTATGAAAGTGAGGGCAAATCCACTCTGCGCTTTGGTACTGACCCCAGGCCTCTTTTAAAGGAATCTCCGGTATGGAAGTTATGGTAAATCACTCAGCACTCTGATTTTCATCCCAGGCTTCTATTAAAGGGATCATTGGTATGGAAGTCAGGGCAAATCCACTCAGAGCTCTGGTTCTGACACCAAGCCTCTCTAAAAGGGATCCCCGGTATGGAAGTTAGGACCGTTCCACTCAGCGTTCTGGTTCTGACCCCAGGCTCTCTTAAAGGGATCCCTGGTATGGAAGTCAGGGCAATTGCCTTCAAATGCTCTGGTACTGACCACAGGCTCTCTTAAAGGGATCTCCTGTATGGAAGTTAGGGCAAATCCCTCAGCGCTCTGATTCTGACTCCAGGGTTCTATTAAAGGGATTATTGGTATGCAAGTCAGGTCAGGGCAAATACACTCAGAGCTCTGGTTCTGATCCCAGGCTCTCTTAAAGGGATCCCCGGTATGGAAGTTAGGACCATTCCACTTAGCGCTCTGGTTCTGACCCCAGGCTAACAGGATGATGTGGGATATTAGGGGTAGTAGTCCAGTGGCTCTGGCTGACAGGATGATGTGGGATATTAGGGGTAGTTGTTCGGTGGCTCTGGCTGACAGAATGATGTGGGATATTAGGGGTAGTAGTCCGGTGGCTCTGGCTGACGGGATGATGTGGGATATTAGGAGTAGTATTCCGGTGGCTCTGACGGGATGATGTGGGATATTAGGAGTAGTAGTCCGGTGGCTCTGGATGATGGGACAATGTGGAATATTAGAGGTAGTAGTCCTTTGGCTCTGGCTGACTGGATGATGTGGGATATTAGTGGTAGTTGTCCGGTGGCTCTGGCTGACGGGATGATGTGGGATATTAGGGGTAGTAGTCTGGTGGCTCTGGCTGACACATTGTACTTTATGTTAGTAGTAAATTTTGTTTGATCTGATTGGTGTATATTTATGAAAATACTTTAAATTTCACCCCCAAAAATTTGAAAATGTCACAATTTTCAAACTTTACCTTTTATGCCTTAAAATCAGATATTTATTAACTATTTTGTGTGGTATAACTAACACTTCTCACATGTCTACTTTACATCTGCATCATTTTATAAACATTTTTTTTGTTAGGAAGTTAGAAGGGTTCAAAGTTGATCAGCAATTTCTAATTTCTCTAACAAAATACAAATTTGGCTGAAAGATGGCAAGCACCATGTCGTATTTGCAGGGCCCCTAAGGTACCTAAACAGCAGAAACCCCCAACAACTGATCCCATTTTGGAAACTACACGCCTCAAGGATTTTATTCAGGGGTATAGTGAGCATTTTGAACCCACAGGTACGACACAGAATTTGATAACATTAGATCGTCATATAATAAAAGTACATTTTTTCACAAAAAAACTTGCTTTAGCCGCAAATTGCTCACTTTTGCAAAAGGTAACACCAAACAATGGACCTCACAGTTTGTTACTCACTTTATGAGCTCGGCAACACCCCACATGTAGTCAAAAAGTTCTGTTTGAACAAACAGCAGGGCTCAGAACGGAAGGAGCAGTGTTGAAATTTTGGAACATAAATTGGCCGAAATAGATTGCTGGCAGCATGTCACATTTGCAGGGCACCTATGGCAACCAAACAGCAGAAACTCCCTACAAATGACCCCATTTTGGAAACTACACTTCTCAAGGATTTTATCCAGGGAAATAATGAGGATTTTGAACCTAAAGGTACTATACAGAATTTTATAAAATTATGTCGTTATATTGAACATGGTATAAAAGCTGTGGGGGAACAGAAAGTGCACAAAACCATTAGGTGATACCCTTTTAGGTTCAAAGGAAAGCAAAAGGAAGGTGCTCACCTGAGCTGGTTATGTGCAGACAGAACTCCTATGAACATCTTGGTCCCAAGGATTCTTTATTACAGCAGCACAGCCTGATATTGTGTTATCATTCCAACTGATCATATTGAATATGTCATTAGCATTCAGTGTAAGTGATCGCTACTCGAGTTTGCATCTGGTGCTCGGGTATGCACCGAGTATTGTGGGTGCTTAAGTGACATACTCAAGTCTCTGTCCCGCTTATGTCACTGCTGTTAAGGCACCAAAAAAATAAACACACGGGGATTGCCATGTATGAAAGGCAATTCCCGCATGTTTTTTTGGGTGTCTTAACATCTGCGACACACGCGGGGTGGAGACTCGAGCATGTCGCTGGAGCACCCGTGATACTCAGTGCATACCCGAGCACCCCGATGCAAACTCAAGTAGCGAGCACTTGCACTCAACACTAGTTGTCATAATTTTTTAAGTTTTGAAAAAACCCTAACCCAAAGCTTAATATGTCTAAGAAGAAGAATCTGCAGACTGCCAAATCAAGACAGTGTGCAATAAACGCAGTCACGATTTCACGTGCGGGTGGATCATCATGTGCCGACTAGATTCTCCTCCGCCTCTCAATGTTCTAGCAGACGAGAGTCTAAAGGCCCCTTTACATTTAGCGATGCACCAGCGATCCCGACCAGCGATATGACGCGGTCAGGATCGTTGGTGCATCGCTAAATGGTCACTAATGAGCTGCCACACAGGCAGATCTCACAGCGATGCAGCAGCGGTCGGCGGTCGTTACTTACCTTTCACATGTAGCGATCCTCGCGTCCTCCCGTCCGCGTCCACGCGTCGTTCGTTGGTGCCAGCAGCAAGCCCAGCAGGAAGCGGCCGACAAGAAATGGAGCTGCGCGATCAGCGACAGACAGCGGGTGAGCCGGTCGGAGGTAAGTATCACACATAGCGATATCGCTGCTTCGTCACCAAATCGGTGATGCTTTAGCGATACAGTATTGCTAGCGATATCGCTATGTGTAAAACCCCCTTAAATCAGCGCGTGACCACAAGTATGCAAATTGCATATATACGGACACCCACATGACTGTCCACCCACATAGGGAATATAGTAGAATCATGAGTGCACACTTAAGATTCAGCAGTCTGAAGACACAGAGTGACTGCAGAATTTACTTCTGAGACTAGAAAAGCCCATATTTACCGCTCATTTAAAAGGTTTGCCTTGAAAACTATAAATTTTGCTCAAAATGTCTAAAAATAAAAAAGCTTATACTCTCCTCCCGTGCCAGCACCGTTCCTGCGGTGTCGGCACTCGCTCTACCTGGGACACCCATGCTGTTGTTGTGACACGTGAGACCGGCGCCCAATCAGCGCTGGCATTACTGTCCCTGCCTTCTGTGGAATTAAACATGAAGAGGAAGTGAGACATCAGCAACAGCCCTGACACTCTCTATATGTTCAACTCGACAGAAGGCGGGGACAGTGACGCCAGCGCTGATTAGGCGCCAGTCTCACGTGTCACAACAACTGTACCTGCGGTTGGGAGAGCGAATGCCGACACCACAAGAATGGAGCTAGCATGGGAAGTGAGTATAGGCTTTTTTATTTTATCGGGGATAAACATTTAAATCAAGAAGGGGTTGTCCTAGTAGTGGATAACCCCTTTAATGCCCGATTCATAAACACGGACGTTCATGCAAGTCTTGAAGAGGAAGAATGCTGGAATCAGAGGCGCCTGATTCATTAAGAGGTGTTCAGCCCAAGCTTCACCCATTTTGACCAAGCCAGGTGAAGCTAGCATAAAAATGCCACAAATTGCAACATATTTGAACAACTCTGTGAGGTGCACAAAGTTTGTGACTTTTCAAAGCCATTTACGCCAGAGTCCTGGCATAAAAGTATTGATGAATAGGGGTGTAAGTGCTCCCGTCTTTCACATATGTTACGGACTAAGTCACCTTTACTAAGAGTTCTTTGATGAAAGTGCTGATCAGTGTGGCAATCTTATCCCCATCTAGAAGGTGGAAGCAATCGTTGCTGTCCTTGTAGTAGTAAACAATGCGGTCAGCATCGCCATCAAATGAACAGCATCGCTCTCCGGGCTTCACATCAATACCTGCAGCGAAAGGAAGAGGAAAAATTGAAAAACTCAGACACAAGGTACTGGCGAGAAGAGTACTTGGCAAGAACTATATACAGTTTATCTTACAGGATGCCATATGTGGGGCTTATAGCCATAACAAATAATCAGGGCAAATACAGACAGCACGATCACAAAATATGTGACGCGTGTAATGTACCGGTAGGTTTTTGATTAAATCAAGAATTAGCTAAAAATTAAGTCAACCATCTCGTGTCACGATGATTATTAAAAATTCTCAAATTCATGGAATTAATTTTCCCTCATTTCAGTCAGTAGACGCAAAAATATGAGGTAATAATTCTTGAAATTGTAGGAAAAATGTGGCCCTCACCAATCGGGGAGTCTGGGAAAGCTTAGGGGCATCTCATTTTCAAGCCCACCACAACAAAGTGTTTGTAGGAAACCCAGAGGAGGTCATGTTATCTCAAGACCCATTTACCTTCGGGAAGTTTCTGCTGAACCTTCACATAGTCTGCTCCGCACATGTGGTTTAATCTCCCATTGGAGCCATCATTGAAGAGCTGTAGGGAAAGCATGGACTGAAGATGCGGCTCCATCTCCTTTATCTTCAAGGCACCGATGCCATTGGCCCCATCTATGCTCAAGCACTTCTTTCCTGAGTCACAGTCAGGAGACTAATGAGAGACAGAAATATAGGTTATTTCATTAGAGACTATATATTAGCATTCCTGTACATTGTATTCTTAACATAAAGTTCTGATGAATGGTTTGTGGCACCTGTTTGACTAAAGCAATAAACGCTTTTGACAGTTTTTGGTAGTATCCTTCCTCAGTCGGCTCCCCATATCTTCCATCTGTATTGCGGCAGCACACAATGTAGTGTAGCTGTGGTGTGGTCACCAGGCCATAATCTGCAAACACAACATTAATAGCACTGAGGGCTGAAATAAGAACTGCGCGGCAAAAATCCAGTGGGACATTGTAGGTGTTCATTAGGTCCTTCACACTAACAGAGCTGTGTTTTAACACTTACCTGTTCTGCAGCCCAAACCCTATGGCAAAGCAAAATCTTGCTTACCTTACACACTACAAGTTGGAATTGCTTTTGGTTTATATACCAGTCTAATATGTCTAGGAACTGTTGTTTCTCATGCTCAGTAACTTGCTATCCACACTTCTTGAGTGGGAGCTTCCTCTTCATCAGCATTCTGTCAGCACTACAGGTGCAGGAACCTCCTTTACCACTTCCCAGCATGCACTGTTCAAGCAATTGTCTAATGCCTCCCTTTCCCAGAACTGGTCTCTCAGCCAGTATGCAGTTTGATGTGACTAGACTGATTTGTCAAAAACCTGCATTAACCTTCACACTGGTGTAACAAGTAATCCATAGCAAATCTTGAAAGTGTGTCTGGCAAATAGTAAAGCTATAGGATTCAACAAGCATAAATAGGAGTCACCTGAATCCTCCTTCCTATAATTTTAGTGCACTACATAGCTTTCCCATCTACAGCTACGCTTCTTCACTTACAGAAGCAATTGTCCCACCTCGCTTTTCTTCCTCCAGACCTTGAACATTTAATACTGAAGCTAGGATCTCTTACCTTTAGGTTAAAAGGATATTCCCATCTTTAAGATCATATCCCAATATGTAGTAGGTGTAATAGTAATAATAATATTAACAAATGCCTCCAGTTAGAAATGTAGTATAGTTTTTCTGATTCGCTATGTCTATTTCCTCATGTGCAGGTATTGCAGGACCTTAGGTATCCATGGTTACCACCAGTGACCACTAGCAGCTGTCACTATATCACTGGTTGTAACCATGCATACCTAAGGTCCTGCAATACCTGCACATGAGGAAATAGACATAGCAAATCAGAAAAACTATACTACATTTCTAATTGGAGGCATTACACCTACTACTTATTGGGATAGGATCTTGGAGATGAGAATACCCCTCTAAGTTCCCACTATGAGTCTTACAGTTGCAGAAAAGTGGATGGGATTTATAGAACTCTCACCCCTCTGTGCTTTTTTTTTTTTAAATACAGCATAAACTGACCTGTGGTGTGTTTCAAATTTGCAACATGTGAATTTCTCTCGCGGGTACGCTGAGTTTTATGTGCAGATTTTCTCCATAAAAAATGCATTAGATGCAGAAAACCCACAGGTATAAAACACATGTAATCAGACAATGTAACAAGTGGTCACATGAGGAGTGCTGTCTCCAGGATAATCATTCTACCAGAAGCTGAGAAATCCGTAGGAATATGACACCCTTCAGCATTTTACGTACCTTGGTATTTGGATTCAAGAGCAGAAATTCCATCCACAACTGCAAGGGAAAGATGGTCACTGCTTGGCCTGCAAACAGAAACATAGAAATATAGCGTCCGATTCGTCAAGAATAGCATGGCGCCCGATCACGCTGCACCAGTCTCACAGGAGTAAGAGGCGCAGAATAAGAGGAGCACGGCACTTCGTGAATTCGGCACCTCTTCTAAGTGCCGTGTGCCTCACTGCGTTGCGCCAGAAATGCTCCTTCAGTCAGGGACTTGAGTAGCATGTCTGACCTACAGCACCCAGGACTTCTGATTAATATTACACATACACTCTGCCCTTAAGCCGATGTATCATCTATTACAGTCCCCGCCCTAGGGCGGGCTATCTACTAGTATTTTATAAGTGGAATAACGTGACAAAATAGTCACAATACTGGTTTTGTACCAAAAGGACATGTTAGTCCTCACAGACATGCCCGTATAAGAGCCCCACCATTTACCGGGCTGTAATGAGACAACCATGTAAAATACATGAGACTTTCCTAGAAGTCCAATATTATACTGTGAGCTTTTCCATACAAATCCCACAGAAAAACAATATTGTAGCTCAATAAATACCAAATGAAGCATGGTACACATGGAGCCTGAGAAGTCCCAGAGGCTCGATACCGCTAAGTCACTCTTACCTTTGGGTGGAGATGTACAACCTTCTGCCACCGTACGGAAGCGTCAGATCCAGTTAAGTGTTTGTATCCGTAAGTAAAGGAAACCACAGAGCAAGTGTGGCCTGAGCCGAGCCCGAGAACGTCACTGTGCTTACCGTGTATCTCTTCCAATGGCCACACAAGACTCGTCCTGCATGCGGATGGACTCCTGCTTGATTATGTTCGTCAGCACTGTCTGTAATTCGTGCTCCTCAGCATTCGCCAGGTTAGTAGCATACGACTCCCATTCCTGAACAAGCATTTCTCCCATAGGATCCACTAGCTTTACACCATTATCTTCCTAGGTAAGAATAGTTCAGTGATGTGATCGGGTACACCATGAGGTCAGAAAACAGAACAGAAGCCATTCCCACTAACCTCAGGGTTGTGAGAGGCAGTGACCATAACTCCAATAACAGCCTTGGTCTTCTTTGACCTAAGCACAGCTAGTAGGCCCATGCGGTACATAACATGCTCCAGGTGTTCTGCTTTGGTCCGAAATCCTGCGGTGCCATACTCGAGTGTGAGTCCGGCAGGCCTGGCATGGCGAGCAGATGATCTCAGCACGGCTTCCAAATGCATCCTGGAAAATATACAGTTCATCAACAGTGTCACACAAACTTTTAGTGTATCTATTGCCAGATACTAGTGGTGTAAATGAACCAAGTGTTAAAAAGGGTTAGCCACAATGCCCGCATTAGGGCCAACACATGACTGCAAGGTTAGCCAATGCTGCTCGGAGTACACACTGCCATACCGGCACGGCTCCACACCTAGATGTAGGGTTAGTCTGTATCCTGATGGGTTACAAGGACCCAACTGACAAGACAGCTTCATCCTTCAGAGAGCTGAGTGATGGACGCTTCCTCACACTCCTCAGCACGTAGCATGGATTCCAATGCAGGGATTGGAAGATGCCCTCTAGTGGCTACGCACAGGAATCCTACATGTAAGAGAAGAATCGTGAAGTGTAAGGGTATGTGCACACGTTGTGGATTTGGCCCTGCGGATCCGCAGCAGTTTTCCATGCGGTGTACAGTACCATGTAAACCTATGGAAAACCAAATCCGCTGTGAACATGCTGTGGAAAATTCCGCGCAGATTTGCTGCGGTTTATTTTCAGTAGTACTCCCATCATCCGGCTAATGTGTTGAATGAAAAAAAAAAAAAAACATACAACATATACAACACATAACAGAGTACATACTCACCGCACACACCTAATTCCCCAAAGCCATCGTTCACCTGTAATAAAAATAAAGTAATAAACCAACCTATACTTACCTTTCCGCCGTAGTCCAATTAATAACGAGTGACCCATGACGATTTCCCATGGAGAGCAGCCACATCAGCTGATGTGACCGCTCTCCAGGGGCTCCAGCAATGAAATGACAGGCGCAGGTAATCCTCTGCTGTGTATCTCTCTGCCGGGAAAGAGGTCCCGTAACCCTAACCCTAGCCCTCACGCAGCAGTGCTGTAAAGTGAGACTCTGAACTCAGGTAACCTTAGTTATGGACTGCAGGAGGCATTGTCTTCTGTCAGTTCATCACTGGGAGGCCCTATAGAGCAGTCACATCTGCTGATGTCACTGTTCTATAGGGGAGATCGTCGTGAGACCCTCGTTATTGATTGGACTGCGTTGGACAGGGAGTATACGGTTGGTTTATTATTATTATTATTCTTTCTAGGAGACCGAGGGCGTCGCTTGGAACTGGGAGTTAAATAAAAAGATGAAAACCGTGTTGTGTTTTATTTCATTAAAAGACTTTATTCCTATGTGGGTTTTTTTTTTAACCCTTTCAAAAGATTAATAATGGATAGGTGTCTTATTGACGCCTCTCCAGCATTAACCGGGCTTAATGTCACCTTCCAATAGCAAGGTGACATTAACCCCTTATTACCCCATATCCCACTGCTACACGGGAGTGGGAAGAGAGGGGCTAAGTGCCAGAATTGGGGCATCTTGTAGATGCGCCATTTCTGGAGCGGCTGCAGGCTGATATTTGTAGCCAGGGGGGGCCAATATCCATGGCCCCTTCCTAAGCTATGAATATCAGCCTGGCTATAAAATATAGGGGGACCCCACGTCAATTTTTTTTGGGGGGTTCCCGTATTTTAATAGCTAGTAAAGGCTATGCAGACAGCTGTGGGCTGATATTCATAGCCTTTGAAGGGGCCATGGGTATTACCCCCTTCCCAGGCCCCCGATTGTCGGCTTTCCCCCTCTGGCGCAGAAAATTGCACGGGAGCCCACGCCATTTTTTTTTTTTTTTACTGAAACATATTGTTCATTAATAAACATTGATATGGATTTATCTATGGATATAGCTATGGAAATATCTATGGATATATCTATAGATAGATATATGGATATATCTATCCCATATCTATCTATCCCATATCTATCTATCATCATCTGTCTGTGTGTGTAGGATCATTCCATGGTAACTTACGTTACATTCACAAGCCAAAAACTGAGTTAGGCTAGTTTCACATTAGCGTTTACGGCCGCAGCGTCGGGCTGCACACAGCCGCCGCTAAGCCCTGCCCCCTGCCGCGCCTCTGCCGGTAGCACCGCCTACGGACGCATGACGCTGCATGCGTCCTGCGTCCCCTATCTTTAGCACTGGGGACGCAGGCCGTGCGCAGTATGCGTTTGGCGGCGCATGCGTCCTCTTGACGCTGCGCCGAGCGCACCAAATTGCAACCTGTTGCGTTTGGCGCTGGTCGGCGTAGCGTCAAAAGGACTCATGCGCCGCCAAACACATACTGCGCACGGCCTGCGTCCCCAGTGCTAAAGATAGGGGACGCATGCAGCGTCATGCATCCGTAGGCGGAGCTACCGGCGGAGGCGCGGCAGGGGGCGGGGCTTAGCGGCGGCCGTGCGCAGCCCGACGCTGCGGCCGTAAACGCTAATGTGAAACTAGCCTTAATAATGGCTACAGATTGTTCTTTGAAGGCAGGCACAAAAATGAGTGAATGTACATTGTACATTACACTATTCTCAATAGATTTCAACATAGTTTGATTTTTCAACAATACAAATTAAATACAAGATACAGTGTTATTACTTGGTAACTTACTTTACAACACAATGTAGTAACTTACGTTACAAAGCTGATGGTAACTTACGTTACAATACCATTACTTCATATGAGAAGTAAACGTATTGAAACGTAAGTTACTATCTGTGTTGTAATGTGAGTTACCATGGAATGACCCAGTAATGGAGTGTGGGTTGGACAATTGTAAAAGAGGAGGTTGGACAGAAACTCACAAGTCTTTTTTTTTTGTTAAATAAGGCTAGTTTCACATTAGCGTTTACGGCCGCAGCATCGGGCTGCCGATAAGCCCCGCCCCCTGCCACGCCTCCGCCGGTAGCTCCGCCTACGGGCGCATGACGCTGTGTGCGTCCTGCATCCCCTATCTTTAGCACTGGGGAAGCAGGCAGAGCGCAGGTATACGTTTGGCGGCGCATGCGTCCTTTTGACGGAGCGCCGACCAGCGCCAAACGCAACCTGTAGCAATTTGGTGCGCTTGGCGCAGCTTCAAAAGGACGCATGCGCCGCCAAATGCATACCTGCGCTCGGCCTGCGTCCCCAGTGCTAAAGATAGGGGACGCAGGACGCATGCAGCGTCATGCGCCCGTAGGCGGAGCTACCGGCGGAGGCGTGGCAGAGGGCGGGGCTTAGCGGCGGACGTGCGCAGCCCGACGCTGCGGCCGTAAACGCTAATGTGAAACTAGCCTAACATATCTTTATTTAGCTTACAAAAATGCATACAAATCCGCAGGCAAAACCGCACTGAAAAACCACGGCAAAAATGCACCTGCGTTTTCTGCCAAGAGCTGCGTTTTTTGTGCGGAAAAATCCGGGGGAGAATCCGCACTGTGTGCACATACCCTCAGAGAAAGAAATACCTTCCCAGGGGCCGCCATCTACCAGCTGAGCACAAACTGAATGGGGCAGATTTACTAATTAAAACGTTACCGAATTCAGGAAGAAACTGAGCCAGCATCGCCGCCTACCGGACTTAATCATGGATTCGAACACTTTCAAGACCAGCCAATGTTTTGGTTTTTGTGCGTTCATTTTATCCTCCCCTTCTTCTAAGAGCCACAACTTTTTTATTTTTCTGTCCACAGACCTCTGAGAGTTTGTTTTTTTGTGGGATGAGAGGTCATTTCAAATGACACCATTCATTTTACCACAAAGGAAAAAAAAGGGTTTAAAAAAATCCACAATTTTGGCATTTTTATTTTTTTTCTGTTTACGGTGTTTGGGTTAATCATTTTCAGATTTTGACAGAGCAGACATTTATAGACAAGGTGATGTCACACGTGTATTTGTTTATTATTATCATTATTTTTACTGTGGGAAAACAGTTGGGTAATTTGAACTTTTTTTGAGTTTTTGGTTTGTTTTTTTCTTTATATTTTTTAAAACTTTTTTTTTTTTTTTACTTCTCACTGTATTTTCTATTTTAGTTGCTTGAGCCTGTGATTGTCTCCATTGAAGCCCAGAACAGAGGCTGGGTTTCAAAGGATATCCGCAATGACAGGCATGGGGTCTTCAACAGGTTCCAGCGGACACCACCAGTGCCTGACTGACCCCTTAATACGGAGTACATTTGGCTGAAAGAATAAGATCTGTCTGTTGTGAAGTACTATAATAGGCATACTCCAGCCAAAAGGACAAATATGTATACTCTGACTACTGAAGTCCTGTGCAGGGCCAGCGTCATCACCCGGCGCAAATGGACAAGTGCCAAGGCCCACTTGCCGTCAGGGACACCGGCACGCTATGGGGCCCATGAGTTGGGGGAGCCCAGTGCCAGCACCTTTCCCCGCTGCTCCTGTCCCGAGACATCACAGAGAGTCAGAGGGCATGATAACGTCACTGCAGCGCACCCTCTGCGCTGAACAATGCAGAGTCAGAGGACGATGAAGTGACTGGAGCAGCAGAAAATGGGAGATGAGGATTTGACTTTTTTCTTTTATGTATGCAGCATTATATGGGGCCCATTATACTGTATGAGGCAATATATAGGGTCTTTATATACTGTGGGAGCAATACAGTTGTGGCCAAAAGTATTGACACCCCTGCAATTCTGTCAGATAATACTCAGTCTCTTCCTGAAAATGATTGCAAACACAAATTCTTTGGTATTATTATCTTCATTTAATTTGTCTTAAATGAAAAAACACAAAAGAGAATGAAGCAAAAAGCAAAACATTGATCATTTCACACAAACTCCAAAAATGGGCCAGACAAAAGTATTGGCACCCTCATCCTAATACTTGGTTGCACAACCTTTAGCCAAAATAACTGCGACCAACCGCTTCCGGTAACCATCAATGAGTTTCTTACAATACTCTGCTGGAATTTTAGACCATTCTTCTTTGGCAAACTGCTCCAGGTCCCTGATATTTGAAGGGTTCCTTCTCCAAACTGCCATTTTTAGATCTCTCCACAGGTGTTTTATGGGATTCAGGTCTGGACTCATTGCTGGCCACCTTAGAAGTCTCCAGTGCTTTCTCTCAAACCATTTTCTAGTGCTTTTTTGAAGTGTGTTTTGGGTCATTGTCCTGCTGGAAGACCCATGACCTCTGAGGGAGACCCAGCTTTCTCACACTGGGCCCTACATTATGCTGCAAAATTTGTTGGTAGTCTTCAGACTTCATAATGCCATGCACACGGTCAAGCAGTCCAGTGCCAGAGGCAGCAAAGCAACCCCAAAACATCAGGGAACCTCCGCCATGTTTGACTGTAGGGACCGTGTTTTTTTCTTTGAATGCCTCTTTTTTTCTCCTGTAAACTCTATGTTGATGCCTTTGCCCAAAAAGCTCTACTTTTGTCTCATCTGACCAGAGAACATTCTTCCAAAACATTTTAGGCTTTTTCAGGTAAGTTTTGGCAAACTACAGCCTGGCTTTTTTATGTCTCGGGTAAGAAGTGGGGTCTTCCTGGGTCTCCTACCATACAGTCCCTTTTCATTCAGACGCCGACAGATAGTACGGGTTGACACTGTTGTACCCACGGACTGCAGGGCAGCTTGAACTTGTTTGGATGTTAGTCGAGGTTCTTTATCCAACATCCGCACAATCTTGCATTGAAATCTCTTGTAAATTTTTCTTTTCTGTCCACATCTACGGAGGTTAGCCACAGTGCCATGGGCTTAAAACTTCTTGATGACACTGCGCACGGTAGACACAGGAACATTTAGGTCTTTGGAGATGGACTTGTAGCCTTGAGATTGCTCATGCTTCCTCACAATTTTGTTTCTCGAGTCCTCAGACAGTTCTTTGGTCTTCTTTCTTTTCTCCATGCTCAATGTGGTACACACAAGGACACAGGACAGAGGTTGAGTCAACTTTAATCCATGTCAACTGGCTGCAACTGTGATTTAGTTATTGCCAACACCTGTTAGGTGCCACAGGTAAGTTACAGGTGCTGTTAATTACACAAATTAGAGAAGCATCACATGATTTTTCAAACTGTGCCAATACTTATGTCCACCCTCTTTTTTATGTTTGGTGTGGAATTATATCCAATTTGGCTTTAGGACAATTCTTTTTGTGTTTTTTCATTTAAGACAAATTAAATGAAGATAATAATACCAAAGAATTTGTGTTTGCAATCATTTTCAGGAAGAAACTGAGTATTATCTGACAGAATTACAGGGGTGTCAATACTTTTGGCCACAACTGTATATGTCCATGTTTTCTCAAGTCTGTTTTATTCTAATATTACAAAGGAAAAGAGCCGATACAAGTTTAATGGTCTGTGAAAAACACTTACAGCACACGGGTGACACCAGTGTCCAGTCCGTGTGCTTTCTGGAGTTAACACTATAGGAGAAGCTGTGTCACTTATTCATCCATCCATGAAAAACACTGATTACACACTGACGGTAAAAACAGACCCAGGACCGTACACCGATGACACTGGCACCATTTTTCGTGGATGTGTGAGTGAGACCCAAGAGATACCAATTTCCAGAATAATATTGACATCGTATGACACAGAGACAGAACAATAACAACCAGAAATCTTATAATTGACGACACCATCATCATAAGAATATGGCACAACAAGATCCTGGAAACGTGGGATCTAGGGGACGGGCAGCAAAGAAAGCGCAGACCAAAGTGCATGAAAAGAAAAAAATGTATGTCCTGAGCCAAATGTGCAGCATAAATGAAGGTGTCCTCTTCCTCTCCCACCTCTTGTCACAAGGGCCTTTTTTTCTCTGTTTTGGGGTCTCCAGCTGGGAGACAAGGAATCTGACAACTGCTTTGAACTTGCAGTCCCCCCCACAGTATACGCAGCGCCCATCTCCCCCCTGCAGTATACGCAGCGCCCATCTCCCCCCACAGTATACGCAGCGCCCATCTCCCCCCACAGTATACGCAGCGCCCATCTCCCCCCACAGTATACGCAGCGCCCATCTCTCCCCACAGTATACGCAGCGCCCATCTCTCCCCACAGTATACGCAGCGCCCACCTCCCCCCCCGCAGTATACACAGCGCCCATCTCCCCCCACAGTATTCACAGCGCCCATCTCTCCCCCCGCAGTATACGCAGCGCCCACCTCCCCCCCGCAGTATACACAGTGCCCACCTCCCCCCACAGTATACGCAGAACCCATCTCCCCCCACAGTATACGCAGCGCCCACCTCCCCCCCCGCAGTATACGCAGCGCCCATCTCTCCCCACAGTATACGCAGCGCCCTCTCCCCCCACAGTATACGCAGCGCCCATCTCTCCCCACAGTATACGCAGCGCCCACCTCCCCCCCGCAGTATACACAGCGCCCATCTCCCCCCACAGTATACACAGCGCCCATCTCTCCCCCCGCAGTATATGCAGCGCCCACCTCCCCCCCACAGTATACACAGCGCCCACCTCCCCCCACAGTATACGCAGCGCCCACCTCCCCCCCGCAGTATACGCAGCGCCCATCTCCCCCCACAGTATACGCAGCGCCCATCTCCCCCCACAGGATGCGCAGCGCCCATCTCTCCCCCCGCAGTATACGCAGCGCCGACCTCCCCCCCCGCAGTATACACAGCGCCCATCTCCCCCCCCACAGTATACGCAGCGCCCATCTCTCCCCCCGCAGTATACGCAGCGCCCATCTCTCCCCCTGCAGTATACGCAGTGCCCATCTCTCCCCCTGCAGTATACACAGCGCCCATCTCTCCCCCCGCAGTATACGCAGCGCCCATCTCCCCCCACAGTATACGCAGCGCCCATCTCTCCCCCCCCCCGCAGTATACGCAGTGCCCATCTCTCCCCCCACAGGATGCGCAGCGCCCATCTCTCCCCCCGCAGTATACGCAGCGCCCACCTCCCCCCCACTGTATACGCAGCGCCCATCTCCCCCCACAGTATACGCAGCGCCCATCTCCCCCCCGCAGTATACGCAGCGCCCATCTCTCCCCCCTCAGTATACGCAGCGCCCATCTCTCCCCCCGCAGTATACGCAGCGCCCATCTCTCCCCCCACAGGATGCGCAGCGCCCATCTCTCCCCCCGCAGTATACACAGCGCCCATCTCTCCCCCTGCAGTATACGTAGCGCCCATCTCTCCAGTGCAGTATGCGCAGCGCCCATCTCTCCCCCCGCAGTATACGCAGCGCCCACCTCCCCCCCCACAGTATACGCAGCGCCCATCTCTCCAGTGCAGTATACGCATCGCCCATCTCTCCCCCTGCAGTATACGCATCACCCATCTCTCCCCCTGCAGTATACGCAGCGCCCATCTCCCCCCCCGCAGTATACGCAGCGCCCATCTCCCCCCCCCGCAGTATACGCCCATCTCTCCCCCTGCAGTATACGCATCGCCCATCTCTCCCCCTGCAGTATACGCAGCGCCCATCTCTCCCCCCGCAGTATACGCAGCGCCCATCTCCCCCCTGCAGTATACGCAGCGCCCATCTCCCCCCTGCAGTATACTCCCATCTCTCTCCCCTGCAGTATACGCAGCGCCCATCTCCCCCCCCCCGCAGTATACGCAGCGCCCATCTCCCCCCCCCGCAGTATACGCCCATCTCTCTCCCCTGCAGTATACGCAGCGCCCATCTCCCCCCACAGCACACATATATCTCTCTTAGTTAGCATATTATAGCCCTGTATTTGGCCTGGTGGTCTCGCCCCCAAAGGTCAAACTACAATAGGGGCATATCAGGAGCCTTTGTACTGTAATCCAATGTATACACAGATAGGAGAGGCCCCCCATTACCTGGCCCCGGCCTACTGATTAGGGGCCCCCTGGCTAAAGAAGACTGCGGTGTATAATACACAGACAACTCTTACCACACTGACCGCACATCACCTACACACAGAAATATTACTACATGGGAAGAGCGGAGACGTCACAACTCACATGTGACCGCTGCAACCAATCACTGGGCTCAACAGCGATGTCAACGTAGATAATAATAATAATAATCTTTGTTTATATAGTGCCAACATATTCCGCAGCGCTTTACAGTTTAACAGTTTCAAAACACAAGTCATAAGTAACAACATTAACAATACAATAATTAAAGCAAAATAAGACGAAATAAGACGCCCCTGCTCATGAGAGCTTACAATCTACAATGAGGTGAGGGAGATACAGAGTACAGGTGTGTATTTACAATGGTGCATTTAAAATGAAGGTCCAGCCATCTTGAGGGAGTGAAGGATGGAGATAGTGAATGGGCTACACACGCACACTTACACAGAGAATGACTTTGATTAGGGAACGTGATAGGCCGCTCTGAACAAATGTGTTTTGAGGGAGCGCCTAAAACTATGCAAATTGTGGATAGTCCTGATTTCTTGGGGTAGAGCATTCCAGAGGATAGGAGCAGCACGGGAGAAGTCTTGGAGTTGGGAGTGGGAGGTGCAGATTAGTGCAGAGGTTAGTCGAAAGTCGTTTGCAGAGCGCAGCGATTGGCTAGGCTGATAGACAGAAATGAGGGAGGAGATGTAGGGGGGTGCCGCACTGTGGAGAGCTTTGTGGGTGAGAACAAGTACTTTGAATTGGATCCTATAATGAATGGGCAGCCAATGTAAGAACTGGCGAAGAGCGGATGCGTCCGAGTACCGATTAGCCAGATGGACGATCCTAGCCGCTGCATTAAGTATGGACTGGAGAGGGGAGAGTCGAGTAATGGGGAGGCCAATTAATACAGCGTTGCAGTAATCCAGGCGGGAGTGGATCAATGCTACAGTGAGAGCTTTTGTTGTTTCCATAGTGGGAAAAGTGCAGATTCTGGAGGTGTTCATTAGGTGTAAGCGACAAGAGCGGGCTAGAGATTGTATATGGGATGTGAAGGAGAGATTGGTGTCAAACATAACACCCAGACAGCGCGCCTGCTGCCGGGGTGTTATTGTGGTGCCACCCACGGAGAGGGAAATGTCAGATTTAGGGAGGTTAGTAGAGGGTGGGAGCAGAAGTAGTTCAGTTTTGTAGAGGTTGAGTTTCAGATAGAGAGCAGACATGATGTTGGAGACTGCGGACAGACAGTCACTGGCGTTCTGTAGTACAGCGGGGGTAAGGTCGGGGGATGACGTGTATAGTTGTGTGTCATCAGCATAACAATGGTACTGAAAGCCAAATCTGCTGATGGTCTGTCCAATTGGGGCCGTGTAGAGAGAGAAGAGAAGGGGGCCAAGGACTGAGCCATGAGGTACCCCGACAGCAAGAGGAAGAGGAGATGACGTGGAGCCAGAGAACAAAACACTGAAGGAGTGGTCAGAGAGATAGGAAGAGAACCAGGAGAGAGCAGTGTCCTTAATGCCTAGTGACTGGAGCCTAGAGATGGCACATTACTGCTGCGCTCAGTGACTGGCTGCAGCGGTCATATGGATTACAATAGAGACACCACCACTGCAGACTAACATCGGGCAGCGCATGATGATGAATTAGTTACTTACAAATAGGACAACCAATGAACATACAACAATTCTTCCTGGAAAACCCCTCTAAGAACCTGCGGTCACTTCACAAGCTGCAAAACTGTAATCATCATAGTGGGGAAATGTGAGTGATCGGTCCGATCGGTGTGTGACCCGCTGCCACTACCCGATCCCAGCACTAGCTCTGGGGGCTTCAGGCTCCATCATATGACCACAGTGACTTCCTGATATCGGGGTGACCCCCAGCCAGACCCCCAGCCCGGCAGCCCCTGCACATTACCCGCACGCCTCTCAGGAAGGTGACGATCTCCGGGTGACGTAAGCAGATCGCGGATGCCGGAGAGAAACTGGGCGGTGACGTCACCAGCGCAGAAGACAAGGCGGTCAGCCCCTGACTCCGCCCACACGTCTTTAGTATAGGAAGGGTGGGGCTCATAAGGACCAATCAGGGCACTGGAGGCGGGTGAAGCTGAGGTGGCACAGGTTGGTCTCGCTGCCGTTACGGGCGTACATTCCGTAGTACACGGCCGTTGTGAGCTGCGGTGGAGTAGCGGCTCTGGGTCCTCAACCGTAGGCAAGAAAATATACGCAAATATAAACTTGTTCCCGTTACTTACCTTCAGGGGGCGCTGTGGTTACAACTTTACCTAGACAGTGTGTAAATTTAGTTGCATGTGATTCCATGAAGCCACCACAAGTGGGCGCTCGCTGCACACAAATGTTTCCATTCACACGTCAGTATTTCCCAGCTGTATCTCCGGGTCAGGAGCGGAACTTCCAGACGTGTGAACAAGGCCCGAGATGGCCTGTGGGGAGAGCCTCAGTCACACGGTGCGGCTGCGGTGCCGGTAATACAAGGTGGGAGCAGGAGACACCCTGAACTCACAAAAGGATCCAAAACGAGTGAAGTAACCTGAGTGGCTATTCTGTGTGCTGCGCTCACCTGTGCGGTCACCCTGCAGCCCCATGTGCAGCTCATGGCAAGAATAGCGCACGATATCAAACCAGAAGACCCCCAGAGCAGCCCGGGTATGTCAGTGTGGTCTGCTGGAGGCGGGGGGCTAGGTGCGACTATTCCCGCTATGGGTCAGTAGCTATAACAGCGGTCGTGGTCTGTGTGATTATACAGGCGCAGCTACGTTTTGGCCGTGTGACCCCAATCTTCCATTTGTTTTAGCGCGCAGCGCCAGGAAAGTTCCCCCTCATCATGTAGCGACAAGAGCAGATCGCTAGACTAATTCTCAGATCACACTTGTGTTATGGTCTCTGTTCATAGTAATCACACCAGCCACACCAGGTCCATCATTGTAAAAGAAAAACAGCACCCGCTAACCAGGCTTGGACTGGCCCATAGGGTAACGGGAATCCCCACGGTGGGCCCTCAACCCCACTCTATGGGTAGGACTTGGCATAATTCACTTGATGTACTCTGTATAGAAAAAAAAGCAGCATCTCCGTCCCCAAACTACCCAGTGTGTTATTCTATAGAGATATAGGTACATTTGTGATCGAGGGTAGTGTCTTATTTGTATGCAGGTGAAAAGTGGGCCCTTAGCACCCCAGTCCGACGCTGCCACTAACTAAAACCTATCTAGATGCCATCTGCCCGTTAGTCTCCGTCACTCGATGTTGGCACAGTGACAGCGCAGGCAGGTCTGGCCAAAAGGTTGCTCCAGGTCCCATCGTAATCTAGTGTCATTGGTGCGATCAGGGTAGCCGGGGTCCCAGGCTGTCGTGACGGCGTGGGCCCCCCAGCACCCGATGTGACAGGGTCATATGATTCCATTCAGTAGATCACGTGATGAGCAGACAGGCGCCCTGGTGGTGGGCATCTGCGGATCGTCAAACCTTCCCATCTGTGTCCTCACGCTGGGACTTGGTCACTAGAGATTTCCACCACCTGAAAATAGAAGCAGTCACATAGAAGTGCACATTTGTGTCCTGAGTAAGACATCCCCCACCCTGATCCAGACCTGCGCCCACCACTAATATCAAATTACCTTTCATGCAGCCCACTATCAGAAATAGCTAACCCCCCACTGCGCCCCCTGCTAACTGGAATCAGCCACATAGACACGAATGACCCTCTGTCTTGTGCCCTCTCCCATCCCTCATCCTCAGCTCATTATCGTTTCCTCTCTCCCTCCCCTATTTTCTTCATTTTATTGAAAAAAAACAGCTTTTTAATACTGCCCGCTCCTGGCGATCCCCTGTGGCTCCATGGCTTCTTGTGGTCGGCCGATGACCTCATCGCGCCTCGTCCCAGGAAAGGCGACGGGAGCCACTATGCAGCCGTGCTGTCATTCGGGATTGCCGCTCCCTGTCCGGCAATAAGCATTATAATGGGGGCGATGTAGCCATGGCCCCCTCATTATAGTGCACCTATGGGTGGGATCACACAGCCCTCTGTGACTTCTCAGTTTCGCCCCTCTTTGCTTTGTCAGGTGCTGGCGGTGCCGTTCCGCAGTAGTAGGATGTGTGCAAGTGTGCGAGAATGCCTCCAACTTCAGCTCCTAGAGATGGAAATGCTCTTCTCCATGTTTCCTAGCAAAGAGGACATTGTCATCATTGGTGCCACTTCCCTTTCCATTTTGAGAAGGTATTTAGAAGGCACAAACGAGTCCCCGCCACCAAATATTCAGTTTTCTGTTTTTGTTAAAACGGAGGACCGGACGGTAAGCAGTGTTTGTATATGTGTATTTATCTGTTGCTGGGCCCGGATTTGCATTGACATCATAGGACTCCATGGGAAAAGTTGGTAATGCTTCCACTGAGGGCTGAAAAATCCCAAATCGTTATTTTATGTTCTATCTTTTATGACTTCCTTTGCTTCTGACTGCACAGCCTGCAGCCACCACCAGGGGGAGCTCAAAGCATATGGACGTAAATTGCTGGACTAGAACTCAGTGGTTACTGTTCCCATTGTGGCGGCTGCGGGTAACACTATGGCACACAATAGTACTGCCATTTCATATATAATATTAAATATATCTATATTTTAGAGTGAATTCCACCAAATTAATTGAGATTTTTGGCACATTTGGGATTAAGTATCAGAAAACTAAATAAAAAATGTGTTAGACATGTCATTGTTACTGCCTGCCAAATAAATAGATCAATAGGCTCATGTGACCCATCCCCGCCAGGTAGGCCGGTTGGTGGAAACTGACATCACCACTATAAATAACATGATGGCCGCCTTTTTGTCCCTCGCACCAGTGTATATGAGGTTGTTGGTTTTGGGTGTGGAAACTTTGCCATGTGAATCCGGTCCTGCTTTTTGATGTTGTAGCCTCCTTGATCTTTTACCATTGTATTGAGATGCAAAAATCATATGGTGACTTTATAGCCTAGCCATTTCTATAGATGGCCATTACATGGAAAAAACCTGGGACAGCTCCACATCCCACCTCCAGGAGCTTTTATGACCTCTAAATCCATAGGCATTAATGTGAAGATCTTTCCACCTTTTTGCATCTATAACAGACTCCGCTCTTCCGGAAAGGTTTCCTATAAAATTTTGGAGAATCATAATTCTCGCCCGTTCATCTAGACGAGCAATTGTAAGATCAGCATTAATACTGGATGAGAGGGGTCTGGCTTCCAATTTCTTTTCTAGTTTATCCTAATGGTGTTTGATGGGGTCTTGGCTCTGTGCGGACCGGTTAAGTTCTGCCATATTGCAAGGGCCCTGCCCATCCGGTCAGTGTCTGTGGGGCTGACCGATATTTGGCTATCTGTATTAGCGTCATAACCTATGAGTGCCAGGTGACGGTACTAATAAGGCCTCCATTGCACTCAAAGTACTTCTTAAAGGGATTGTCCAGTCTCAGAAGAAAAGTCTGCAGTCAATGCATAAGCATGTAATGCACACACTGTCATGGTCTCTCCTGTATTCCCTGTGCGAGTCTGTGGTCACATGCCAACTAGACTGCACTTCTTTTAATCCTCTTTTACATATATATATTGTTAGGCAGCGGTGTTTCTGCCAGGGAGTTTAGTGAGACAGGGACAAATGCTAAGTTAGTGACCTTTATTGTTCAAATACTGCATAAGTGCAATCGCACACCTCCGGATCGCAGCCAGGAATACGCAACTAAAGTCCAGTGCTGCAGGCACTTGCACCCCCGTAAGGTTCTCAGGTGCTACTGTGTTCGTCCACATCGCTGGCTCTTGCCTGTGTTAGCTTCACACAGCCCGGCATACAAGCACCTTCAGCTCTGCTGCATGTGAAAAGCAAACACAAAACTGACACACCCAAACCTTAACTGCACCGTGGCCAGGGGCCACTTGTGAGACCCGGACTGGAGGGAGAGATCTGCCCCACTACCATCCTACAAATCGCCCAAATAAAAACCCAAGACAGGTTTTCCTAAACTGACTTGGTCAAATAACTTGACCCAGTCCACACTTAATTTTATTTTGTATGGTAATCACAGCTGTAGCTGTGATTACAGTGCACTCCAGCGGTTCAGTATACTTCCAAGCACATTCTGGGGGATACGTCACGGCCCTCGCATATGGTTCCCCTCACTGTCTCGCTATGCACACACGTGGTCAAAATTGTTGGTACCCCTCGTGTAATGATAGAAAAACCCACAATGGTGACAGAAATAACTTGAATTTAACAAAAGTAATAATAAATCAAATATCTATAAAAATGAACAAATGAAAGTCAGACATTGCTTTTCATCCATGCTTCCACAGAATAAAAAAAGAAATAAAACTCATGAAATAGGCCTGGACAGAAATGATGGTACCCCTGAAAATAATGTGACAAAAGGGACATGTTAAATCAAGGTGTCTCCACTAATTAGCATCACAGGTGTCTACAATCTTGGAATCAGTGAGTGGGCCTGTGTAGAGGGCTACAGATACTCACTGTACTGTTTGGTGGCATGGTGTGTATCACACTCAACATGGACCAGAGGAAGCGAAGGAAAGAGTTGTCTCAGAAGATAAGAACGAAAATTATAGACAAACATGTTAAAGGTAAAAGTTATAAGACCATCTCCAGGCAGCTTGATGTTCCTGTGAATACAGTTACACATATTATTCAGAAATTTAAGCTCCACGGGACTGTAGCCAACCTTCCTGGACGTGGCCGCAGGAGGAAAATTGATGACAAATCAAAGAGACGGATAATACGAATGGTAACAAGAGCCCAGAAAAACTTCTAAACAGATTAAAGGTGAACTTCAAGCTCAAGGAACATCAGTGTCAGATCTCACCATCCGTCATATGAGCCAGAGTGGACTTCATGGGAGACACCATTGTTGAAAAAAAAGCCAGTATGGAATCTGCCAAACTACATGTTTAGAAGCCACAAAGCTTCTGGGATAAGGTCCTATGGATAGATGAGACAAAACTGGAACTTTTTGGCAAGGCACATCAGCTCTGTGTTCACAGATGGAAAAATGAAGCATATCAAGAAAAGAACACTGTCCCTACTGTGGAACATGAAGGAGGCTCTGTTATGTTCTGGGCTGTTTTGCTTAATCTGGCACAGGGTGTCTAGAATCTGTGCAGGGTACAGTGAAATCTCAAGACTATCAAGGGATTCTAGAGAGAAATGTACTGCCCAGTGTCAGAAAGTTTGGTCTCAGTCACAGGTCATGGGTCTTGCAACAGGATAATGACCCAAAATACACAGCTAAAAACACCAAAGAATGGCTAAGAGGAAAACATTGGACTATTCTGAAGTGGCCTTCTATGAGCCCTGACCTAAATCCTATTGAGCATCTTTGGAAAGAGCTGAAACATGCCATCTGGAAAAGGCAACCTTCAAACACGAGACAACTGGAGCAGTTTGCTCTTGAGGAGTGGGCCAAAATACCTGCCGAGAGGTGCAGAAGTCTCAGGAATTGTTTGATTGCAGTGATTGCCTCAAAAGGTTATTCAACAAAATATTAAGTTAAGGGTATCATCATTTCTGTCCAGGTCTATTTCATGAGTTTTTTTTCTTAAATTCTGTGTAAGCATGGTTGAAAAGCAATGTCTGACTTTCATTTTACAGATTTTTGATTTTATTATTACTTTTGTCAGATTCAAGTTATTTCTGTCACCATTGTGGGCTTTTCTGTCATTAAATGAGGGGTACCAACAATTTTGACCATGTGTGTGTGTATATATGTAAATTTCACGTGACTTCCCACTACTGCATGAGGAATACAGGGGAATCATGTCAGTGTGGGCATTGCACACAGTCACAATTTACTGTTCTGTGGTCTTTTATTCTGAGACCGGACAACCCCTTTAATACAGATGCATAGTGAGATAAAATGGTTCATTATTATATAGCAATAATAAGTTTAAACCTATGTAATATAAAAGAGTTATAAACTGTTTTAACAGGATAAACACTAGAGATAAGACCGTCCCAATTTGGTACATCTTGTCCCCGTGGGAAGGTTTCAGTGCTTTTTTGATCAAAACGGTGTTAACCAAGTACCCTACATAATTTGTTAACATGTACTATTGTTATTTATTGACTTACTTACTACAAAGTATATGCTCATTTTGTCTTTTTTGGGTTTTACCAGGATAAAGCAGAGCTCCATGTGTATCTTCCCCATAGTTACCCTACCGGGGAGCCTCAGCTGTTTGTCCGGTCCAGTGCTTTGGACAAGCTGCAGCACAACAATCTGAATAAATGTCTAGCAACCTATGTAAGTTCACTGGATCGTGGGGACCTCTGCATCACAAATGCTATCCAGTGGCTGACAGACAATCTTTCCTCCTATGTGGAGAAATCGAAGAGCACCAATGGAAAAGAAGCAGATTCGAAAAACGTTTCTATGACTTTCCATCGCATGTGGATCTATAGCCACCACATATACCGGCAGGAATTGAAGAAAAAGATCTTGGACTGTGCTAAACGACTTAACTTGACAGGTTTCTGCTTGACAGGGAAGCCGGGCGTGATATGTATAGAAGGGGATAAGGAGCAATGTGAGGAGTTCTGGAGGGACATCCGTTACCCTAACTGGAAACATATCTCGTGTAAGCACACAGAGAGCGTCCATGTCACTGATTCCATGGATGCTCTAAGACTTTTCCAGTCGTTTGAAGAGCTGATCTTTGAGGCACATGGAGACTATGGACTAAGGAACGATTACCATATGGACCTAGGGCAGTTCTTTGAATACCTAAGACTGCATCAGAGCGAGCATATCTTTCAGATTTTATTTGGTATCGAGGGGAAATCTTGATTGCTTCAGATCCATTTTCTGGTATTAACAACAAAGAGTGCCCTACAGCACTAAGAAGCCTCCTTTAGACAAGTCCAATATTGTGACCTGGAGAACCCATAGATACAAAGTTTCCACAGACACTTGAACATTTTCAAATAAAATTGTGTTGGTGGTAAAAATGGGCATTTGTTCGTATGACGCCATACTACATAGCTGTGGAGACCCTGCATGCTGCCATATGGTGCAGACATACTTTACAGTTGAAGCCTTAATACAGTTGAATTTGAGCTTTATGTCTCACGATACAGCCATATGTCTCATGGATCCTACATACATCACCTATACAATTCAACCATTCTAATATGTACTTACAGCACCCATTAATAGAACTTCTGATGCACCACCATTTTACGGCAACACATCTGAAGACGAATGTCGTTCTTTGTGCTGTCAAGTACCGATGCCTGGGCTTCTACTAAGCAGCCTTAGGCATTGAGCAATGATCAGAGACCAATAAAGTTGGTGTCTTTTCATTTAACTCCTTACGTGTCAGGGCACCCCCTCACCTTTCCAAAAAGAATATACAAAAATCCCCCCTTAGAAAAAAAGAATATGGACTTACATTCACTGTTTTAAAAATTTGTTTGTTTTTTTTTTATTTTTTAATTGACCCTCAACAATAAATGAAAATTATAAAAGGAATTCAATAACTTATATGTACCCTAATATAGTAAAATTAGCAATTTAAACCCTTCCCTCAAAAAATATGCCCTAAGATGGCATTGTTGATTGAACAAAAAGTTGCAGCTTTTGGGACGTTGTTACCCAAAATGACTTTTCCAATAAAACATGAGTTTGTTGGCGTTTGTACTAAAACTTAAGAAAAAAAATATTTGGTATCTACACATTTGTCTTAGCAATAGAATAAATGTAACTGTTATTTTACTTTAAAGGGGACCTATCACCAGGTTTGCCTTATAGGAGATACAGGCAGCACCTTTCAGCCCTCATATGCAGAATTTTAATATGCTGTGCATATGCACCCGATCCGGCCTGCAACAAAAGAAACATACTTTTTATGATACTCATCTGCGAGGCGGTCGGGTCCGAGGGGTGTCGCTGGTCCTGGTTTGGCTCCACCTTTCAATGCAGTCCTCCTGGACAGAGCAAAGTACTGCAGTGTGCATGCACCGGGAAAGGTGAAAGCGCCCCAGCACATGCGTCCTGCAGTACTTTACTCTGCCCTAATCAGAGCAGAGAAGTACGCCTGCGCAGGAGTGCGATGCTGGGCATAGTGTGTGGATGACGTAGGGACACGTCATCCACACGAAGCACAGAAGAAAGACGGCATCAAAAGAAGAAGGGAGGTGCCCGACCATTGACACCCATCTGACCTGACCACTCCCGCAGGTGAGTATCATAAAAAGTTTCTTTTGTTGTAGGCCAGATCGGGGGCATATACACAGCATATTAGAATTATGCATATGAGGGCTGAAAGGTGGTGACGATATCTCATATGGGGCAAACCTGTTTACAAGTTCCCTTTAACCGTACAGTAAATAGCAATAAGAAGATGCTCAAAAAAAGTGTGGGCATTCTTTCCCTTCTTCCCCAGAAAAAGTAAATAGCAATAAATTGTATGTATGCCATAATGATTCTACTTAAAATGCAACTTGTTCCGCAAAAAAATAATCCCCCATAAAGCTTTTATTGCTGGCTAAATTAGAGTCCAGCAATACATGAACATTGGTATTCCTCCAGTACTGAAAATTGGCATTTTAATTGATATGCAAACAAGGCTGTAGGTCTGAAGCCTCTGTCAAGCTCTATTCCCCGCCAGCGCTGCCTCCTCCAGATTGACTGACATCCTCTATGCTTTGAAACTTCAGGAAAAGGAGCTGTCAGTCAAGCATTGGATAGAAGCGCTGGGGGACAATAGAGCTGGAGTGACAGGAGGCTGGAAGACACACTTGTTGTTATGTGTATTGTAACGTACGTTATTAGTCACGGTGTTGTAGTTTGAGCGACAGTAGGGAGAGTTAGGGTAAATGATTGGTACTAGCCCAGAGTGGGAGGGGCTAAAGTGCAGGGACAGAGACAATTACCTGTCAGGAAGTGAAATAGAGCCCCGTCACGTGGGTGTCTCTAATGTGAGTGGAGACGAGGCAATGGATAGCGAGATCTGGAGTAAAGAAAGGAAAAGAGATCAAAGAATAATTCATTGGAGACAGGTTCTGGGATAGGGCGCCTACCAGTGCAGCCCTGAGTCCGTAGCCTGAGAAAAAGACAGTGCCATGGGCAGGGTTCCAAGCAGAAAAGCTAAGTAAAGACCATAGTGGCCAGTTAACTCCTGTTAAAAAAAAAAAAAAAAAAAAAAAAAGATGCAGAACTGCTGGTTGAATTATAGGGCGCTCACCTATTGGGCAGTGATACAGTTATTGGTGACTGCAGAGACTCCCGAAGTACTGTGCTAGATGGTGGTGACAGTAGAGATGATAGCTAAGGCAGAGGCATGTGAGCTTAGAGAAGGAAAGCAGAAAATGTGTGTGAAAATGCTCCGTGTTCTAAAAGAAACGTTTGTGAAGTTATGGACCCGCTATCTACTGTACATAGATGCCTCCAAGTTACTGTTCTGTTGTAGTCCGAGTACCGGGGTGGTCTCTCCCAGAATATAGCGTGGCAATGACAAATGTTATCAAGGAGATAAGTCATAAATTTTATACAAGGGGTAAAACTGATTATATAATCTAATTTGTGCACAACACAGTGGCACAAAAAATTGCGACTTTTTACATTTCTGTACCAGTTATGCCACTTTTATGAAGAATGGGAGGAACATACAGTAGAGGTGTCACTATAATCTATGCCAAAAAGTGCATGAAGTGCAATTCTGGCTCACATGCCGCCCAAAAGATACTGCAAATTCTTGCGCACATTTGATCAAAGCTAATGTAAAAAAAACCCCAGTTAACTGGGGCCCATGAAGAAGATCTCTCTCAATATATTTTTCATAAGGAGGGTAACAAACTTAACAAAGGTTTTATTTGTTTTTCTCTTTAAGTGTTCCTAGGAAAATCCTTTTATATCTAAGGGGTACTTCACACTAAGCGAGATCGCTAGCGCGTCACCGATTTTGTGACGCAACAGCGACCTCGCCAGCGATATCGTTACGTGTTACACTTAGCAGCGACCAGGCCCCCGCTGTGATGTCGCTGATCGTGCTCGAATGTCTTGGGCCATTTTTTGATTGCTGGTGTTCCGCGGGCCAGCATGCATCGCTGTGTTTGAAACCGACGAGCGACTTTGCTGGCAACTCAGAACTGAGGGACGCAGGTGGGAGTCGTCAGAATTGCTCCTGTGTGACACTAAGCGACGCACCAGCGATCCCGCCGAGATCGTTGCTGCGTCGTTGGGTAAATTTGACTGTTTGACAGCTCACTAGAAACCATTTAGCGACGCACCAGCGATCCTTACCAGGTCGTATAGTTGTCAGGATCGCTGGTGCGTCGCTTTGTGTAACGGTAACCTTAGATATTTACCCGGAGCAAAGTAGAATCTTCTTATGGGATGCACAGCTGGATTACCCTGACCCCGTGACGCCTGGAGAGGGCGATGCGTATACACCTAACTTTTTCCATTCTGTTTGCTCTACAGAAACAAGCATGGAGAGTAAGATCTCACATAATAAATGGCAATAAGTTAGATCACTTATCCCCGTACCCAAAACTGTCTAATGAGTTCCACAAAAAGTCACCTTTAATTGTAATAGCAGCTGAACATACATTTATATGAGCGCACATTTCATGTGACTTGATTCGATGTTCCATGTCAGTTCTGGGAGTTGTTGGTAAACTGAAAATCTATCACAGTTTATGATAGAAAATTTGGTGCAAAAAGTGGAATTTGTAATCACACATAGAACCAACGAGTTCAATATTTACCATATGTTACTGCAACTCAGTCCTGATTTGAAAAAGTGGATGACAAATGCCACGTTTCAAGGCTGGCAAGTGACAGCGCCTCAATTAAGACCCAGGCTACATCGTTACATGTACTTCTACTCGGTTGTATCAGTGTTTCCAGTTCTGTATAATTGCTATGCAGACATGCCAAGTGTTTCTGCCTACAAAACCTATCATTTTGCAAAGCTTTCAATCTGCCTGAGATGATAATTTGTGAAATGTGAAGGCGAAAAGTTTTTGGCTTTTTTTGCTTTAGGCAACAAGGTTATTTAGAAGCGATAAAGCTAATGGCACACATAAACGTTATACTGATATTTATGCCAAAGTTCTTACATTTTGAGATGTTACGGTCTCAGTACCCAGTGGTAATACACTGGCACGACGAAACGGTTAAATAGCTTTTTGGAATCGTTAATAAGGTAAAAAGCCAAAAATAATGTTAAGTTAGTTAAAAATGTTTATGTTTGTTACATAAAGTCCATTAATCATACAAGGGAATATTTCACTGTTGCACACACTAGATTCTTTACATGCTGGAAACTTTAATACTTCACTACATCATATTATGCTTCAGGTAACATTTTACTAATAAACAAAAAAACCTACGTGATTAAAATGAATGTGTGAAATGCCAAAGAAAAGTTGGTTGGAGAAACAACATAATTTCTAAAACTGAGCAGAAGGAAACTTTATCAACCTGTATGGAGAAAGAACAGCTTGGTCGCTTGTTTCCTGATTGACTTCTATGCAATGAAGTATAATTTTTTGGCACAATTTACTTCACTCATGGTTCCAATTGGTGATAATGCTGTAGTTATGTGGAGAGTGATTTCTTGACACGCACTAGGCTTTGTAATGACAATTAAATCATTTTTGTATGATCATGACCATGTACATATCCATTTGGCCGTAAAGCCATTTGCAATATGTACACTGCACCCAACGACCTGCTGTCACCAAATCCTAGTCCAATAGAGAATCCTCGGGATGCCGTGCAATAGAAGCTTTGACCATCAGTAAGCAAATCTTCAACCGTTATAATCCAGGATCTTTGTGAAAATATTGTCCAGAAGATTGTTGCGTCACACATAATAATAGTTTTGAGAGTATCTAGGTACTTGGAGAAAGCACAAAAGAAAAATTGAATTCTACTCAAGTGTAACCAAAATTTGCATTTGCCAAAATGAATATTTTTTGTAATTCGCTTCCATACGAATTCTCAACCATAAACGATCATCAGAAGGTTAAAGTACTACAAGCATGTGTAAGGTCATGACGTGCTATGAACTTACGCCAAATGCGCAGAACTTTCCCCAACCAAGTCTTGTCCTACTGTGATGAGAAGATGTGATGACAACCAGTCGGGTAACTGTGGAGCTGGATAGGAGAGTGGTGAGGTGAGTATAAGTATTGTTTATCTTTCTGATGGCCCTTTACGGCTCAGAAAAATGCCAGTAAGCTGCATCCATTTTGTTGAATTTGCGCAGAAGCAAACTACAAAAAAAACTGTATTTTGGCGAATGGTATTTTCGTAATATTTGAATAGAATTCAGTTCCCCTAGGCTTTTGCCTAGTGAGTAAATTTACAAATCATTTGTGAGTTATGTGCTTATGTATTAAAACTTTTGTCTCACATCTTCATGTTTAAAGGAAATCTGTAACCAGTTTTGCCATCATTTGATATCTGGCAACAAGACTATAGCAGCAGATGCATTAAGCTATTCTGTGAGTTGCAAGCTCACACTTATATGGACCAAACTAGGCTTTTCCACAAATGCTCAATTGGATGAGCATCTGATGATTTTGGAGGCCAAGTTAGAATATTGAAACCTTGAACTTTTTCGTTGATTCACAAGCCATTCCTGATCAGCTACTCCGGTTATCAAGTCTTGGGGACTGATATTCCACTGCTCTTCATTATATATACATACATGTATATAAGTGTGTGTATTCTGTGAGGCAGTGAGGGTTGATATGTGTTCCCCAGGATGCCACCGGAGTCCTATTAAACCCGCTGGAGTGTCTTGTGTTCACAGCAGGACAACTGTGATTCACAAGGGAAAAAAAAGAATGGATTGAGTCCAAGTAGTGACTCAGTCAAATTTTTAGGAAAACCCGTTAAGGGCTTTTATTTTTAGAGGGATTTGCAGGTTTGGTAGTGGGATGAATCCCTCTCTCCACTCTGCGTTTTGTAAGTGGCTCTATGGCCACAATTCCTTTTAAATCTGTCAGTTTTGCTTTGGGTGTGACAGTGTTGGAGTTGGCAAGCTGCAGAGCAGGTGGCTCTGTGCAATCCAGGTCTGTGTAGAGCTAACACGGAGCCAGGAAACTCAAGGCGGCTGATGCACCCAAAAGACACGGCGGTGCCATTGTCCATGGGAACGGGTTTTGTTTATGAGTTCTGGACTGTGTTTATGGAAACCTGGCTGCGATAGAGGATACCACTCTTATGTGTCCATTCTGAAAATAAAGACATCATTTATGTTGAACTTTCTGTGGTCCCTGCCTATCTGTCGCACTGCACCAACCCCGCTGCACTACAATACATATATATATATACTTACCATATATTTTACCTTCTTTACAACCCTCTGCGTTGATTTGATGGTCAGCAATCCAGTGTCTGTACCAGTGAGGCAGGGACAATGACAGAATCTGTAGACAAAAATGTAATCTGGAATTTTGGGACAAGTCCAGGTGGTAAACCAAAGTGAAATGATGTAAGAACAATATCCCGTACAGTAGTTAAGCATCAATGAGTCGTGAATAAACCCAGAAATAGAACCTACTGTTGTTTAAGATGTAATTCTTCATTAAACTGTACCACTGTCACTATTAACAATGCGATATACATAAGTGATTAAACAGCTGCAATTGGTGATAATGACTATCGTGCCTGTTGCAGCAGGTTGTCAGCTATGATATTCAGCTGACAACCTCTCATGATGATGCCGGTCCTGCTTGTGAGCATGTATGGCAGATGTTTGGAAAAAAATCCCCTATATTCACCACATTCCAGAATCACCAGACACTGACTCACTGTACTCTGAGACACTGTGCTTCGGTATGATGTCTCGGTAACTCCGGTGCCTTCTCTCTGCTTCAGCCTGTGCAAGTCGGGTGTGCAACTTTTCAGAGCGCTGGAAAACACTAGGACCGGAAGTGACAGTGACTTTCTCTACAGGGCCAGCGCACACGAAAATTGAAGTCACTGCCCTGAGAAGCACCTGACATCAAAGGCAAGCAGGGAAAAGGACGGGGAGTGAGAAATCTAGTAAAATGAGAGAGGAGGCAGATTTATCATCCGGCAGCGTGCAATTCAGCTTTATACAACCTGTCGGCCCATTTTATTAGCGAAAAATGCTCAAACGGGGTGACGGATACCCTTTAACAGTTCGCAGCATGGAGGTGCTTCTGTAACGCTATGCCGGCATCCCTGCATGGTCCCTATCCCTCCTCCCAGCAATGACACCAACATAAAGCCCCAGTGACGGTGGCGTCCTCATTCCCTACTTCCTCCTTCCTTGCTGTACACACCATACTCCGCTAGTGCGCCCAGTGTGCGCATGCACTCACTAGTAATTAAAGGGGCAGGCAGGACGCTTGCTTTGGAAAATGTACCCAACCAATATCTGGGAGGCATTTTTTTTATAAAAGACACCCTCCAATGTAGGGAGTTGTCTGAACAACACCTTCCACGAACCACTTGTGCCACCTGCATGACAGTTTATTCAGGCCATGGACCTCGCTGATCCCAAGACCCTCCAGGCATCGGAGCTGTACAGAGAGTTGATCAGTCAGCGAGATAATCAAAAACAATTTTGTCATGTCTGTGGACTGAATACCCAGCTGCTTCCGGTCCAGCCCAAATTGCAGCAGCTGCGTCCGAGTCTACTCTGCCTGCAACCTATGCTTCCTGGAGTTATTCTACATTTATCGGCTCCATCATGTTTCAACAGAGAATCAGTGCCGTGGATTCCTGAACCAGTGCACCTTGTGCTATGAACTATTGGCCCATCAGTTACCACTGCTCAGGCTAAACTGGAAATCTTGATGTCCCACCTTGAAGGAAAGGGCCTAGCATGTCTCAATTCCTTGTTAGAGAAAGGAGCCCTGTGACCTTAGATCTATAGTCCAACTAGGTGGCCTTCCGAAAGGTCTTTGATGAACCAGGTCGTGTATCTTCCACTGTATCTGCCCTTCTCACACTACGTCAGAGAGATTTGTGTGTAAACTAGTACCGCACCCTGTCTTCCGAACTAGGTTGGAATGATGAAGCATTGGGTGCCTTCTTCTGGGAGAGATTATCCAAAAGGATCAAGAATTAATTGGCTGGTAGTGACATCCCTGCCACGCTAGACAAATTGATCTCCCTGGCAATCTTGATCGACTTCATGTTCCAGTAGCGGACCAAAGAGCTGATGCGTGAGAGGAAACCGCCGTGTTTGGCCCCATCCATCCAGAGACCACTTATTCCCCAGCTTCCTGAGACAGCGGTCTGAGCTGAACCCATGCAGATCGTTCGTGTTAGGTTGGCAGAGCAGCAGACGGAACGTTGTTGGGCCAAGGAAGTGTGTTTCGCCTGTGGTAGTGTGGAATACTTCATTTGTTGCTGTCCTGAGAAGCCTGAAAAACTCAAGAAACCTAGGGCGGGTAGGTGAAGCCTCCCTAGGTGAGGGTACAACTTCTTCACCACTAACAATGAAGCTTATCTTGACTTCGGTTTGGCTGGAAATTTCTTGCAGCAAGCAGTGGTGGATCGGTATCAGATTTCCATTTGACGCCTCCAGAACTTGCTGACAGTATCATCTCTTGAAGGAGAGGCGCTAGCCGAAGTCTTTCAAGTCAATACTGAGCAAGTAGAGCTCCAGATAGGAGCATTTCATGCAAAGATTACATTATATACGCTGTCTAGTTTATTTCATCCACTTCTCTTAGGTCTTCTGTGACTGAGAACTTATGAGCCCATTCTTGACTGGAGATCCGGTGAAGTGCTTCTTTGGAGACAGTCGTGTCACGAGAGGTGTCTGGTCCCTGTATGTCCAGTTCATCCAGCTGTTGCCGACTCATATGCTAATGTCTCCGAAAGAAGAGAAGCGGAGACTATATCTCCACACAGTTCTGGTGATTGTTCCAGTGACCTGCTCCTGGGAACCTTCTCGCCACCTGGACGTATCTTCATGGACACCAGTTTGGAGATTGATCCAGAAAGGGTATCTTTAGTTCCCAAGTGGCTGACTGACAAGAATATTATGATGGAGGTTCCTTCTAACACTCTGCTACCCACCTATCAGGAGGAAGATCTTCAGTTTATCTTTGATTCTTCCAAGGTGGCAGCTGGTCTTGCCAGGCAGAGAGAGACTCAGCACTTCAAGGATCCCGTTTCTACACACACTTCTGTCTCCTCTGATGATGTCTTGATGGTGAGAAGCATCTTGTTCAAGGAGTGTATTGATGCCTCACTTGTTCTGCAATTTGCCTTGCAGCCTTGAAGAAAAGGAGGTATAGGGGGGTACTGTAATGCTATGTCAGCGTCCCTGCCTGGCACGTCTCCTTCTTCCTGGCAGGGATGCCGACATACACACCAGACCTGACACAGCAGCATCCTCATTCCCTGCTTCCTCCTCTCTGCCTCATGTGAACGCCACACAGGCTTCCGGTGGCGTGCCCAGTGAGCGCACATGCACTCAGCTGTTCCTAAAGGGGCAGTGTGTGGACTTTGGAAAATGCTCCCAGCCATTAGCAGGGAGGTATTTTGTATAAAAGGCACCCTCCACAGTAGGGAGGTCTCTGAGAAACCCCTGTAGTTTTCCTACAACTCCTGTGTGTGCAACTGTTTCTTTGCATGTCCCCTGTCCTAATCCATTGTAGTTAGTTTGTTCCTGTTCCTTTTCCCATATTCCTGGATAGTGTGTATGTTACTCTGAAGGCGGTACCTGAACTCTGTAGCCACTCTGGCAGACCCTGAACCTGAAGCCGCTCTGGCGGATCCCAAATCAGAAGCCGCTCCAGCGGTACCTGAATCCTGAAGCTTCACCTCTCTGAACAGGCTCCAAATCCAATCTTGTCAGTGATTCCAAATTCAGTCCGTATCACCATACCTGCCCCTTTTGGGTCAGCAGCTGCAGAATCGGGGACTGTTTAGGAGTGGTACCTGGTGGCTACTTGCATCTCAAAACAGACTCCACCATTAGGAGCTCCAGTGAAAACCAGGTAGCCACTTAGCTACGTCCCTCCTATGCAAGCCCAGCCCCCACGAAATACGTGCACCACCTGAGAGCATGGCAGCGTTATTCTATGTGTCCTTCGGCTACACCGTGTTGTGATAACAGGGCGCCAATTGGTTGCTGTGACATCCAGGGGTCTGTTGAAAACCTCTGAGCCTATCATCACGGAGTTTCATTGAGGGTCATGATTTTTACTATATACAAAAATATTGTAGTATTGTACTACATAGCACAATGCATCATGTGATTGCAGGTCCAAGTAGGGTCGGACTAGCCTGGTGGGACATCTGGCCCCTGAGCAGGACGTAGGGGGGGCCCATCAGTAGCCGCACTGGTTTCAAGTCAATGTATGTCCTCAAACACACAGGAAAGGTATATATCTTTGTACTGTGTTAGCCAGTAGATAGAACAATATTTAGAATTGAGAGTCCTCAGTGGTTGATACCTTTTAATGGCTAACTGAAAAGATGGTAACAAATTGCAAGCTTTCGAGACTACTAAGGTCTCTTCATCAGGCTAGACTAATACATCTGAAGAATCACATATTTCTACACAAGACAGCACAGAGATAACGCAATAGATAAGACAAGTGATGCGAAGCAGAATTGTCATTATGGGAGAGGGTTAAACATAAATATTGGAGCATTTCACAGATAAGGAGCCTGAAGGTTTTATTGCCCTCTGATGGGGTCTAGTTCTGTTTTGTGATGACCCCAGAAGTTCTGAAGAGCAAATTCCTTAATTGATGTAAAAAGACATAAATCCATGCGACACATTCATTCCTGCACTGAATGTGTCGAAAGTTTTCATAAATTTGTACTCCGAGATTCTTCTCTCTCTCTGAGACTTGAAGTTACCTTTTAATACAAGTAATTTAATGTCCATCATGTTATGACCAGGGATACAAAAATGTTTTGCCACAGGTAGATCCATTCTTTTTTTCTCTTATTGTGTGACGATGAGAATTCATCCTTTTTCTCAGTTTTTGCCCTGTCTCCCCCACATACAGACCCCCAGTTGGACATTTAGTACAAATAATTAAGTACACCACATTAGATGTGATGCAGCTGAAAGTACCTGGGACCTTGTAGTCCTGATGTGAGTTGGGGATCTTTATCTTGTCCGTAGTCATTATAAATGGACAGGTTTTACATTTTTTCTGGTTGCAAGGAAAGGTTCCTGCAGCTGTTGGAGAGGACAGGGAGCTTCTGACAATTATGCTGCTTAAATTTGAGGGCTGCCTAAAACACAGCAGTGGATGGTCTGGAAATATGGATTGTAATCAGGCATCTTATTGGAGTAAAGGTTGTAATTTCCGTGCAACTCCCCTTAGCACCTTCAGATTTGGATTTTAGGTGACCACTAGAGGCACCCGGTTATTTTCTTCTTTAGCTTTGTAATGTAGCAGGTGATTCCTTGATATTCTGGTGGCTCTTGTAATTTGTTTTTCAATTGTTCTTGGATGGTAGCCCTGATTCAAAAAGGTCTTTCTGAGGCAACCAGGGTGTTTGTCTCTATCCATGGGGTTGGAACATATACGATTGTATCTGATGGCTTGGCTGTAGACAATAGAGTTTTTTATGTGTTTTGGATGGAAACTGTCCCATTTAAGGTATGTTGGACGGTCGATTGGCTTCTGATACAGGGATGTCTCTATTTCATTGTTCTTTAACTTTTTAGACATCATCATTAAGCTAATTTCAATGCTGGAATAGTTGAGTGTTAAGTTGATGGTTGAATGAAATTGATTAAACTGCTCGTGGAACATCTTTAGCTGTTGCTCAGACTCCGTCCAGATGATTAAAATATCAATGAAGCGGTAGTAGGCTAGAGGCCTGATGGGACATGAGGACAAAAAGTCGCTTTCAAGCGTGGCCATGAAAAGGTTTGCATATGTTGAATGGTGTTACGGTACAGAAAGCAACCAGCTTCCAGCCCTGCAATAGGATGAGGGAAGATAGGGTGGCAAGGTTGGGGCAACATAAAGGGCCCAGGTTAGCGGATCATAGTGGCCCTCAAAAGAGCAACATAGGGACCCAGGACGAAAGAACATAGTGGCACAGGATGGCGGAACATTGAGATCCATGACGGAGAAACATAGGGACCAGAACAGAGGAACATAGGGGCCCAGGATGGGGAAACTTCGGGGCCTAAGATGAGGGACATAGTGGCCCAGGATGAGGAACATAGGGGCCCATGACCAGGAAAATAGAGGCCCAGAAGTGAAAACATAGGGGTCCAGAACGAGGGGCATAGTTGCCAAAGATTGGGGAACACAGGGACCCAGGGTAGGGGACATTATTAAATAAAGGAAACATAGGGGTCAAGGGTGAGGATACATAAGGTCCAGGATGAGGAACATAGGGGTCAGAATGAGGGAACATAGGAGCCCATGATGGGGGAACATAGGGGCCCTGGACAAGGAGCATAGTGGCCCAGGATGGAGAAACATAAGGATCCAAAACAGAGGAACATAGGGATCCAGTATGGAGTAGCATAAAGGCCAAGGATGGGGGAACTTAGTGGCCCAGGATGAGGGATATAGGGGCCCAAGATGGGGTAATATAGGGGCCCAGGACCAGGAAAATAGAGGTCCAAGATGGGGAACATAGGGTCCCAGGACAAGGGACACAGTGGCTCAAGATGGGAGATCATAAGGACCCACGGTGGTCGAAATTATTAAATAAAGGTATCAGAATCAGTGACATTATTATATAAAGGGGCCTAGGATGGGGGACATTATTATATAAAAGGGCACAGGATGAGGGACATTATTAAATAAAGGGGTTAGGATGGGTGACATTTTTGTAGCAGGGAGCCAGGATGGGTGACATAATTACTGTATGGGGACAAGAATGAGGAACATACATTATAGGTTCTTGGTGGCAAGTGGGGACATAATTACTGTGGGGCACAAATTGCAGACATTATTATTGCTGTAATATAATTTACTTTTGAGGATACTGTTTTACATGGGGGGAACATAAGGGAGGTCCTGTTATTATATATGACAGCACTATGTTGCTTTTTCTTCAACTGGCACAGTGTAGAAATTGGGGAAAAAATGGGGAATGTGTTGAAGAAGCGCTTGGCTATAGACATCTGTTTGTTATTTTCTGCACTCATGAGTCCTGGCTGGAAGAAATGACAGCAGAATGCAGTGGATGAAAAACAAAATGAAGATGAAGGACTTGAGACATCACTGATAAGCCACTGCATTACCTGTACACTTACACTATATACAGAACGCCTGTGCATAATATCACTCGTGATCACTGTATGACCTGTACATGATTTACTGCTCCCATTCGCTTCCAAACTCCTGGAGCTGCACATCCACGCTGAGCTTTCCTCCCACCTCTCATCTACCTTGCTCTTTTGAAATCTACAATCTGGTTTCCGCCCCCATCACTTCACTGAGACTGCCCTGACCAAAATTACTAACGACCTACTTACAGCCAAAGCGAATGGACAATACTCTATACTCCTGCTTCTAGACCCGTCCTCCTTTGGCATCAAAGACCTCGCCCTATCCTGGATCTCCTCATACCTCTCCAACCGCACATTCAGCGTCTCCCACTCCCACACTATCTCCTCATCCTGCCCTCTCTCTGTTGGAGTCCCCCAAGGCTCTGTTCTATGACCCCTACTCTTCTCAATTTATACCCTTGGCCTGGGTCAACTCATAAAGTCCCATGGATTCCAGTACCACCTTTATGCTGATGACACTCAGATCTACCTCTCTGGCCCAGATGTCACCTCTCTGCTGTCCAGAATCCCGGAGTGTCTATCAGCCATATCCTCCTCCTCTCGCTTCCTCAAGCTCAATGTGGACAAATCTGAACTCATCATCTTTCCTCCATCTCACAGATCTTCCTTACCTGACCTATCTATCACAATTCATGACATCACGCTTTCCCCAGTACCGGATGTTCACTGCCTCGGAGTAACCCTTGACTCTGCCCTGTCCTTCAAACCACACATCCAAGCTCTTACTACCTCCTGTTGCCTCCAGCTCAAAAATATTTCCAGAATCCGTCCTTTCCTCAACCTTCAATCTACTAAAATGCTTTGCATGCCCTCATCATCTCCCGCCTCGACTACTGCAGCATCCCTTTCTGTGGTCTCCCTGCTAACACCCTCGCACCTCTCCAGTCCATCCTTAACTCTGCTGCCCGACTAATTCATCTCTCTCCTCGCTACTCCTCCGCTTCTTCCCTCTTCAAATCTCTTAACTGGCTTCCATTCCCTCAGCGTATCCAGTTCAAATTAGTAATACTGACCTACAAGGCCATCTATAACCTGTCTCCCCCATATGTCTCTGAACTAATCTCCTGATACCTTCCCTCACGTAATCTCCGATCCTCCCAAGACCTCCTTCTCTCCACACTTATTCGCTCCTCACCCAACCGCCTCCAAGACTTCTCCTGAAGAGCCCCCATCCTCCTGAATTCTTTGCCCCAACATGTCCGACTATCAACCACATTCGGATCCTTCAGACGGAGCCTGAAAACCCACCTCTTCAAGAAAGCCTACAGCCTGCAATGACCCCACTACCTCCTCACCACTACCAGAGATATCACCTCAACCAACACCGGAACTGCTGCAACCCTCCAACCTACTGTCTCCTTCGCCATCATCCTGTAGCATGTAAGCCCAAAAGGGCAGGGTTCCCTCTCCTCTGTATCAGTCTGTCATTGTAAGTTTGTTTACTGTAAGTGATATCTGTAATTTGTATGTAACCCTTTCTTATGTACAGCACCATGGAATCAATGGTGCTATATAAATAATACACAGTTCCTGTGTATGTCACTGATGATCACTGTATTACCTGTACACTATATACAGAGCTCCTGTGTATAATGTCACTGATGATCACTCTTTTACCTGTACTTTATATACAGAGCTCTTGTGTATAATGTCACTGATGATCACTATTTTACCTGTACACTTTATACAGAGCTCCTGTGTATAATGTCACTGGTGATCACTATTACCCGAAGGGCTGTGGATTCGGTAAGCCAAACCTCCTACCCCGTCTCCTCAATTTCCCTGACTCAGACTCCCTCATACATGCTTCACTACTGAGCATGTACATAAAGCGTAGAACAGATTCATCTCAACTAAAAGACCCGATCTGTTGTGAACTCTCTTAGGCTAGTTTCACACAAGCATATTTTACATGCAGTGCACGGCGCCGCTAAGCCCCGCCCCCTGCCTGCCCCGTCCGGTCATTTCCTCCTACTATTGCACACGGCTGCATGCGATCTGCGCACCCTATCTTTAGCATAGGGTGCGCAGACCGTGCGCTGGCCGTACGCTAGTAGGAGTTTTGCATGCGCTGCGCACTTTTGAAGGTGCGCCAAGCGCGCCAAATTGCAACGTGGTGCATTCGGCGCACCTTCAAAAGTGCGCAGCGCACGCAAAAATCTTACTAGCGCACGGCCAGCGCATGGTCTGCACACCCTATGCTAAAGATAGGGTGCGCAGATCGCATGCAGCCGTGTGCGATAGTAGGAGATGACCGGATGGGGCGGACAGGGGGCGGGGCTTAGCGGCACCGTGCGCTGCATGTAAAATACGCTAGTGTGAAACTAGCCTTAATCCAACTTTTGAGGCAAGGCTCCCTCTGGTGGATACTGCTGGTAGTGGAGCTGGTCAACATGATGTTAACCCAACAGCTGCAGAAGATAATTGGAGGAGTGGGGGTAGTGAGTGGGACTACATAAGAGAGCAGACTTCTTTCAGTGGCTGCCGGTGATACTCCTTTCTTTGCTTATTGAGGATTTCTGTCTCCTGCCTGATCCTGCATTTTTCAGCTAAGTGTCAGTGGCTAAACCCTTTGCATTGATTTTGGCCTGCTGTCAGAGGTCAGCCTGCTCCCCCAGGGGCTGCTGGCTCCTGCCCTGTATTTTTGCATCTTGTGTTTGTTTGGTCAGTCCCCTGCTGTATTAGCCTGTTGCTAGCCGCCAGTTCACACCTGAGTGCTGATATAGTGGGGCGAGGTTTGTGCAAACCTCAGTATTTTTGTACATCAGTCATGTTGGAATTGTTAGGGTTTTTGCATGATTGCAGACAGTGCCTTTTCTGTCCTGTCCTATCTAGTCAGTGTGGGCCCCATAATTTGCTCAGTCTATTTTCTGTCTGTGTTTGTGCTTCATCTTGTCTCACCGACAATATATGTTTGGGGGCTGTCTATTCCTTTGGAGATCTGCTCCATGGCAGTTTAGATTTCACCTTTCTGTCTTTAGGCTTAGTTAGTCCTCCGACTGATGAAGCATCTAGGGCAACGTAGGAACACTCCATGGCTACTGCTAGTTGTGTTTGCAGGGGTCTGCAATCCGCTGAGCGACCAACCTCTCTGGTGTTCTGGTGGCATAGCCTATTGTGCTCTCCTCCTCGGTGACCCATTCATAACACAGATCCTTAGATCAGGAATAGAACAGACATTTACAGGACATTTCATAACTTTCCCAAATTTTGTATGAAAAAATATTCAGCACAGACTGCATTTAACTACTGTGCCCAATGTATTATATATTTTAGGAGTCAAAGTCGGTCTATTTTATACCAACTCTGACTCTACGACTACGACTCCACAGCCCTGCTGTACACTGACACTATATACAGAGCTCCTGTGTGTAATGTCACAGGTGATCCGTGTGTGTATTCCCTGTACACTGACACTATATACAGAGCTCCTGTGTGTAATGTCACAGGTGTTCTGTGTATTCCCTGTACACTGGCATTATATACAGAGCTCCTGTATATAATGTCACTAATGATCACTGTATTACCTGTACACTGACACTATATACAGAGCTCCTGTATAATGTCACCAGTAAGACAACAATCAACTGCAAAATCAGAAAAATAGACTCCTAAAATATAACTTTTAGCGTAATTAATCACATTAAAACTCTCACAGGAAAGATGTATATCTTTGTACCGTGTTAGCCAGTGGATAGAAAAATATTCAGGATTGAGAGTCCTCAGTAGTTGATACCTTTTAATGGCTAACTGAAAAGATGGTAACACATTGCAAGCTTTCGAGACTACTCAGGTCTCTTCATCAGGCTAGACTAATACAAAATCTGAAGTCACATATTTATGCACAATACAGCCTAGAAAAAATGCAATAGATAAGACAAGTGACGTGAAGCAGAACTATCAATATGGGAGAGGGAGAAACATAAATATAAACATTGGACCAGTTCATAGATAAGGAGTCTGGATGTTTTATGGTCCTCTGATTGGGGTCTAGTTCTGTGTTGCCCCGCAAGGTTTTAAAAGGAAATTCCTTAATTGATGTAAAAAGACATAAATCCATGCGACACATTCATTCCAGCACTGAGAGTGTCAAAGTTTGTCATAAATTTGTACTCCCAAACTCGTCTCTCTCTCTGAGATGTGAAGTTACCTTTCAATACCAGTAATTTCATATCCATGCTGCTGTGATCAGGGATACAGAAATGTTTTGCCACAGGTAGATCCATTCTTTTTTCTCTTATTGTGTGACGATGAGCATTCATCCTTGTTCTAAGCTTTTGCCCTGTCTCCCCCACATACAGACCCCCAGTTGGACATTTAGTACAAATAATTAAGTACACCACATTAGATGTAATGCAGGTGAAAGTACCTGGGACTTTCCCAGGTACTTTCACCTGCATTACATCTAATGTGGTGTACTTAATTATTTGTACTAAATGTCCAACTGGGGGTCTGTATGTGGGGGAGACAGGGCAAAAGCTTAGAACAAGGATGAATGCTCATCGTCACACAATAAGAGAAAAAAGAATGGATCTACCTGTGGCAAAACATTTCTGTATCCCTGATCACAGCAGCATGGATATGAAATTACTGGTATTGAAAGGTAACTTCACATCTCAGAGAGAGAGACGAGTTTGGGAGTACAAATTTATGACAAACTTTGACACTCTCAGTGCTGGAATGAATGTGTCGCATGGATTTATGTCTTTTTACATCAATTAAGGAATTTCCTTTTAAAACCTTGCGGGGCAACACAGAACTAGACCCCAATCAGAGGACCATAAAACATCCAGACTCCTTATCTATGAACTGGTCCAATGTTTATATTTATGTTTCTCCCTCTCCCATATTGATAGTTCTGCTTCACGTCACTTGTCTTATCTATTGCATTTTTTCTAGGCTGTATTGTGCATAAATATGTGACTTCAGATTTTGTATTAGTCTAGCCTGATGAAGAGACCTGAGTAGTCTCGAAAGCTTGCAATGTGTTACCATCTTTTCAGTTAGCCATTAAAAGGTATCAACTACTGAGGACTCTCAATCCTGAATATTAAAACTCTCAAATACCTAAAATTAATTTTGTTTTTCATTTTGCTTCCTTCCAGTGGTATGCAAATGCGTTGCATTTCGGGAAATAACTTCTGGGGAGCAAATGATGTCATCATGGCAAAACACGAACTGCAACTCACACCTCACTACTAAATGAGGATGTGACATTAAGTATGCCTTTACAATGGCAGCGCATGGTGCTGCACGCAGTACACATTATCTTTTGTGGCAATGATACTACGCTGCATTGTCAGTACACCTTGTACTTTTTGATCTCCTGATGAACCCCATTCCCTTTGGGAGAAATGCATCTGAATATGGGATATTAGACATAGATTGCTGTAATTAAGGCTTCTTACAGATGCAAAACAAGTACTAACCATTGTGTATCCTGGATGTTATATGGTGTTTGCATATATCTATCCCCTGGTTTCTCGCAACATATGGGACATGATACATGAATCTTCTGGTGATAAGGCTAGTGATGTACTTGAGATGAACGGTAGTTAAGATGCATTTTTTATACAGTGTCGGTATATAGTTAGGTACCCATATTCCCTGATCCAATAGGACTTTTGTGTATACCGTAGTGACAAGGGATTATTCCTCTTTGTTTAATATAAGTAGGAATCTATATTAATATATGCATCCAGGATTTGATATATGTATATTTTACTACCTGTGCTGCACTTTAGTAATATGTTTACAGTTGTGGCCAAAAGTATTGACACCCCTGCAATTCTGTCAGATAATACTCAGTTTCTTCCTGAAAATGATTGCAAACACAAATTCTTTGGTATTGTTATCTTCATTTTATTTGTCTTAAATGAAAAAACACAAAAAGAATTGTCCTAAAGGCAAATTGGATATAATTCCACACCAAACATAAAAAAGAGGGTGGACAAAAGTATTGGCACTGTTCAAAAAATCATGTGATGCTTCTCTAATTTGTGTAATTAACAGCACCTATAACTTAACTGTGGCACCTAACAGGTGTTGGCAATAACTAAATTACACTTGCAGCCAGTTGACATGGATTAAAGTTGACTCAACCTCTGTCCTGTGTCCTTGTGTGTACCACATTGAGCATGGAGAAAATAAAAAAGACCAAACAACTGTCTGAGGACTTGAGAAACCAAATTGTGAGGAAGCATGAGCAATCTCAAGGCTACAAGTCCATCTCCAAAGACCTGAATGTTCCTGTGTCTACCGTGCGCAGTGTCATCAAGAAGTTTAAAGCCCATGGCACTGTGGCTAACCTCCCTAGGTGTGGAGGGAAAAGAAAAATTGACAAGAGATTTCAACGCAAGATTGTGCGGATGTTGGATAAAGTACCTCGACTAACATCCAAACAAGTTCAAGCTGCCCTGCAGTCCGAGGGTACAACAGTGTAAACCCGTACTATCCGTCGGCGTCTGAATGAAAAGGGACTGTATGGTAGGAGACCCAGGAAGACCCCACTTCTTACCCCGAGACATAAAAAAGCCAGGCTGGAGTTTGCCAAAACTTACCTGAAAAAGCCTAAAACGTTTTGGAAGAATGTTCTCTGGTCAGATGAGACAAAAGTAGAGCTTTTTGGGCAAAGGCATCAACATAGAGTTTACAGGAGAGAAAAAGAGGCATTCAAAGAAAAGAACACGGTCCCTACAGTCAAACATGGCGGCAGGTCCCTGATGTTTTGGGGTTGCTTTGCTGCCTCTGGCACTGAACTGCTTGACCGTGTGCATGGCATTATGAAGTCAGAAGACTACCAACAAATTTTGCAGCATAATGTAGGGCCCAGTGTGAGAAAGCTGGGTCTCCCTCAGAGGTCATGGGTCTTGCAGCAGGACAATGACCCAAAACACACTTCAAAAAGCACTAGAAAATGGTTTGAGAGAAAGCACTGGAGACTTCTAAGGTGGCCAGCAATGAGTCCAGACCTGAATCCCATAGAACACCTGTGGAGAGATCTAAAAATGGCAGTTTGGAGAAGGCACCCTTCAAATATCAGGGACCTGGAGCAGTTTGCCAAAGAAGAATGGTCTAAAATTCCAGCAGAGCATTGTAAGAAACTCATTGATGGTTACCGGAAGCGGTTGGTCGCAGTTAATTTGGCTAAAGGTTGTGCAACCAAGTATTAGGCTGAGGGTGCCAATACTTTTGTCTGGCCCATTTTTGGAGTTTTGTGTGAAATGATCAATGCTTTGCTTTTTCCTTCATTCTTTTTTGTGTTTTTTCATTTAAGACACATTAAATGAAGATAATAATACCAAAGAATTTGTGTTTGCAATCATTTTCAGGAAGAAACTGAGTATTACCTGACAGAATTGCAGGGGTGTCAATACTTTTGGCCACAACTGTAATTGGATCCAGAGAGATATTAGACATGGAGCAGGGGCACCATATCGCAAACATTGGGGTGCCAACCTCCGCTGACGGGTAGGGACACCCTAGGGATTTCTTGGGTTTGATAGTTCTGTCTATTTCTTGTTGACCGTTACAGATTTTATATGTAATTAAATGCACACCTTAAACTAATTGTAGGTATTTCTGAGAGTTTTAACCCCTTCGCCCCCAAGGGTGGTTTGCACGTTCATGACCGAGCCAATTTTTACAATTCTGACCACTGTCCCTTTATGAGGTCATAACTCTGGAACGCTTCCATGGATCCCGGTGATTCTGACACTGTTTTCTTGTGACTTATTGTACTTCATGATAGTGGTAAAATTTCATTCAAATAACTTGCGTTTATTTGTGAAAAAAAATGGAAATTTGGCGAAAATTTTGAAAATTTCGCAATTTTCCAACTTTGAATTTTTATGCCCTTAAATCACAGAGATACGGCACACAAAAAACTTGATAACTAACATTTCCCACATGTTTACTTTACATCAGCACAATTTTGGAACCAAAATTTTTTTTTTGTTAGGAAGTTATAAGGGTTAAAAATTGACCAGAGATTTCTCATTTTTGCAACACCATTTTATTTTTACGGACCACATCACATTTTAAGCCACTTTGAGGGGTCTATATGATAGAAAATACCCAAAAGTGACACCATTCTAAAAACTGCACCCCTTAAGGTGCTCAAAACCACATTCAAGAAGTTTAATAACCCTTTAGGTGCGTCACAGGAATTTTTTTGAATATTTAAAAAAAAATGAACATCTAACTTTTTTTCACAAAAAAAATACTTCAGGTTCAATTTTTTTTATTTTACCAAGGGTAACAGGAGAAATTGAACTGCAAAAGTTATTGTGCAATTTGTCCTGAGTACGCTGATACCTGATATGTGGGGGGAACGATTGTTTCGGCGCATGGCAGAGCTCAGAATGGAAGGAGCGCCGTTTGACTTTTTCAATGCAAAATTGGCTGGAATTCAGATCGGACGCCATGTCACGTTTGGAGAGCCCCTGATGTACCTAAACAGCGGAAACCCCCCACAAGTGACCCTATTTTGGAAACTAGACCCCCCAAGGAACATATCTAGATATGTGGTGAGAACTTTGAACCCACAAGGGCTTCACAGAAGTTTATAACATACAGCCGTACAATTAAAAAATCATTTTTTCCACAAAAATGATCTTTTCACCCTCAATTCTTATTTTTCCAAGGGTAACAGGACCCTAAAACTTATTGTGCAATTTGTCCTGAGTACGCTGATACCCCACATGTGGGGGTAAACCACTATTTGGGCACATGGCAGAGCTTGGAAGGGAAGCAGCGCCATTTGACGTTTTTGGCTGGAATTGAGATCGGACACCATGTCGCGAATGGAAAACCCCTGATGTACCAAAACAGTGGAAACCCCCCACAAATGACACCATTTTGGAAAATAGACCCCCCCAAGGAACTTATCTAGGTGTGTGGTGAGCACTTTGAACAACCTCAGTGCTTCACAGAAGTTTATAACGCCCGGGCGTGAAAATAAAAAATTCGCATTTTTTCCACAAACATGATCTTTTAGTCACCATTTTTTTTATTTTCCCAAGGGTACCAGGAGAAATTGGACCCCAAAAGTTGTTGTCCAATTTGTCCTGAGTACGCTGACACCCCATATGTGGGAGAAAACTACTGTATGGACACACGTCGGGGCTAGGAAGGGAAGTAGTGACGTTTTGGAATGCAGACTTTGATGGAATGGTCTGCGGGTGTCATGTTGCCTTTGGAGAGCTGCTAATGTACCTAAACAGTGGAAACCCCCCACAAATGACCCCATTTTGGAAACTAGACCCCCTCAGGAACATATCTAGATGAGTGGTGAGCACTTTGAACCCCCAAGGGCTTCACAGAAGTTTATAATGCCCGGGCATGAAAATAAAAAAATCGTATTTTTTCCACAAACATGATCAATTAGTCCCCAATTTTTTCATTTTCCCAAGGGTAACAGGAGAAATTGGACCCCAAAAGTTGTTGTCCAATTTGTCCTGAGTACACTGACACCCCATATGTGGGAGAAAATTATTGGATGGGCACACGTCAGGGCTCGGAAGGGAAGTAGTGACGTTTTGGAATGCAGACTTTGATGGAATGGTCTGTGGGTGTCATGTGCGTTTGGAGAGCCCCTGATGTACCTAAACTATTGAAACTCCCCACAAATGACCCCATTTTGGACACTAGACCCCCCACGGAACTTCTCTAGATGTGTGGTGAGCACTTTGAACCCCCAAGTGCTTCACAGAAGTTTATAACACTCGGACGTGAAAATAAAAAAATCATTTTTTTCCACAAAAATGATATTTTTGCCCCCAATTTTTTATTTTCCTAAGGGTAACAGGAGAAATTGGACCCCAAAAGTTGTTTTGCAATTTGTCCTGAGTAGGTTGATACCCTACATGTGGGGGTAAAACACTGTTTGGGCGCATGGCAGAGCTTGGAAGGGAAGGAGTACCATTTGACTTCTTCAACTCAGAATTGGCTGGAATTGAGATCAGATGCCATGTTGCATTTGGAGAGCACCTGATGTGCCCAAACAGTGGAAACCCCCAATTCTAACTCCAACCCTAACCCCAACACACCCCTAACCCTAATCTCAGCCCTAACCCTAGCCCTAACCCTAACCCTAATCTCAGCCCTAACCCTAACCATAGCCCTAGCCCTGGCCCTAACCCTAGCCCTAACCCTAACCCTGATGGGAAAATGGAAATAAATAAATTTTCTTTTAGTTTTATTATTTTTCCCTAACTAAGGGGGTGATAACGGGGGGTTTGATTTACTATCTATGGTGGTTTTTATATTTGGCAGCTGTCACACGCTAAAAGACGCTTTTTATTGTAAAAATAGTTTTTGCATCACCACATATTGAGAGCTATAATTTTTCCAAATTTTGACCCACCGAGTCATGTGAGGTCTTATTTTTTGCGGGACGAGTTGACGTTTTTATTGGTACCATTTTCTGGCATGTGACATTTTTTGATCGCTTTTTATTCCGATTTTTGGGAAGCAGAATGAACAAAAACCAGCGTTTCATTAATTTCTTTTGGGGGGGTGCGTTTACACTGTTCCGCGTGCGGTAAAATTGATAAAGCGGTTTTATTCTTCGGGTCAGTACGGTTACAGCGATACCTCATTTAGGTTTTTTTATGTTTTGGTGGTTTTATGCAATGAAAACTATTTTATATAAAAAATAATTATCTTTGCATCGCTTTATTCTGCGAGCTATAACTTTTTTATTTTTTGCTGATGATGCTGTCTGACGGCTCGTTTTTTTTAGGACAAGATGACGTTTTCAGCGGTACCATGGATATTTATATGCATCTTTTTGATCGCGCGTTATTGCACTTTTTGTTTGGCAGTATGATAATAAATCATTTTTTGCTTCATTTTTTATTTTTATTTTTTAAGGGGTGGTGCTAAAGGGGTTAACTAATGGCACAGTTTTATAGGGCGGGTCGTTACGGACGCGACAATACCTAATATGTGTACTTTTATTGTTTTTGGGTTTTTTATTTCCAAAAAATGGATTTATTGGGGGAATTTTTTTTTTTTTTCTGATTTATTTGGCGATTTTTTTTTTAAATTATTTTAACACTTTTTTTTTTTAACTTTATTACATAGTCCCAGGTGGGACATCACTGTCCTGTGACAGATCAGCGATCTGTCACAGTCACTACTGCAGACTTCCTCATGCTTGCGCTTTGCAGGCACTGAGGAAGCCAGCTCCCTGCAGGCCCCCGAAGGCCCCCGTCGCCATCTTGGATTCGGGGGCCTGCAGGGAAAGAGCCCCCCGCAGCAGCGCTTTACATTGCGCTGCTGTGGGGGGCTCAGGGAAGCACGGAGGGAGCCCCCTCCCTGCCGATGCTTCCCTTTAACCCCCGGTACACCGCGATCATGTTTGATCGCGGTGTGCAAGGGGTTAACGTGTCGGGGGCGGTCCGTGACCACCCCTGACACATTGTGCCGGGTGTCAGCTGTGATAATCAGCTGACACCCGGGAGCGATCAGCGGCACTCACCACGTGGGCACCGCTGATCGCGCTAGACGTACTATCCCGTCCATGGGCATAGGGGCCCGGGTTCCATGGACGGGATAGTACGTCTGATGTCAGAAAGGGGTTAATGTTACTAATTAAAAGTTATATTCTAGGGGTCTATTTTTTCTGATTTTATAATGTCACCAGTGATAATATTAGTTGTATTAGTATTGTGGTAGTATTTGGTCAGTACGTGGTGATAATATGTGTTCTGGTTTTGGTGTGGTGGTAATTTTCCATTGTATGTGGTATTATTCGGTCACTATGTGGTGGTAATATGTCGTCTGGTCATGGTGTAACTCTATTTGTCTCTTATACTGTATTATTAGTCTTGGTAGATTGGGTTATGAAAGGAAGTCACTTGTTCTCTCTATCAATAAGGATAAGATTCTTTATTTCCATTAATCAATTACTTGGAATTTTAACACCTCCCTGCCCTGTGACCATTACACACTAGCAAATACGGTATGCACTTACAAGGGTTATTTGGTGAAAGCAAGTAATCGGCTATCCATAGGATAAGTGATAACTTATAAGTTGGTAGCTATCCAACTGTTGGGACCCGGCCATTCAACAGAATGTGGAACCATTAGAATGGGGCGGTATGACTCGACCACTAATCCATTCATTCCCTATATGGCTGCTGAGCATTGCACTTGGCTTTTTCTGGAAGCCACAAAGAAGAGGAATGGAGCGATGGTCAAATATTCGGCCTGCCGCTCCATTTTAAAATGGGGATGAAAGTGCTCTGTCAGGGATTAAACTTCCCCATTCTTCCTATCAGTGCGATTTCCAATGGTCAGATCCCACCGATCAATAAGTAATCACTTATTCTGTGGATCCTTTGGATTGGTGATAACATGTTTTCACCAAAGAATCCCTTTAATTCAAACTACTGTAATTGTACAATACAGTTACAGTGGCATGTAAAAGTTTGGACAACCCTGGTCAACTTTGACCAAGGATTCAGGCCTTAATTAGCCTTAATTCACATTTATAAAATGTAAAAGATGACAATATATTTGTTTTTTTTGCCTAAATTACAAAAGAAATGTGTCATCTATAACCTTAAGCCTTGAGATCATTTCATCTTCAACTTGCTTAATAACAGTATCTTTGAACAGATGTGACCAAACTTTTACATGCCAGTGTATGGTGTGCACACAGTAGAAAGTACAACTTGTACTAGGAAAAACAAGCCCTCATATGTCTGTGGTCAGAAAAATAAAGTTATGGCTCTGGGAAGAAGGAGAGGATAAAAAACAAACACAAAAATTGAAACTGGCCATGTTGCAAATGGGTTAGATGTGCAGTTGAGTGACAATAAGACCAAATCTGCATACGGTGAAACATAACTAAATGGTTCCTGCCTAACAGGAAGAGAAGTAACATAAAGGGGTCATGATTACTTGGCTGCACCAATGACATTACCGCTGCTTCCTCACTGCCCGCATTGCCGCTCAGTCAAAACAGTGACATATGCCACGTTGCTATATGATCCAGTTCTTATGCTCACGTGCACATTGTGCCCAAGTGCTTTTGGTGACGGAGAAGAGTCAGCATGTGCCCTATGTGTTCTGATACCTTCACAATATCCTTTGTCTTCATTTTCAGCGACAGTAGAGTAGCTCTTTTGTGAGATCAGACCAGATGGGATAGTTTTTGCTTTCAACATGCATCAATGAGCCTGCCAGCAGCTCACCAACTTTTTTCTTGAGTCACTTTTGCAGGGTGCTAATCACCATAAGAGTTGCCATTTTGTAGATGCTTCTAAGCCAGCGTTTCTCAACTCCAGTCCTCAAGATCCACCAACAGGTCATGTTTTCAGATTTCCTAAGCATTGCATGTCAAGGTCAGGTCATGGAATTAATGCCTGAGCAGGTGATGAAATTGTCACCTGTGCAATACTAAGGGTATTCTGAAAAGTTGACCTGTTGTTGGATCTCTTGAGGACTGGAGTTGAGAAACACCATTCTAGACAATCATCTAGATATCACAATGTGGCCCTTGTGAAAGCCACTACTATCCATACTGGTGTCCAGCACATCAACTTCAAGAACTGTCTGTTCACTTTCTACCTAATTTATTCCACCCCATGACAAAGAAAATTGTTGTGAGATCAGATGTTAGTGTATAGTCTTCTATTTTAGAGCATTTCTTTCTAATTGAAATCTGAATGGGTGGGCTACACATTATAAAATGCATTTATTACTTATTGTGGAAGGTTTAGAATGGAGAACACACCCCGAGCGCCTGAAATGTGTTTACAGAGAGGGAAATTTATAAGGGTGTAGCTGAAAAACACAACACAAAACAACTGGCCTGTTAAACAGATGTGTAAGAAATTGTCATTGATCTTAATAGCAACATACGGGCTAAGAAAATGAGTTCTTCTAACCCTAGTATGATGTGCTGGATCTCTGCAGGTATCCAATAAGGTAGAGCAGAACCAATATAAATGACCTTTTATGAAGTATGCGGGACAACTTGGTGTATATAAGGGCATTGTAGGGTCAAAGTTATAGAAGGATACAAAGTGGTGATAACAGGTTATATAGGGAAAACTAGTTGGCAAGTATCCTTTGAGCGCATGAAGATTTTGCGGAAAAGTATTTTTGCTAAAGATTTTTTTTTTTTTATAGCCCATGTGGACACTAAGGCACCCTGGCCCCATCTGACCTAACTTCCTAGCAAACTTTCCTCTTACTACCCGGCAGCCCCACCTACAATTAACCCTCTATAAACATCCTATCAACTATACCTATCAGGCCCACTAGTATGCCCCCATTTAGTGGCCCTCAACAGAACTACACTTACCCGTATCTATAGGAACTATATACTAAAGTGCCCTCCTCTAATGTCCCCCAAAAAAGATGCACTAACATACCCTAATTGTACATGCACAACAGACACATTATCTTATGCAATAATATAATAAAAGAACACAAGACAATATATTACAGCTTTCAACAAAATGGTAACACATACTGTACATGGGGCAATACCATTAAAGGGAATCTGTCACCCCATTTTCGGCCTATAAGCTGCGGCCACAGCCATCAGGGGCTTATCTACAGCATTCTGTAATGCTGTAGATAAGCCCCCGATGTAACCTGAAAGAGAAGAAAAACAAGTTAGATTATACTCACCTGGGGCGGGGTTGGGTGCGGTTGGTGTCGCGGTTTGGTCCGGCACCTCCCATCTTCTAGTGATGATGTCCTCTTCCTTACTTCTGCTGCGGCTCCTGCGCAGGCATACTTTATCTGCCCTGTTGAGGGCAGTGTAAAGTACTGCAGTGTGCCAGGAAAGGTCAGAGAGGTCCGGCGCCTGCGCACTGCAGTACTTTTCTCTGCCCTCAATAGGGCAGATATAGTATGCCTGCGCAGGAGTCGCGGCAGAAGTAAGGAGGAGGACGTCATCGCTAAAAGATGGAGAGGCGCCGGACCGGACCGCGACCACCATCGGACCGGACCAGACACCTAGGTGAGTATAATCTAACTCGTTTTTCTTATCTTTCAGGTTACATCGGGGGCTTATCTACAGCATTACAGAATGCTGTATGTAAGCTGCGGCCACAGCCATCAGGGGCTTATCTACAGCATTCTGTAATGCTGTAGATAAGCCCCGATGTAACCTGAAAGAGAATAAAAACGAGTTAGATTATACTCACCCGGGTGTCCGGTCCGGTCCGATGGGTGTCGCAGTCGGGTGCCTCCCATCTTCTAGCGATGACGTCCTCCTCCTTACTTCTGCTGCGGCTCCTGCGCAGGCGTACTATATCTGCCCTATTGAGGGCAGAGTAAAGTACTGCAGTGCGCAGGCGCTGGACCTCTCTGACCTTTCCCGGCGCACTGCAGTACTTTACTCTGCCCTCAGCAGGGCAGATAAAGTACGCCTGCGCAGGAGTCGCGGCAGAAGTAAGGAGGAGGACGTCATCGCTAAAAGATGGGGAGGCGCCGGACCGGACCGCGACCACCATCGGACCGGACCAGACACCTAGGCGAGTATAATCTAACTCGTTTTTCTTATCTTTCAGGTTACATCGGGGGCTTATCTACAGCATTACAGAATGCTGTATGTAAGCTGCGGCCACAGCCATCAGGGGCTTATCTACAGCATTCTGTAATGCTGTAGATAAGCCCCGATGTAACCTGAAAGAGAAGAAAAACGAGTTAGATTATACTCACCCGGGTGTCCGGTCCGGTCCGATGGGTGTCGCAGTCCGGTGCCTCCCATCTTCTAGCGATGACGTCCTCCTCCTTACTTCTGCCGCGGCTCCTGCGCAGGCGTACTATATCTGCCCTATTGAGGGCAGAGTAAAGTACTGCAGTGCGCAGGCGCCGGACCTCTCTGACCTTTCCCGGCGCACTGCAGTACTTTACTCTGCCCTCAACAGGGCAGATAAAGTACGCCTGCGCAGGAGCCGCGGCAGAAGTAAGGAGGAGGACATCATCGCTAGAAGATGGGAGGCGCCGGACCAGACCACGACACCCACCGCCCCCACCCCCGGTGAATATAATCAAACTTGTTTTTCTTCTCTTTCAGGTTACATCGGGGGCTTATCTACAGCATTACAGAATGCTGTAGATAAGCTCCTGATGGCGGTGGCCGCAGTTGATAGGCCAAAAATGGGGTGACAGATTCCCTTTAATTTTGTTCAAAATCCCATTTAATTTGCAAGAAAAAACAAAAATGGAAAGCGCACATAGGGTGTATTGTCTTGGAGAACCACAATAGCAAGCAAGCCCAATCAGTTAGACTCACCTGCTAAAGTTGTGTGAGTCACAACAAACTGGGAATCACTCATAAAGGTCCGGTCGTCGCTGGTATCCCGCTGGTGGTAAATGAAACAAATCCAAAGTGGAAAAACGAGCCGGGATGAATAAACCGCGCTGACCAGAAAAAAACGCACCTTCGGCAGTCCATATAATAAAAAACTTCTTTAATAAGCCTACGCGTTTCGTGGCAAAACCAGCCACTTCTTCAGGGCATACATGTAAATCTTTCAGGTTACATCGGGGGCTTATCTACAGCATTACAGAATGCTGTAGATAAGCTCCTGATGGCGGTGGCCGCAGTTGATAGGCCAAAAATGGGGTGACAGATTCCCTTTAATTTTGTTCAAAATCCCAACTTTATTTGCAGAAACACAACCCCAACCTTACAAGTAACTTCCACCATGTTTCACTGTTGCATGCACTGTTGCATGCAGACACTCATTATTGTACCTACCACTCTCCAGCCCTTCGGTGAACAAACTGACAAGTCCAGAGAACCTGCTGCTATTTTTGTTGAACCCCAGTTCCTATATTTTGTGCACAGATTAGTCATTTAGATTTATTTTCATGTCCAAGCTATGATTTCTTTTTACACAATTCTTCCATGAAGACTACTTGTGGTCAGACTTCTCCATACAATAGATGGATATAGTTGGGTCTCACTGGTTGCTGACAGTTCTGAGCTGATGGCACTGCTGGCCTTCTTCCAATTTTGAAGGGAAATAAACTTGATGGTCTTTCAACTGTTCTACTAAGTTTCCTTGGCCAACCATTGCATCTACGGTCCTCAACATTGCCCATTTCTCAGTGTCCTTAATTATTAGGAAATACAAGCAGATACATGTTCCATAATGCAATAACCTTGGGTAGTTGTCTGATTATCTCCATATTTATTCACCAGCAGGAGAATGATCCTAAACATACAGCCAATGTCTTAAATAACTATCTTCACCATGAAAAAGAACACTCAATCCTGGAAGTAATATGGCCCCTACAGAGCGTCGATCTAAATACCATTGAGTCTGTTTGGGATTACATGAAGAGAAGGAAGAATTTTTGCATGCCCACATCTACAGAAGATCTGTGGTTAGCTCTCCAAGAAGTTTGGAACAACCTCCCTGCCGAGTTCCTTCAAAAATTGAATTGATGCTATGATGCGATTTTGAAGGAAAAGGGTAGTCACGCCAAATATTGATTTAATTTAGATTTTTCTTTCCTTTTTTTTCTCTCACTTAGAAGTGTTAATAGGTTGTTTTTATCAATTAACATCATTCAGTGTATGAAAGTGATGTTACAGTACATTTTCTTCATCTGCCTCAAACTTTTGAACAGTACTGTAAATCTATTTAATGTGTACGTTTAGCTTACTGCCACATATTACCTTAGCAACATTTCAGTAGCTGGATTATTTCTGTCTTCTATCAATCTTACTGCAGACGAATCTTGATTTACAACTCGGTCACATAATAAACAATACTTCTTAGAATAGCCTCAATCTCTACGTTGCATATTTATTTGAAGTTTGATTTAGAAAATTCAGTAAATTCAGTCAATACAAAAAGTGTTATGCAACAATATTTCTTATTGATTCATGGAGAAACATCAATCTGACTCCTTTCCTTTGTGCCTAGATAGTGACAGTCTGAACTTTCATTGCCTCTTCGGGCCAGGAGTAGGAATCCACTACAAACTGGTCATAGTCCGTGGTGTACATCTGGGAACGGACAAATGCCTCCTTATCCTCAGGCTCCGGGAAGACAGATGCTGTATTATCCTTGTAGGCATTCTCCACAATCTGGAAATACATAGGATTATAAACCTTCAAAATAACATCCATCATAGCCACAAATGATCTATGACTGCTGCCATGAATTCATCAATCACATAGTGCCAGATCAAACATCCCGCAGCGTAGAGTATACTTGCACATCACACCCACTACATTTATCAAAAAGGTTTGTTTGAAAACCTTCTTCTGCATATGGTGATGGAGTATATTTACACATACCTACCATAGATAAAAATGGCCTGCAAGGTCAAAGTCACCTTTATACACCTTACTGGTGTACACTCCTATTATTCTCAATGGAGTTACTTAAAGGGGTTGTCCACTAGTTGGACATCTCCTTCTATATTCCACAGTGTAGGCCCATCAGTGGCCGCTGATTAGCTCCAGCGCCCATGTGGCATAACGATATCAAGCGAGCCATGGGAGACCCTGCTCCGACATTGCTGAAAATGTGCTGGTGTGGGAGGTGGGCAGCTTTTATTTTTATTTCACATTGGGGAATACAGTATTTAACCCCTTAACCCCCGGGGCTTTTTTATTTTCTCATCAATATGGCCATGTGAGGGCTTGTTTTTGGCGGGATGAGTTGTAGTTTTGAACAACATCATTGGTTTTACCATGTTGAGTTCTAGAAAACAGGAAAAAAATTCCAAGTGCCGTGAAATTGCAAAAAAGTGCAATTCCACACTTGGTTTTTTTTTTTTGGCTTTTTGCTAGGTTCAGTAAATGCTAAAACTGACCTGCCATTATGATTCTCCAGGTGATTACAAGTTCATAGACACCAAACATGTATAGATTCATTTTTATCTAAATGGTGAAAAAAAATTCCAAACTTTGTTTAAAACAAAAAAAAAATTGTGCCATTTTCCGAGGCCCATAGCATCTCCATTTTTCGTGATCCCGGGCTTGGTGAGGGCTTATTTTTTGCGTGCGAGCTGATGTTTTTAGTGATACCATTTTGGTGAAGATACGATCTTTTGATCGCCTGTTATTGCATTTTAATGCAATGTCGCAGCGACCAAAAAAACGTTATTCTGGCGTTTTTACTTTTTTTCTCACTACGCCGTTTAGTGATCAGGTTAATCCTTTTTTATTGATAGATCGGGCGATTCTGAAAGCGGTGATACCAAATATGCTTTTGTTTGATTTTATTTTTATTTTATTTTGAATGGGGCGAAAGGGGGTGATTTGAATTGATTTTAAATTTTTTTATTTTTATTTTTTTAATATATTTAAATGCTTTTCTTTTTACTTTTGCCATGCTTCAATAGTCTCCATAGGAGACTAGAAGCTGGCAGAACTCGATCAGTTCTGCTACATAGAGGAGATGAGCAGATCGCCTCTATGTAGCTGAATTACTGACTTGCTATGAGCGCCGACCACTGGGTGGCACTCACAGCAAGCCGGTACTGACAACCATAGAGTTCTCCAGGAGACCTCAGGTTGTCATGCCGACACACTAGTGACACGTGATCACATGATGCAGGTCACCAGTGTGCGTATTTTCGGCCTGATGGCCGAAAGTGCCATTTAAATGCCGCTGTCAGCGTTTGACAGCGGCATTTAACTAGTTAATAGCCGCGGGTGGCTCACGGTTCCACCCACGGCTATTGCAAGCACATGTTAGCTGTTAAAAACAGTTGACATGTCCCGGGAATGATGTGGACTCACCACCGGAGCCCATATCAAAACGGAGGATACCGACATCGGCAGAATAGTACACCCGATGTCGGTAAGGGGTTAAGAAGGGGTTCTTTAAATAGTGCACAACCCCTTTAATTATATAGCAGTTACATGCATATTGCATTTTACTGCAATTTTAATCATTGTGCTTAAGCGATTTTCACATGTCTGTATGCATTTCAACAACTCTATTAGGCCTTATTGAGCAGCACAGTGGCTCAGTGGTTAGCACAGTTGTCTTGGATTGCTGGGGTCCTGGATTCAAATCCCACCAAGAACAACATCTGCAAGGACTTTGCATGTTCCCCCCGGTTTTGCGTTGGTTTCCTCCTACGTTTCTAAGATATACTGATAGGGAATCTAGCTAATGAGCCCAAATGGGGAATTTCTGTAAACTGCTGCAGAACATGATGGCACTATATAGGTAAGCATAATAAATCATACATTAATATTTTTGTCAGTATTTTATCAGCAAAAAAACTCAAAACAAGTGTGTCCCTGTCCTGATTTTGGTATCTAAGGTACACAGCGAGTAACTAAGTGACGCGCACCCTTAGTTACCCACGGTTTACCTTGGATACCAGGCTCCAGCTCGCTGATCGCTGGTCTCCCGCCTGCCACGATGCGTGCTGGCCAGCGGGAGACCAACGATCAAAAAAATGTCCAGGGCTTTTGAGCACGATCAGCGATACCCAGCGGGAGGGCCGGTCGCTGATATATGTCACACACAGAGACATCGCTTGTGAGATCGCTGTTGCGTCACAAAACTTGTGACTCAGCAGCAATCTCACTAGCGATCTCGCTGTGTGTGACGGGGGCTTAAGATCCCGCAACCCTGTTTCCACTCTTGCAGTGAAAGAGTGAAATCTTGTTCTTTGCTCTAACCGAACGCCGACACATACTTTACTAAGCTGCTATTGATTGATGTTATCATTCAGTAACATCTTATTATAGGATGTGGCAGCGCTGGGTTGGTCCAAAGAGAGATCTTACTCTTTCACTGTAAAAGCAGTTGTGGAAGTTAGTGAATCCTGATCTGCATGCCGAGATCTCGAAAACAAGCAGTTTGACCTTCATAACTCTTAAGTTTGCCTTCAACATTTTTGGTGAGAACTAGGGTTAGTTTTGAGCACTTTTGTTAATAGGTGATATAAAAAAAAATCTCCTGTCTGGGGCTGCCCACTCTTTTATTAAGCAAAAAGGACAGTATCAGACTACTGAAAAATACTCTTTAAAAGGGTATTCCAATTTCAAATACCCTATCCCAATATGTAGTAGGTGTAATGACAATAATAATATCAAACACCTCCAATTAGAAAGTATTATAGTTCTTCTGAACTATGTCTCTTTCCTCATATGCAGGCATTGCAGGACCTTAGGCATCCAAGATTACGACCACTAGCAACTAACTGTCACTGTATTAGTGGTCATAACCATGGATACCAAAGGTCCTGCAATACCTGCAGATCTGGAAAGAGTCATAGGGAATCAGAAAAACTATACTACATTTATAATTGGAGGTATTTGCTATTATTATTATTATTATTATTACACCTACTACATATTGGGATAGGATCCTGGAGATGGGAATACCCCTTTAAGTAAAAAAAGTGTGAAGACTTAATAGATATGGTGCACGGCAACACTAGAGCACTTTGTATTTTTAAATGAAATAATTCAGTGTTCATATCAGATAAAAAGTTCACATGAACAAATTCCGTGGGAATATTAACTAAAAGGCTTTGTGGGTACCGAAATGTTTTAACTAAATGTTTAGCTGAAAATAACAAACATATGAGTGGATCCTGATTCTACAGATGTCCTAATAACTTCTGGTAGAAATATTCATCTCCTTACTACCCTGCACCATTACTGTCGCTTACCTTAACAGCTATCTTCACCGAGACTTCTTGTATTGTCTGTAGAGGTGGGTAGAGACGTCCTTCTTTCAAATGTTTATCCGAAACTTCTTTAGCTATGACCTTTGGGCAAAAAGATAACATGAAACCGTTACATTATACAGTAGATCCTTACATTTCTGCTTTGACTTGCATTAGATATTCAGAATCTTCACATAATAAATAATTAGCATTGATTACATTATTAATTACCTCTAGAAATAACTATTACAACCTGCAAAGTCGTTATATTTATTCACTATTATTTAGTCCAGAAACTAAAAATACTAAATGCCAGAGCACAGCAAAGAGAAATATGACATGCAAGCTAGTCCTACAAAATTCCTGACAAAGAAGCGAAACGTACGTTGAGGTGGATGTGCAGCCTCCCCTTCTCTAGTCCTACAATGTCCACAGGCCATTACACTGGGATGTTGTGCAATATTTGATATCCACCAATTTACCATTTGGTGGATACTTTTGGTACTATGCTGTTGGATTTTTTTCATTTCTTAGTAATTTATTGCATCAATTAGGAAACTTGTAAATCCCATGTTATTGCATATATTACAGTATATGAATAGGAAGCTTCTTGTATTGTTTACAGGGGATTCTTTGCCTTGTCTTGTATTGTCTTTCTAGTTAAAAACTATTTTGTTTTGTGGTTAATATATTGGGGTTGATTTGTAGGTTATGTACTTTGTTCTGATTTTTGGGGTGTGATAGTGAATTAATGATTAGTAGTCTCATGACCCATGTCACATTAAAGGAAACCTGTCATGAGGATTTTATACTTCAAACTAATGGATTTATGCACTGGTGCTTTCATGCTGATTAAATCCATACCTTGATTGTAGAAATCCAGCTTTAAAATTTTATGCAAATGAGCCATAGGTGCTTAGGGTGGGACACTATACAGGCAGTTCTCCTGTCCTCTCTCTATTCCCCGCCTGCCATATGTCTCCTGTCTCCAACTTACAGGACACTCTTGTTTTGGAGATTTGCCTCCACTTTCCGAAATCTTCTGGAAGCGCCATCTGTGCCTGAGGTGGTTCATACGCAGTAAGGTCTTTACAAGAGTGATAGACCCAGTATTTTGATCTGTCCACGTGCCGCCCCCATCTAGGGAGACGAGTGGTGCAGAATGAGCAGCAGTGAAGAAGTGTTGGCGTCAATTCCGAGCAAGCAGGTCACTGAAACAAGACTCAAGAAGCAGGCGCAGGCAGAAACAGGACGAGCAGGAGAGCTGCAAGTGCAGAGTCTCACCCCAAAGCACTTGCAGCTCTTTTGCACATGATTTCAATGTTGGATTTCTCAAAAACTTTACAATGGATTCCTACAATCAAGAGATGGATTTAATCAGCCTGATAGCATCTGAACATCCATGTTTTTAGCTAAAGATACAAACATATTCCTAAGGACATGTTCCGTTTAAATATTTTGGTTCTTTTTCCTTTTATAGAGTTCACGGGGTGTGCTCTAAAAGGAACAGAAAAAAGGAAAAAAATAACAATTAGAAAAAAACACGGGAGTAGAATTCTGACTGTCACTTTTGTTTTCGTACAGAAACCAGCAGTGCTGATGGAAGCTTACTGTAAGCAATCCATATAAAGGATTTGCTGTGGAAATTTTAGCCTACTATTCCTATGGAGTATAAAAAAACTGCAATGCAGAAAAGTTTTCTGTTGCGCTCTTTACATGTATTCTAGAATTTGGATATAGAAATATGTCCTATTCCTTTTCTTGTTACGGAATTACTTTTGTGGAACATTTTTAGACCATGCGTCATTCTGTCCCATGTGGTCTTATTTCTTGAAAGTAATAGAATAAGTAAGCTTGGTGCCCGTATGGCACAGTGTTTCCCATCTAATAAGAACATAATGTAATGCAAATCCAATTCTCTTACATATTATACTTTGGAAATTAAATTGGTTTGAAAACTTTCTGGGAAGAGAAAAAACAACAAATGACATGGAAGGAAACATACTGGTACTTAGAGCTAAGTTACTGCTATAAAAAAGCATTTTATTAGAAAAACTATTTTTTAGGAAATGTGTATTATTACATAATATTGTATTGCTGATTAAATAGCCCCTATTCCACATGATGGGGGCTTCATGGCACACATGATCAAGCTTTTCACACATGACAAAGCAGCACTCAGTATTATTTTCACAGATTATCAATGTGACAGTGTCTTTTATTCTTCCATGATTAGAAACCATTATTTGTAAATGAGGATTGTATCATGTATCCAGTAAATCTTTATGGGCAATCATGCTTTCCCACCTCTTCAGCTCCCGGCCATTACCGTAACAGTCCATTTATTGTCAGCAGGAAAGCATTGATTCAGGTGTTCATTTTCCATAGCCAAATAAAACAGAGCATAACTTTGATTTGCGTTGATAAATGTAAGGAATTTCAAGCAGTAATACCTACTAATTGCAGACAATTTGACCGTGATGACAAGCAGTGCTGATTGTTTTTATGAGCTTTATCAAGTAGAGCATAAAAGAAATGTCAAGGATTTTACGAACTAATGAAATAGTTTTGTCAAAGCTGTCTGGATGGCCAGCTAGTTTCATAGATAATCCCATTAAAAATGTCTTCTGGAGAAAACTATGCTTTATGGAAGCCAAGATGTGCACGTGCTGCCTATCATTAGCTGGAAGCACAAAGCACTAAGAAAATGAAGTTCAAAGACACCATAAAATCTTGAATGGGCTCCTAGATGTGCGGACAGATTCTTCTCCTTATTAAAATGTCATTATTAAAACTGGAAGAAATGCTGAAGATTGAACATTAGTTCCATAGAATGGTACATAATGCCGGGTACTGATTTTTCCTGGCAACTTTCACGATTGTTCATCCCATTAGATTATACGAGACTCCTTACAGTTTGTTCCATGCAAAGACAACATTCCCAAACTTTTCTTTACAGTTGTGGCCAAAAGTATTGACACCCCTGCAATTCTGTCAGATAATACTCAGTTTCTTCCTCAAAATGATTGCAAACACAAATTCTTTGGTATTATTACCTTCATTTAATTTGTCTTAAATGAAAAAACACAAAAAGAATTGTCCTAAAGTCAAATTGGATATAATTCCTCACCAAACATAAAAAAGAGGGTGGACAAAAGTACTGGCAATGTTTGAAAAATCATGTGATGCTTCTCTAATTTGTGTAATTAACAGCACCTGTAACTTACCTGTGGCACCTAACAGGTGTTGGCAATAACTAAATCACACTTGCAGCCAGTTGACATGGATTAAAGTTGACTCAACCTCTGTCCTGTGTCCTTGTGTGTACCACATTGAGCATGGAGAAAAGAAAGACGACCAATCAACTGTCTGAGGACTTGAGAAACCAAATTGTGAGGAAGCATGAGCAATCTCAAGGCTACAAGTCCATCTCCAAAGACCTGAATGTTCCGGTGTCTACCGTGCACAGTGTCATCAAGAAGTTTAAAGCCCATGGCACTGCGGCTAACCTCCCTAGATGTGGACGGAAAAGAAAAATTGACAAGAGATTTCAACGCAAGATTGTGCGGATGTTGGATAAAGAACCTCGACTAACATCCAAACAAGTTCAAGCTGCCCTGCAGTCCGAGGGTACAACAGTGTCAACCCGTACTATCCGTCGGCGTCTGAATGAAAAGGGACTGTATGGTAGAAGACCCAGGAAGACCCCACTTCTTACCCCAAGACATAAAAAAGCCAGGCTGGAGTTTGCGAAAGCTTACCTGACAAAGCCTAAAACATTTTGGAAGAATGTTCTCTGGTCAGATGAGACAAAAGTAGAGCTTTTTGGGCAAAGGCATCAACATAGAGTTTACAGGAGAGAAAAAGAGGCATTCAAAGAAAAGAACACGGTCCCTACAGTCAAACATGGCAGAGGTTCCCTGATGTTTTGGGGTTGCTTTGCTGCCTCTGGCACTGGACTGCTTGACCGTGTGCATGGCATTATGAAGTCAGAAGACTACCAACAAATTTTGCAGCATAATGTAGGGCCCAGTGTGAGAAAACTGGGTCTCCCTCAGAGGTCATGGGTCTTCCAGCAGGACAATGACCCAAAACACACTTCAAAAAGCACTAGAAAATGGTTTGAGAGAAAGCACTGGAGACTTCTAAGGTGGCCAGCAATGAGTCCAGACCTGAATCCCATAGAACACCTGTGGAGAAATCTAAAAATGGCAGTTTGGAGAAGGCACCCTTCAAATATCAGGGACCTGGAGCAGTTCGCCAAAGAAGAATGGTCTAAAATTCCAGCAGAGCATTGTAAGAAACTCATTGATGGTTACCGGAAGCGGTTGGTTGCAGTTATTTTGGCTAAAGGTTGTGCAACCAAGTATTAGGCTGAGGGTGCCAATACTTTTGTCTGGCCTACTTTTGGAGTTTTGTGTGAAATGATCAATTTTTTGCTTCATTCTCTTTTGTGTTTTTTCATTTAAGATAAATTAAATGAAGATAATAATACCAAAGAATTTGTGTTTGCAATCATTTTCAGGAAGAAACTGAGTATTATCTGACAGAATTGCAGGGGTGTCAATACTTTTGGCCACAACTGTATATCTCAAGCAATTGTCTTTGTCGGAGCAAGTCAAGAGCTGCTTAACTAACAGTATAAAGCAAATTACTGTCATGTCTTTCTATGGTCATTAGTGACAGATCACAATCGTGGTATAATCAGAAGAAAGAGTCATCCTCATAAATAATGCCACCAGATGACCTGCAATCATTTAGACAGTCCAACATTCAGCTGAATGCAGGTCTTTATACCAGATTGTAAACCAAGCATGTACGTCAACAGGACATTCCTGTCTGACAGTGGAGTGCCAGAAAGCATTATAGTAATAAATAAGGCTTTTTTTCACTCTGAATAGGGTGTATTGGTAATTCCTTGGGTCAATTTACATAAAGTCTCATAATTTTCTGTATTTATGAAGAACCTTTCCGTAGGATGTACCTAATCCTGATGGCATGAGTGTAAAGCCCTTTTAATACTTATTATGTTCATCCCTTGCTTGATGTTTTAATCATAAGTGCTGTGAGGCGGGCAATGCACTTCCAGTTACGTTGTGCACACCCCCTTTTTTCAGCCTACCACGGGCCTCCACTCTTTTCTTGGTGAACTGTCTCCTCTCTGCAGGCACCATCTGTGGCGCCCCTGAGGCTTCAGTCGCCACAGAGGTACTGCACCTTCTCCTAAGGTGTAGTGCCCCACCATCCAGGTAGGGTGAGATCTCCTGACCACGCTCCACACCTGCATTCCACACACAGGATAGTTCAGTGGGGCCACCTAACAGCTTCAGGCTGGGGGTTAGCAGAGCACCCCTCGTGGAACCCTGCTTCGTAACACGAGATGTGCTGGGAGGCGGTTGTAGAGAGATGATACAAAAAAGTGTGAAGAGTGAAAGTTAGTGGTTAGTTGGTTAGAGGAGAGAGAAGAGAGAAGATGGGTGTCTGAGGGACGTGCTGCAGCAGGTCCCAGTGATCTGGGCTGCTGGCACGAGAAAGACCAGAGAAAGAGACTGATAAGATTGATAACCTAACCTTCCATAAGAGAGAGAGAGAACAGATCGGAACGAAGGAGAATAGAAGGACGGTGGGAAGCAGGTTGAGAAAGAGAGAGAACCCTTCCAGTCCAGAGAGCGCAAAGGCCGGGGCCCGGTCCCCGAGGTTGATTGGATCTTTATGTCCGGCAACAAACATCGGGGGAGTAGTGAGCCGCTAACGCCTTGCTCCCATCATAGACTTGGGACACAACAGCAACTGAATAGAGAGCCGGGACGCAGAGTGGAGTCCCCGAAGCAGGCTACAGCTAGAGAGAGGCATTCCAGGGTAACTAAGTACTGGAGTGCTTCGCACCTAAAGGCGCATTGGATGAGTCGTTCAGTAAGGTACATGTTGGCGGAGTGTGGAAGGGAGAATCCTATCCTGCCTGGAGGTTGGCTGGAGCCCTGACCTGGAGAACACAGTACGGATGCAGGCAGTTGTGTGAACTGCAAACCGTGAGTAAAGCTTTGGAACCGCATACTCAGGTGTCCTCCAGTTATTCCAGCACCGCTACTCCTGAGTAACAACAACCATACCATTCTGCGCCTCACCTCATCCATTGCACCTACACTGCCCTGGGACTACAGCTCCACCTGTGGGGAGCTATACCATCTCTGCTGCACCACACCATCAGTCCCAGCGGATCTGCATGCAGCGTTGGCTCAACACCTTACTTGCCAAACACCACGGGTCCCGTCACGAACTATTCTACCATTAACTACATCACCGCCATTGATATTGGGCGCCCAGGGCCACAGACCGGGTCACCGCTGCTGTGACACATTCCCACCTTGACACCGGCCCGGTACCAAGTACCCCACTGCCCTGGGTGTGCGAGGGTGACCTACATCACTATCCAAGTCCGTTTCATCAGAATTGTTGGTGCTGCAGCATAATCAGGAGCTTACTGCAAATGCCCAGTCCCTTCTCATGAGAAGAACAAAAACAATGATAGCGCCTGCAAAGAGCCTCGGGGCAGGGGATGATAGCTCACTGAGAGAAGAGTGATCTGTCAATCTAAGATTTGTGACTAGTGGTGGGCGGTGAAAAGGAAGAAAGTACAGCAGAGCTGGAAGTGCAGTGCCCGTGGTGGTGCCACAACATAATCAGGAGCTTACTGCGCTTGCCCTGTCCCTTCTCATGAGACGAACAAAAGCAATGATAGCGCCTGCAAAGAGTCTCAGGCAGGGGAAGATGGCTCACTGAGAGAAGAATGATCTGTCAATCTAACATTGGAGACTAGTGGATTGCGGTGAAAAGGAAGAACGTACAGCAGAGCTGGAAATGCAGTGCCCGTGGTGGTGCTGCGCTTGCACTTAATACATCAAGGATTAATTTTTCAAAGATGCCCCATTGAAATACTATAGGTAATAATGTAATAAGCATTAAAGGGGATTTATACTCATGTCTTTAGGAGTCGAAAATCATGCTGACATGACTTCTTTAGGCGGGTTGTACAAGATTACGAAAACATCATTGCTTTTTTTATGAAATGACACTTAACTATAGTTACTTTTCATAAAAACATTAAAAAAAATTAGTCAGCATTCCAACAGCTGTAATTTTTTTCCATTCAATGTAGACTTACTATGGACTTGATGTTTTCTGGGCCAAAACCTTTTTGAATAAAACCATTTTGAAGAAAAAGTACATTATTAGCATCTATTATTTTTTGATGGGGGAATGGAAAGAAAAACATTTTTATTTAAGTGGTCAAAGAAATCCAAAGTTTGTAAAAAAAAAAAAAAAAAAAAAAAAAAAGCGCCATTTTCTCATTTTCTGAGACCCATAGCATCTTAATTTTTTGGAGTCTCAGACTGGGTGTGGGCTTATTTTTAGTGCACCGATATGACTTTTTCATCTATACCATTTTGGGGTAGATGTGATCTTTTGATCGTTTGTTATTGTGTTTTCCTGCCGAAGCAGTCTGGGAAGCCGGGTTCCCTCTGCAGCTTATTCGGTAAGTGCTATAGCTTGCCAAATAAGCAGGGACCCGAGCAAATTCACACAACTGTAATGGTGACCCCATCACAGTATGGTTCTCCATCTGTAATCCTCACATAGTCTTCTATACAGTATAATACACACAAAAAGTGCTCCACAGAGTATAATGGGCTCCACATAGTCGTCCATACGCTATAAAGGGCCCTGTATTGTCTTCTGTGATGACACAGCATTTTATCTTAATTACCAGATGTCTATTTTCAGCAAGCCATGAAGAATAGACTTATCTATATATTGACTTTTGAATTTATGTGTTTCTTTCTGGTTGGTCAATAAAACAGACTGTTGTTTGTACAAGCCTGTCATATTGACTTGTAAGTTGACATTTGATGTAACATATTGTGATATTCTCCTGGATGACTAGTAATGTTTGCTGATATGTTGATTACACATTGTTCACGCCAGCTAGTTTGTTGACTTGCAAAAAAGAGGAGGAAAAACTATGCAAATAGATTACTTAAATCAACAATGCGAGTTGGTCTCGCCAATCTTCCCCTTTACCTGAGAATGCTGGCTTGAAGGACATTTGCTAACTATGAAAAGGAGAGTTACCTCCATATATAAGGAGAGAGACACATCCTGAAAGCCAAGAGATCCAAAGAACCAGAGAGTCTCTACAGGACAGGAGCCAATACATAATTGCTCCATCATGAGGGACACAGATACTGTATGTCATTCGACAGGATGCCAGCTTCCAGGGCTCTGGCTAAAAGAATACAGATCTGCTCTATTGACCAAAGCTGAACCATGGATACGTTTGTGGGGATCAAGAATGGGACCCATTGGTCGCCTGGCTCCATGTAGATGTTCAGAGAAGTCAGACTGTGACCCTCTGGTCAACTGGCCCTGTAGCTCAATGGACTGTCATCTTTCTAAACTTGTCGTTACCTTCTTTCTGTTCATGCCACAGGTGGGGCAGTCGGTCCTGGAAGTTGAAGCCAGGTTGTGACCCTCCAGATAACTGGCCTTGTACCTCAATCGACTGTCATATTCCTAAGCTTGTCGTTACCTCCTCTCTGTGCGTGTCACAGTTGAGGTAGTCGACCCTGGAAGCTCTGAAGTCACAGCTGCTCTTATCCAGGTGAGACAGCGGAAGGGTGAGCCTCTGTAATTTGCACTTTTTGGGTATTTTGCCAGGATTGTTCTATGTGGTACTTGCCTGTTTTGTGTTTCAAAAAAGTATTGCCACACTGTTTTTCCCTCACCCTGTGTTGCCTGAGTAGGGCAATGCCCATGGTAAAAGGAGAGCAGGCGTTCAGTGGTACGTGTCCTTGTCCATGTAGTTTCAGCTAACGGACTAGAGCATCAGCTGACCCCCGTGTCTTCACACCTTCTATACAGAATAATGGCTCCATATAGTGCTCCATACAGTATAATAGTTCCCAGAATAGCCTACATACTCCTCCATACAGTATAACTACTAGAAAAATTGCTTCATACAGTATAATTGGCCCCACATAGTTCTCCATACAGCATAACGGGGACCCATATTGCCTTCCATACAGCATAATGGACTCATATAGTGCTCCATACAGTATTATGGGCCCCCATTGTGCTCCATACAGTATAATGACCTCACATAGTGTTCCATACAGTACAATGGACCCACATAGTTCTTCATACAGTATAATTACCTCACATAGTACTCCATACAGTATAATGGCCTCACATAGGGCTCCATATAGTATAATGTGCCCCACATAGTCCTCCATACAGTATAACGGTGTACCATATTGCCTTCCATACAATATAATGGCCTCACATAGTGCTCCATACAGTATAATGGCCTCACATAGTACTCCATACAGTATAATGGCCTCATATAGTGCTCCATACAGTATAGTGACCCCACATACTCCTCCGTACAGTATAAAGGTCTCCACATAGTGCTCCATAAAGTATAATAGGCCCCCACATTAAAAAAAATACTCACCTCTGCCCGTTGTGTCTTCAGATCCTCTGTAGATCTTAGCACAGCAGGCGTGTTGTAATGAAGTAATCGTGCCCGGTAAGCTGAGACGTCAGACACAGAGGGGAAATGATGGGAGAAAATATAGTTGAAAATGTGATGTGGGCCGGGTACCTGCCCGACGTCGCGGGCCAAATATACTCACCCTGCGCTTTTTTATTTCACTTTTCTATCTTTTACATAATGCAGCCAGCTCCTTTAGTGTTGGTTGGGGGAATTTGGGGTACCTGTTCCTGCAGTGTGAACTTCCATAGTGCTGGATAGTCCACCTGATCTAATAATATTGGCCAAACACTGTGCATTACAAATCATCTGAGTGTGCATTTATATTACTAGACAGACACCCTCTCTGTGAATGGTAGGTGTGTGAGTGTTTGTTTCATTAGTGTTTTATCTGTACTGCCTCCATATCATGGTGGCCTCCTGCATCCTGTAGTGCATTAGTATTGTGATCTGGTATACGGCTGCCTTTTTCTGTGACGGTTTTTGAACTCCATGTCCTTTTCAGTGAATTGAACATAACCTAAGGCTTTGCTCCTTCCATTTGACTATTTTTCCAGTTTGACTTCAGAAGCCAATGAGGTTATGCTGCATCTCTGGGTTAGCTATGTGCATTTTATTCACAGAAGGGGTTCTATTTTACATGGCTTACATTTTCTATCTATGCCAATCTATTGTACGCTCTTACTGGAGACTTTCCTGTATATCTACATTCACATGGTATGCCTTTCAGCTAACCCCAGCTTACCCCAGTGTTATTTATGACCTTGTTTACTCTGGCTTGATCATATACATCTGGTCCACTCTTAATTGTCTGGCCAAGATGAGCAGAGACCACTCCTCTCTGCTTCACACCTGACTGCACTTAGTTGTACATATATTGCAGAGCACAAGTCTGCATAGACTTCAGTCTGCATTGTGATTGCTATAAGTGTGTGCTAGAAGTGTGAAGATTAATTTAAGAATTAAAACCAGAATTGAACCAGAAGGGAACTGAAGGTAACTGGACACAGTCACTGTAAACAATGTTTCTGTTTGTTTTCACTTTCACCCCAATAATCCTTCACTTTCTGCTAATTCCCCTAATCCCTACTCCTAGTAAGGAACTGTTCATCTCTTCTTCAATCCTCCCCATCCACCTCACCTCCGCCTCAAAACTGTTCCTTAACATACAATCCTCTGTCTCCAAACACAGACAGCCCCCTCATGCCCTCTCCTGCTCCCACCTGGTAACACTTTCTCTGCTCCTTCTCACTGCTGGTGATATCTCTCCAAATCCTGGTCCTCCTCACCACATTCCCACAGTCATTTCTACCTCCCATCCACGCTCTATCACAACCTTCCGTAACCTCTCCAACCTTATACCCATTCACCCAGCCCCCGCTTCCCCAGTCCCACTAACAGGAGCTCTGTGGAACGCTCGCTCTGTCTGCAACAAGCTTTCCTACATCCATGATCTTTTTGTTACTACCAAACTCTCTTTCCTCGCCATCACCGAAACCTGGCTCACCCCTTCTGCTGCACTTTCGTATGGCGGCTTCCACCTTTCTCACACCCCCCGCCCCAGCAGCAAACATGGTGGAGGAGTTGGTTTTCTCCTGTCAGATACCTGCTCCTTCACCCCAATCCCACTGCCACCCTCTGTTACCCTCCCTTCCTTTGAGGTGCACTCTGTGCGCATCTACTCCCCCTCCAACCTCCAACTGGCTGTCATCTACCGCCCCCCAGGGCCAGCCACCACCTTCTTTGACCACTTCACCACCTGGTTACTTCATTTCCTTTCCGCGGACATCCCTACTATCATCATGGGCGACTTCAACATCCCCATTGACACTTCCCTCTCAGCTGCCACTAAACTTCTATCTCTCACTTCCTCCTTCGGCCTCACTCAATGGTCTTCTACAGCCACCCACAAAGATGGCCACACACTGGACCTCATCTTCACCCGCCTCTGCTCCCTATCTAACCTCTCTAACTCACCTCTTCCTCTCTCTGACCACAACCTGCTCACATTCTCCTCCCTCTTCACTCCATGTCTACAATCCCCACCCCACAAACTTTCACACCCTCGCAGGAATCTTAAACACCTTGACCTACACTCATTCTCCGAATCCCTCCTCCCTCTTACAGATATAAGTTCCTTACACAATGCGGATGACGCTGCCGCTCTATATAACACCACAATAGCTGTAGCTTTGGAATCCGCTGCCCCACTTACACATACCAAAACTCGCAAAATCAACAGACAGCCCTGGCACACCAGCCTGACCAAAGAGCTGAGGCGAGCTTCCAGGGCTGCTGAGCGCAGATGGAAAAGATCCCACTCCAACGAGCATTTCATCGCATTCAAACAGTCCCTCACTACTTTCAAGACCACACTCGCCACAGCTAAACAAACCTACTTCTCATCTCTCATATCCTCCCTGTCTCACAACCCTAAACAGTTATTCAACACCTTCAATTCTCTCCTCCGCCCCCCAGCACCTCCTCCCTCCCCACTCATCTCAGCTGAAGACTTTGCCTCATTTTTCAAGCAGAAAATTGATAACATCAGGGACAGTTTTGGTCAACAACCCCCAGAGCCCTTCCTCCCGACTTCCCAGCCCTCCACCTTCAAAACCAACTTCTCCACCATTACAGAAGATCGACTCTCCACTCTACTCTCAAGATCACATCTCACCACCTGTGCACTCGACCCGATCCCATCCCACTTCATCCCAAACCTCACCACAGTCTTCATCCCAACCCTAACCCATCTCTTCAACCTATCACTAACAACTGGTGTTTTCCCCTCAAGCTTTAAACATGCCTCCATCACACCTATCCTCAAAAAGCCCTCTCTTGACCCATCCTCTGTATCTAGCTATCGCCCTATATCACTTCTCCCATACGCCTCCAAGCTACTGGAACAACACGTCTACCTTGAACTGTCCTCCCATCTCTCTTCTTGCTCCCTCTTCGACCGCTTACAATCTGGCTTCCGGTCACACCACTCCACTGAAACTGCCCTTACTAAGGTCACCAATGACCTCTTAACTGCCAAGAGCAAGCGACACTACTCTGTCCTCCTCCTCCTGGACCTGTCGGCTGCCTTTGACACAGTGGACCATTCCCTATTATTACAGACCCTCTCATCCCTCGGCATCACAGACTTGGCCCTCTCCTGGATCTCATCATACCTAACAGACCGGACATTCAGCATCTCCCACTCACACACCACCTCCTCACCTCGCCCCCTATCTGTCGGAGTCCCACAAGGTTCAGTCCTAGGGCCCCTGCTGTTCTCTATTTACACCTTTGGCCTGGGACAGCTCATAGAATCTCATGGCTTTCAGTATCATCTTTATGCTGATGACACACAGATCTACATCTCTGGACCAGATATCACCTCCCTACTAACCAGAATCCCTCAATGTCTGTCCACTATTTCATCCTTCTTCTCCACTAGATATCTGAAACTCAACATGGACAAAACAGAATTCATCATCTTTCCCCCATCTCACGTGACCCCCCCTACGAACCTATCAATTACAGTAAATGACTGCCCACTCTCCCCAGTCCCACAAGCTCACTGCCTCGGAGTAATCCTTGATGCTGATCTCTCCTTCAAACCACATATCCAAACCCTTTCCACTTCCTGCCGACTTCAACTCAAAAATATTTCACGCATCCGTTCATTCCTCACCCAAGAATCTGCAAAAACCCTAGTCCATGCCCTCATCATCTCTCGCCTTGACTACTGCAACCTCATGCTCTGCGGCCTCCCCTCAAACACTCTCGCACCCCTCCAATCTATTCTAAACTCTGCTGCCCGACTAATCCACCTGTCCCCCCGCTATTCCCCAGCTTCTCCCCTCTGTCAATCCCTTCACTGGCTCCCAATTGCCCAGAGACTCCATTACAAAACCCTAACCATGACATACAAAGCCATCCACAACTTGTCTCCTCCATACATCTGTGACCTCGTCTCCCGGTACTTTCCTGCACGCAACCTCCGATCCTCACAAGATCTCCTTCTCTACTCCCCTCTTATCTCCTCTTCCCACAATCGCATACAAGATTTCTCTCGCGCATCACCCCTACTCTGGAACTCTCTACCACAACATATCAGACTCTCACCTACCATCGAAACCTTCAAAAAGAGCCTGAAGACCCACCTCTTCCGACAAGCCTATAACCTGCAGTAACCACCGATCGACCAAACCGCTGCACGACCAGCTCTACCCTCGCCTACTGTATTATCACCCATCCCTTGAAGATTGTGAGCCCTCGCGGGCAGGGCCCTCTCTCCTCCTGTACCAGTTATGACTTGTATTGTTTAAGATTATTGTACTTGTTTTTATGTATACCCCCCTCACATGTAAAGCGCCATGGAATAAATGGCGCTATAACAATAAATAATAATAATAATAATAATAATATCTGCAACTAGAATGAGGAATGGTTGATGCTGAAATGGAAAACCTAACAGATGATGTCTCGGCAGGGGAACTATGTAAGCTACTTGCTAGGAAAATGTAAAAAAAAGAAGAAAAAATAATAAACTTAATAGTATATAAAAACGTAAATTTTATAAAGTGCATCATATAAAAAAAAAAAAAAAAAAAGCATTGTGCTGCCAGTGACCTCTCCTGTCACAGCTCGGGTGTTACTTACCTCAGCAGTAGTCAGAAAGATGTCATCACTAATATGTCTCACTCCACAAGTTACAATTCCAAGAGCAACACCGGGGAACACGTAGGAGTTGTTACCCTGTCCAGGGTATAGTGTTTGCCCGTCTGGAAGAGTCACAGGATCAAAGGGGCTTCCACTTGCAAAAATGCCACGACCCTGTATATTTATGAAATGAAAAGATGTATTAAAAATAACAATCATTATATCATCATAAGGTATATATTCATGTTACTCAAGTGCCAAAACGAAATTACTGTCCCAAATGTTGGCCTACAATAGAGTCACCTTTTACCTTTCATTAAAAATCAATAGAAAATTATCACTAATGCTGGAACATTAAACTGGTATTCCCATTTCATTAGAGCTGTGGTTAGTACCAACTGCCCCAGGAAAGCCTATCCTATATACTACCCTCACCCTGCTTCTAAATATATTCGGCACGCGCAAAGTACCGTAGCTTCTTGGCGCAACCCCATAAACCCCCACCGCCTTCACACTCAACAGCAGGGACTAACGCCGCAGTGGTCATCCGCTATTCCCTGGCATTGCATATATGTCTGCAAGTTGCAGGACGGTCCCGAGAATGCAGCTCTAACGGCGCAACATTGAAAGTTGGTAATATACCAATAAAAAATAAAACATTAAAAATATTTTTTTTGATTTTACGTCCCATAATGAATGACAATTATGTGTCACTGATGTAAGATTACTGTGGGAATGGTTGACTTCATGTTATGGATAAGTCAAGAGCGGATATCTAGTTTAGAAAACCTTTTTCCAAATACCATTCTGGAGCCCTGTGAGTTTATAAATGGCGGCGCCTCCTCCATCAATAAACGGAACAGTGGCTAAATATATCATTTGCCATAAAACCCAGCATGTCTGTGTATTAGACAGGCAGCATACGGATTTTAGTACATATCATGTAATATGTTATGTTTCCTGCTACCAATGAACTAGACACAGCCTTGCAGATGTGGTGTAGTGACCACTGTGTCCGGTAGGGGGCGCTGTGTGGATGTCCGAGGAGAGAGGATGAATGGCAGAGTCATGAATGACCATTATGTATCTCAAGGTGGGTGGCCTTGAGATGGAGACTGATGTGTGCATTGATAAGCAGTGATATTGCTGAGGTGTTGTTTCAATGTGTCAGGGAGAAGTCTCCAGGTAACTGGGGAGATGGGCAAACCCAGTTACCTACAAACCCACCCAGGGGGTGTGTTTAACGACGCTATTGCAAAGAGTGTGTGAATGGGTCAAGGACCTGTGATGAGGTCATAGCCATGTGACCCGGTGGGCGTGGCTACAGACCATGTGGTGGCCAGGGTAGGTCACGTGTGGTGAATGCTGGGACCCGGTTGGTCTAGTGTGGAAGGTCCCGCTGAGATGGCGCTTCCTGGCTAACAGCCTGGGAAGTGGCTGTGAGTAATGGCGACGTGTGCCTGTTAGTTCCCTGGAGGGAGTGAACGTGTGCAGCATGGTGAAGCAACATGAGGAAACTCTGACAGGGTGAGGTAACTTGGGGCTAGGAAGCCTGTGCATTGAACACTGCATAACTTATATGACTATAGGATAACAGAGGGAAACTCTGTAATGGACGCTATGCTGATTATATGCTGTTTTCTGTTGCTGTGATGGTTTACGATGCTGAATAAACCGAAGGGACTGTTATGAGTTTATGGAAAACCTGTGCCGGATCTGATTTTGTGGCTGCTGAGCGAGTATCCCCTACTTGAATGACAGCGCTACCTCACACAGGTTACAGTTTATTGCTGGTAAACACAGCTAGAAAAATAGTGTTACGCTCTGCACCAATCTATTTAAATAATCACAGATCAGCTTTTTCGTTCACATCTGAGACCACCTACATTTTGAGAATCTAACACATTGCTTACTGTGCAATGCAAAGTGGATGGAAGACTTAGGTCCCGATTCGTTAATATAGGTGTTCCATACTACAGTCTTAATGAAGGGCGGGCAGGAATAAGATGCGCTGAATACATTGAGAGGCACACGCCACTTAATGAATTTGACGTAAGGTATCATTGTTATGCGCGTCAGTGCGCTCTGCCGGAAATGTTACTCCAGTCATTGACAAACTGGTGTAAAAATGCCAAAAGTCGCAACGTTTTTCAGCCACTCCTCCTGTATAAGGCTCTTTACACTAGTGTTTTTGCGTAAACTCATTGGCCCCATAGTCTACACGCCAGATATTCCAAAAATAAAAGATTAAAATGAAACATTTCATTGTTCTATTCCATCAGTTTCCTGCTACTTATAGGGGTACCTCAGTCAGCCTGTAGCACTGTTCTGCAGTACACTCCGCTTTGCTTGTTGGATTGCTGAGCGCAAATATTATGGGTCGCTTATTGACCACTGCCATATCTTTTATGATCTGCTCAGTGAATGCTCCGCCAATTGCTGCAACACCTGAAGTGAAAGATCTCTTATTATGGACAGAAAAAAGACAAGGTAAGATTAGAAGAAATATACAGATTAATACGTAGGTTTTTACCTATAAGAGCAGTAGGTTTGATTTCTTTAACCACATCCTCCAAATTCTTCATTTCAGCATGTGGTTGGGCGAAGCGTTCCTTCTCATGTGTCAGCGAAGATCTTCCCTGTAAAAGGATAGTTGTGTAGAATGAAGGTGAATGCTATGCATTGATCTATGGCTGTGCATAATATTCATATATTCTATATATACAGTTACTGTATATTCCCTGAAATTTCCACTCTACTATGTTGAGGCCATGTATTAACATTTTCACTGATAGGACACATTCTCAATGAAAATCTATGGTGCTATTTCCATATCCATGTTATTTTACGGACCATGTGTCTGCATAGAAATTTAGGTGGACGTCCATTTTTTATCGAAGTCATAGATCAAAATTATCCATACAAGTCTATGAAAATGACAGCATATGGATGACATCAATGTGCAGTCCGTGCTCTGTCTGTCACCAATTGTAAAAACTGACACACACTGATGGATATAGGCTGAAAAACACTGATGACACTGGGAACGTTTTTTGCTCATGTGAAAAATCACTGATGTCTGAATGAGGCCCAAATGAAGTAAATGGGAGAAATTGTGTGGCAACCTTCACTCTCCTTCACTTCCCTAGGAGTGACTGTCCTAAAGTGCAAGTTCTGCAAATCTTCATGCTGCATAAGCATTAAATTAAAGGCAGACCTTGAAGCCACAGGGTCCTCGTGGGTGTTTTTAACAGGTTACCAACCGATCATGTTCTGTTTATAATACTGGTATCTTTTTATGTGGTAAAGAGACTTTTGGATCCCCTCAGAAACAAGGGTCTACTAACTCTTCAACCTTATAACTACACCCCTCATATTCCTCCTCCTTGGTCAGGCCTCATCTGGAATACTGTGTCCAGTTCTGGGTACTACATTTTAAAAAAGACAATGAAAAACTGGAGAAAGTTCAGAGAAGATCTACCAGGATGGTGAGCGGACTGCAAAGTATGTCCTACATGGAACGGTTAAAGCATCTGGGAATGTTTAGCTTGCAAAAAAAGAAGGCTAAGAGGAGACTTAATAGCAGTCTACAAATATCTGAAGGAAACCCGAGAAGAAATGGAATTAAACTGAAAGGGAGAAGATACAGATTAGATATTATAAAAAACTTTTTGACAGTGAGGGTGATCAATGAGTGGAACAGGCTGCAACGAGAGGTGACGAGTTCTCCTTCAATGGAAGTCTTAAAACAGAGGCTGGACAGTTATCTCGTTTAGTCAATCCTGTTTTGAGCAGGGGGTTGGACATGATGACCCTGGAGGTCCCTTCCAACACTAAGGCTATGTGCACACGGTGCGGATTCTGCTGTGGATCTGCAGCGTTTCTGGCCCTGCGGGTCCGCTGCGTTGTACAGTACCATTGTTTCCAATGGTAAAACCAAAAACGCTGTGCACATGCTGCGTATTTTTCCGCGCGGGTTACAATCCGCAGCATGTCAATTGTTTGTGTGGAATCCGCTGCGGTTTCACATCTCCTCCATTGTAGAGGGGTGAAACCGCAGGTCTTTTTGACCTGCAGTTTTTCCAAAATCCGCACCACCGAAAACTACGTGTGCACATAGCCTCACATTCTAGGATTCTATGATATTCTACAAGATACAGGTCCGAATAGTAAATACTGACAATATATATATGGGCAGCGCTGGAGTCCTGGGATCAAATCCCACCAAGGACAACATCTGCACGGAGTTTGTATGTTCTCCCCGTATTTGTGTGGGTTTCCTCCGGGTACTCCGGTTTCCTCCCAGATTCCAAAGACATACTGATAGGGAATTTAGATTGTGAGCCTCATCGGAGACAGAGATGATAATGTGTGCAAACTGTAAAGCGCTGCGGAATATGTTAGTGCTATATAAAAATAAAGATTATTATATATTGTGAAGCAGTGACCCCTGTCACATCTAGGGGGCGCTGTATGTTCTCCCCAGGATGTGCACAGATGCGTATTGAGGCTATGGGAATGCATTGCTGTCACAGGTGTAGCTGGGATTGCAATGGGGAAGCAGTGACCGATGTCACAGGTAGGGGTCGCTGTGTAGTCTCCCCAGGATATGCATAGAGGTGTATGAAGGCCTTAGGTGTGCATGGCAGTCACAGGCATAGCTGTGACTGCAATGCAGACTGATAATAAAAGTAAGAGTCTTGGACATGTTAGTGTCCAAGGCGGATGTACGGAAAACCTGCTCTGGATGTTGTGTTTGAAACAGATTGCAGTATGATAGTGTTGGAGTCTGTTCCATTCCGGACCCAGGTTTTCCAGGTGGCTCAAAGCCACAGGTTGCTATGCTAAAAACCCTGCAGGAAAGGGTTAGTGAGCTCTGAGTGAATCTCAGGTGTGTGAGGGCCAGAGTGAGTTGGTGCTTGTTTCTGTGCAGAGCTGTTGGTGGTCAGAGCACAGGACAGAGCGGAGCCAATAGGCCTGGCACCCACAGCATACACTGTGGTGCTGCCATCCACAATGACTGGTCTCGGAGGTGGATGTCCTGTGCCCGGAGGTGAACCAGCGGTGGATATCCTGTGCCCAAATAAAGTTTGTAACTAATAAGTCATGTCAGACTAACTTAATTTCCTTCTATGACGGAATCACTGATTGGGTGGATCAAGGAAATGCTGTAGATATAGTATATCTTGACTTCAGCAAAGCATTTGACAAAGTCTCTCATACAATCCTTATTGAAAAAATGACTAAGTATGGAATGGACAAGGCAACTGTTAGGTGGATTCATAACTGGCTTAGTGATCGGACCCAAAGAGTGGTCGTAAATGGCTGCACATCCAGTTGGAAGAATGTCTCCAGTGGGGTACCACAGGGCTCTGTCCTGGGCCCTGTATTGTTCAACATCTTTATCAACGATTTAGATGAAGGAATTGAGGGTAAACTGATTAAATTTGCTGATGACACAAAGCTAGGAGGGATAGCTAATACTAGAGGAGAGAGAGGATTCAAAAAGATATAAATAAACTGGAGCAGTGGGCAGCAACTAACAGAATGGTTTTTAACAGGGAGAAATGCAAAGTACTACATCTGGGCAATAAAAATGAAAAAAGCATATACAGAATGGGAGGAATAGGGCTAAGTGACAGCACATGTGAAAAAGACTTGGGTATACTAATAGATCACAGACTGAATATGAGTCAACAGTGTGATGCAGCAGCAAAAAAGGCAAATGCAATTCTAGGATGTATTAACAGAAGCATACAGTCTAGATCACATGAAGTCATTATTTCCCTCTACTTCTCTTTGGTTAGACCTCATCTGGAATATTGTGTCCAGTTTTGGGCACCACATTTTAAAAAAGACATCAACAAACTGGAGCAAGTTCAGAAAAGAGCGACCAGAATGGTGACCGGTCTGCAAACCATGTCTTATGAGGAAAGGTTGCAGGATTTGGGAATGTTTAGTTTGCAAAAGAGAAGACTGAGAGGAGACTTAATAGCTGTCTACAAATATCTAAAGGGCTGTCACATTGTAGAAGGATCAACTTTATTCTCATTTGCACAAGGAAAGACTAGAAGCAATGGGATGAAACTGAATGGGAGGAGACACAGATTAGATATTAGAAAAAACTTTTTGACAGTTAGAGTGATCATTGAGTGGAACAGGCTGCCACGAGAAGTGGTGAGTTCTCCTTCAATGGAAGTCTTCAAACAGAGGCTGGACAGACATCTGACTGGGATGATTTAGCGAATCCTGCTTTGAGCTGGGGGTTGGACCAGATGTCCCAGGAGGTCCCTTCCAACTCTACGATTCTATGATTCTATGACTAGCGTGTTTAACAGCTGCAAACAGATGGATAAGGTGTCCTGCTGCGACCTGGGGGATATCAAGGACTGTGTACATCTGTGAGTAGAGACTCTGATACAGCGGTGCAGGACACCCACGGGAACTAGTCAGTGGAGGACTAGCGTGTGTAGTGACTGCAATCTAAAGGATGTCGTGTACTATGTAGTGCTATGAACTGGTGTGAACTGAACACTGATAATATGCACTGAAGTTATATGCATTTGTGTGGATTGGAACCTTTTCTGTGTGAAGATAACACATTAAAGAGACCTTTATATTTGAACTTTGTGGGTCACTGCCTCTTCACTGCACACGGTGCAACCGCAGCATCACTATATATATATATATATATATATATATATATATATATACACAGTGGCATGCAAAAGTTTAGGCACCCCTGGTCTAAATTACTGTTATTGTGAACAGTTAAGCAAGTTGAAGATAAAATTATCTCTAAAAGGCCTAAAGTTAAAGATGACACATTTGTTTTGTATTTTAGGCTAAAAAGTAATGCACATTGTCATTTTTTCACATTTTAAAAATTACAAAAAGAAAAATGGTCCGATGCTAAAGTTTGGGCACCTTTGGAGATTTGTGTGCTCAGATAACTTTGACCAAGGTTTCAGACCTTAAGTAGCCTGTAAGGGATATGGCTTGTTCACCCTCAATGTTAGGAAAAGCCAGCTGATGCAGATTCCACAGGTTTAGAAACACATAGCCTCCTCTAACCTTGTGCGAAAAAACAGCCACCATGGGTTCTTTTAAGCAGCTGCCTAGCACTCTGAAAATGAAAATGGTGGAGGCCCACAAAGCAGGAGAAGGCTATAAGAAGATAGCAAAGCGTTTTCAAGTTGTCCTTTCCTCAGTTCTATATGTAATTCAGAAATAGCAGTTTACAGGAACAGTGGAGGTCAAGATAAGGTCTGGAAGGCCAAGCAAAATTTCAGAGAGAGCTGCTTGTAGGATTGCTAGAAAGGCATATCAGAACCCCCACCTGACTGCAAAAGACCTTCAGAAAGATTTAGCAGATTCTGGAGTTGTGGTAATTGTTCTACTGTTCAGAGACACCTTATCAAATATGGCCTTCATGGAAGAGTCATCAGAAGAAAACCTCTCCTGCACCCTCACCATAAAATGTAGCATCAGAGGTATGCAAAAGAACATCTAAACAAGCCCAATGCATTTTAGAAACAAGTCCTGTGAATCGTTGAAGTTAAAATAAAACTCTTTGGTCGCAATGATCAAAGGTATGTGCAGAGAAAAAATGGTATAGAATTTCAGGAAAAGAACATCTCTCCAACCATTAAGCATGGGGATGGATCAATCATGCTTTGGAGTTGTGTTGCAGACAATGGCACAGGGAACATTTCACAGGTAGAGGGAAGAATGGAGTCAATGAAATTTCAACAAATTCTTGATGCAAACATAACACCATGTGTAAAAAAGCTGAATTTGAAAACAGGATGGCTTCTACAAATGGATAATGATCACACACATCAAAATCCACAATAGACTACCTCAAAAGGCAATAGCTAGAGGTTTTTCAATGGCCCTCACAGTCCCCCGATTCGATCATCATTGAAAATCTGTGGCTAGCCCTCAAAATAGCAGTGCATGCAAGACGACCCAGGAATCTCACAGAAATGGAAGAATTTTCCAAGGAAGAATGGATGAAAATCCATCAAACAAGAATTGAAAGACTCTTGGCTGGCTACTAAAAGCGTTTTACAAGCTGTGATATTTTTAAAAGGGAGTGCTACTAGGTACTAACTATGCAGGGTGCCCAAACTTTTGCATTGGCCTATTTTCCTTATTGTAATTTTTAAAATGTAAAAAATGGCAATATATAATTTTTTTGGCCTAAAATACAGAGAAAATGTGTCATCTTTAACTTTAGCCCTTTTAGAGATCATTCCATCTTCAACTTGCTTAACTGGTCACAATAACAGTAATTTTGACCAGGGGTGCCCAAACTTTTAAATGCCACTATATGTATGTATGTATGTGTATATATATATATATCACCATATATGCCTTCAAATTTGCTAGTCTTTTGTGCCGAATAAATGTAGGAAATACATAGAAAAAATGTAAAAAAAAGTAATTTTTGTGTGTACTTTAAAGGAATATGTTAACAAAATCCACTCCCTGAAACTGTTTATATGGTCATGTTCTAAATTCATATGCAATGAAGTATTATGAGCATGACCGTAGCACCTCGCGAGTCTCTGCTTTCCTAACTATATTCTTCGCCCAGCTCCACCTTCCTCTGCCTCGACTCTGTCAGTCACACAGAAGAAGATGGAACTAGTTGAGCAAAAGGTCTAGGGAGGCAGAGACTTGGGAAGTGTTCCTATCACCACCAAATAATGTCAGCCTCATTTGCAGATGAGTTAAAACAGTAATTTTATGGTCAGGGATGAACAGTTTTATTAAATAAAAGTATGGATAATATTATCTTTCACAGAGCAACATGACCATATAAACAGTTTGAGTTGGTGAAACGTTCCGACAGATTCAGGAAACTGATTTCCACATTCTGTGACTTGTGCCATAAATGTTCCAGTAGATGGTGCTATGGCCTGACGACAAATTGTGGCATAGCTTTCAACCTATACATTATGGCTATAGTTGGAAAATATCTGCTATTGTAAGCAAAATTCTATATACTTATTTTAGGAATTTCACCAGAGGTCACCACTGGTCAGAGCCACATAAATCATAGTATACAGTATGTTATCTTGGGCTCTAATGCTAATTACAACAACTGATGATGTGGCAAATATACAGTTTATGCTGTTATATACATGAAGGAAAGTATTTAGATAGAAAAATACAGATACACAACAGCCGCACAGCCGCCTAGTAGACAACAGACAGTGTGTGCTGTTGTCACCCTATGGCTGGAACGTGTGAGGCCAGCCTTGTGTTTGCAATATTCAAGTAGGGTTTTGGGTCGCCCTCCCAGGGCTGTGGGGTACTCGGTACCGGGCCGGTATCAGTGGGATGTGTCAGAGCAGCAGTGACCTGGACCGTTGCCCTGGGCGCCCAAGTAATAGGAAAATGTGAATGGTGGAATGTAGTTAAATGAATAGTTCGTGACGCCACCTGTGGTGCTCGGCAAAGGAGGTGTTAAGCCGACGCTGCATGCAGATCCACTGGGACTGATGGTATGGTGCAACAAAGATGTAAAAGCTCCCCACAGGTGAAGCTGTAGTCCCAGGGCAGTGTAGATGTGGTTGGCACGGGGCTGTAGTGGTGCTGGAAAGGTAGGAAGCAGACAAGACACAGCAGGGTGCAATTTTGTACATTTTACTTGATAAATGCAGTCCAGGGTCCTGGTTACAGATGGCACCGGAGCAGGCTAGCCTGGAAGCAACTCAGGAATTCTCTCTCAGCAGATGGGCTGTGCAGTCTCCTTCCTAGCGCTTACTTAAGGGATCTCCAGCACTGAGTTACACTGAAGTTCCTCCTGTCAGATGTTCCCAAGAACTCTACTTGTATGGCAGACAACTGTAGCCTGTTCCAGGGACTCCTCACTCCTAAGTCCTGGCTCACTATCCGTGTTGCTGCTGTGCCCTCAAGTCATAGATGGGAGTATTGCATTTACAGCCTTCTACTCCTCTGGTGTCTGCTGTAGGACCATCAGTGTCCATACAGTCGTGGAGACCAGGCTCCAGTTCATGCGCTCTTACGGGAGATGAGCTCTTCCTCTCAGCTCTATCTCAGCGCTCCCTCCACATGTCTGCACACTTCACCCTCCGCAGACTAACTAACCACTCCTTCCTCTTGGCCCTCAGAGAGCACTCCTCCCATTAATTCCGGTTCAGAGTTCCCCCTGCTGGCTTGAAGTGGAACTGTGTTACATGCATAGATTGACTGCGAGAGAGACCCTTCATTGCCTCCAAGCCTGGCATTACCCTCCCTGGAGGAAGGCAAAGCCACTGTGGCGACCTTACTTCTGGGGGCGCCACAGTTTCATTATGGGTGTTCCTCTTACTAGACCTCAGCATTCCGAGAGGCATCGTCTTCCATATCTATTCAATATTTTGTCTATCTATTAAGCCGAAATAAGGACCAAAAAAAGGATTTAGTGAGTGCTGCACATATTTTCTATTGCATATATAAAATCTTGGATATTTGCTATTGCCATAGAGTACAATGAGTGGTTATCCTGAAGTGCCCAACAAGTTGGCTGCATTGTCAACATGATGGATTAGCGGCAGTTTAACTTTTCTACCCTTTGGGAATTATTAGCGCTTTTATGTTGCTCTATTTCCAAAGAATTAACTAATTTTTCAAGCTTTGATGTCTATAAGTAATGAAGCCTCTGAAACTATTCAGTAGTTACATTTCTGTTTAAAGAGATACTGTAACTACTCCACCCACAAGTCATAGATGTCCATACTAAGTAGGCAAGAGAATCCTTTACCAACTAATAGTTGTCATCCTATCAGGCTGTAATACAGGCAGTGCATTGTATTTTATATTATTTATATTCGTTCAGCTTTGGACTACACAAATGCCAAGAACAACACTAAGATCATAAAGCTATCATTGTTGGCACAGCAAAGTTCTAAATTTCGCTGGCCAATGGAAAACTGAATGGATTCTCCATACAAGTAGTAGGTGGGTGGCAGTAATGGATTGCTGGCAATATCCAGCACTTATTGCCTTCAGGAATTAATTATGAAGTTTCCAGTATTCAACTGCTATAAGATATAGTGATCTAAGCATTGAATATTGAACAAGGAAAGTATTCTACTCCTGGGGCAGGGGAATATCATGCAGTTTGTCATAAAATATATGAGAATCTAAATTACAAGAGTCTTAATGAGCACAAAGCTGGAAATTTATGAGGGTCCAGGAAATTGTGCAATTGCACCTGTAGTACCAGCAGGTACGCAGGATGCAGTGTCGAGTCACAAGACAACTACGGTACTTTTTAAGAATACGTTTATGGGACTTGAGGGGACTTTCCTCAGTCACGGCCTGATCACCAAAACAGGGGTAACACAGGTTGCCCACACAGGGGCTCTAAACAAGCAAGCACAGTAACCCAGCACACAACTACTCCCGGCAACGGCCTGTCACTATAGGGCCGCGGTTTGGCCGACTATGGGTCCTTAGGTCTAGAGTCTACTTAGCCGTCCAGATGCCTTAGCCTCACCATTCGAGCTGGTGGTTTTTCGGCGAAATAGTTGTTGGGCCCAGTTGCTGAGGTGTTGACGCAGTCTTCGCGCTCTCCGGCGCGCTGAGGACACTGGAGCCCCACAGGCCCCGGCGGAGTCCTCGGACAGATGGGCCGCAGCACCCGGACCTGGGCAGGCGGCAGCGATGTATAGTGGCGAGTGACAGGCCACCTGCGCAGCTAACGGCTGCGACGGGGAGTTTGCGATCAAGAGAGGCCCGGCTCCTGCTGCGGACCAGAGCGGGACAGTCGTGGCTGCTGATGGCGCGGTGCTGGCCACGGCCACTGGTGAAAGCAGGGTGGCTGCGGGTGGCAGGGAACATGCTGCAGTCACGAGCTCAGGGGAGGCGGCCGCGGGCGACCACGGGTAGGCCGCAGCCACGGGCAGAGGGGAGGCGACAGTGGCCGCGGTCTGGAGAGGGGCAACAAGTCTCGGACGGCTCTCTGGATACCATCCCTCTGGAGTCCTCAGTCGGCATCCTCCCTGGCGCGGGTGAGTCGCTCTAGCTGGCAGTCGCTCCCACGCTCTCCTGCTGTCTCTGACCTGGTCTGCTGACTCATCGTCCAGGGAATTCCCCACCTCCTTTATACCGGGCCCTCCCCCAGCCCACCTGTCAGTCACAACGGTCCGTCCTCGAATCCTGTCCCCCGGGAACAGTCTCCCCCGGAACCCAGATAACAGCTCCTCTGGTTCTGGCCCGGACACTCGACGGGGGCCGTTCCTCCCACACACCTAAAATCCAAACTAGGAGGTTAATAGTGTGAGACTTTGAAAAGGATGAAAAGTTCACACTTCAAGGTGGTGTTTTGTATTTAAAGTGTAAAAACCTTAAATCTGCGATCTATCTGATTACACTTGTACGTGCTCACTCTGCCGTCTTCGGGAATTCTTCAGAAGAGCATCATCTCTGTATGTTTGCATATTTAGCACTAGGATCCTTATGTCCAGCATGAATTGTTTCCTATAGCGAGGATCTCTGTACTATGGAAATTTAGGTGGGACAGACAAAGAACATCAGCAAAGTACGGTATGTAGGCAGAATTTAGAAGGAATCATCGGCTGGACAGACTTACCAAAATGGGTGGAGCCGAGTGGTACTGAGAGTTGTAAAGCCCACCAGGCATATTCATCAAAATTTGCTCAACTTTACATAGGTAATTTTAGCCAGAAATGTGCTCCATTCCTCCAGTCCCTTACTGTAGTGACATTTCTGTTGCATGTCAGTTGAAAGATGAGCCTAAATTATTAAGTTGACATGTCAATTGATATTGGGCATCTAACTCCAGCGGCTCCTTCATTAAGACTCTCCCGCACCGTCCTAATGGATTGGGCCTTTCTTGTTTTCGATATAATTCCTCAATGTTAGCAGTTAAAGTTGTTGTCCACTGCTGGATATCCAGATGATACCGCTCAGTGTGAAGGAGGGGAGATGGCGCAGGTGTGCGGTTTTCTTATCTTAGAACACTGGGGGCATTAAAAACATTATATACTGTAAGTATATAAAGTAGTGGACAACCCCTATAAAACTATTGCCTCTCATTAAATCTTAAAGTTCATTCATTAGTTATGCTTTAGTACAGTACCTTCGTAGTTAGGCCTAAGGCTCAGGTTAGAACTTGACTTGCTATTTTAGAAGCAGCCCAGAGTCACTGGGGTACACGGTACTACTGTGATGATGGGACTTTTGAAGAGAGTCCAAGACTGTTGCAATATTAGCTGTATTAAAGATTATATGCCATTGTGTAATTAATGCATTTCAGGTTTACAGACTTTATATGGAAAAACCCCAAGTTTACATAAGTCAGATCACGCCTCACCTGTATCTTCTCCACAAGATTTTTAATGCCAAAGAATATTGATCACATCATCATAAACAACAAGTTAGAAGGCTTGAAGAGGTTGTGCACTAAGAACCCGTACATAGCGTGTCTGAATACAACTGATCCATACTTGACATTCCTAAGTAGTACTAATAATGATTACTGCGTTGTTGTAATATTGCGGTAGTATCTGTACTATTATTTACCACTTTTACGATTTACTTTTATTATTACAAAAGTTTGCTGACATGTTGGAAATTAATTTTTAAAACTGAAATTGGAGAACTGCAGCGTAAATTCTTATTTTCCCTGAAGAACTGATATAGGAAAATTGTGTATTAGGGTAAGTTCACACAACCATATAAAAAATTGGCAGCGTTTCATCAAGAAAAGTGGGACAATTTTTTTTCTTTTTTCTCACTTGTCATTCTTAGACACTATCAGGGCATACATAGAAATCATGGGGGCCTACAGCAGAAGTTCTGATCACCCCACCCCCGACAACAAAAGAAAAAAAATAATATTCAGTGGGGCACAGGAAAGCATATCTCACAACTTTGCAGCCCTTACAGAGTAATTTTCCTCCTGTTGATGCCCTAGATTCCCCCTTTCATTGCCCCCCATAAAGTATGATGCCAACAAAAGTGTCCACCCAAATACAGTATGATAATCACACAGTGAATTCCTACAGAGTACCCTCTATATGCACAATATGATGAACCTAAGGTACCCACCCAGCAAGGTAAGGTACCTCAACACAGTATGATGCCCCAACTGTGACTCCAACACAGCTCTTGCATATAATATTATGGTACTCACACCGCCTTCAATACAGTTTAATAGCTCTCAATGGCTCTCACATATTATAATGAACTCCACACAAACCTCCACACTGTATAACGGCTCCCACATAGCCCTGCATAGAGTATAATGGCCTTCATATAGCTCTCCAAACAGTATAATGGCCCCCACATAGCTCACAAAACAGTATAATGGCCCCCACATAGCCCTCCAAACAGTATAATAGCCTCCACATAGCCCTGCATACAGTGTAATGGCCTCCACATAGCCCTGCAAACAGTATATCGCCATCCAGGATGCCAATAGAGTTGAAAGAGCAATGACCCATGAGCCCCATAGCAGCACGCCACTGGATGCTATACTGTGCCTCCATATAACATCTGATTTTTTTTGAAGACACATAGACTTCAATAGGTGAGTCTTATTCGATTTAAGGAAGACAATAGTTGCATTCTGCATTTTTTTTTTTTTCACTAGCAGATACGGTCGTTAAAAAAAATGCTTGTCTGCATTGCTCCATTGAATAACATTGGTCCGAGTGCGGTCCATTTATTACAAACAGCGCTGAAAGAACACAAACAGTCATGTGAACGAACCCTAAGGGTGTGTGCAGACGCTGCGGAATCCGCTGCAGATTAATCCGCACGGATTTTGCAAAAACCGCAGATAAAACCGCAGGTCAAAAGACCTGCGGATTATCTGCGGTTTAACCTGCGGTTTGGTCCTGTGGAGATAGGAACCCATTGACATGTCAATTCTTTCTGCGGTCTCAAAACCGCAGGAAAGCCGCGCGGATTTTTCCGCACCGTCTACACAGCGTTTTTTGTTTCCCATTCATTTGAATGGTACTGTACACCGCAGCTAAAACTGCTGCGGGTCCGCAGCGGCCAAAACCGCTGCGGAACCGCAGCGGAATCCGCAGCGTGTGCACATACCCTTAAAGAGACCCAACTTAAATTAATGGATGTTCACGGACGTCAATGAACACTTCTGTGAGGAAAGCCATTACTGATAACTTATCTAATGGCGATCCCATTCTGAAGGCTCTTCCAACTATTTAATGGAGCTGTCCAGACAGACAAGGTGTTTAATAGAATCTTGCTGTAAAAATGTACAGTTTCTTGGAATATCCTACAGTACAGCTTTCCTTCTATATCTTATGTCCCAGCTGTGCTACCACACTACTCCGGAATTACAGCCTTCGTTTAGAACATGGGTGTGGTAGTCAGAGGCCTACACTTAAAATGCCACTGTCAGCTGGAAAAGCTAGGCTGTCAGACAAAGCAAGTGTTTTTAGCGTAGAAAAAAATATATCTTTTAGGGGAATATCGATATGAACAGTTGTAAGGTTTGTAAATGAAGAATGAAATGTAAAGAATTGATTCTAATGCCAAAGTAAGAGGGGACTTGTGTCTTGTGTATATAATCGGAAACTTGGCTGCTGCCAATAGCTGAGCATAAGGAGACATTAGCAGATGGCAAGTATTAGACACAAGCTACTATTTTTTGCACTGACAATGTGTGGTCAATTATTTTTAACTAGGCTGTTTTTGTTCTAGAAACTGGACTACCCTATTTCAAGTATACATCATGTTGTTAATCCTTTGTCATTAACAAAGACCTGTAACAAAGTCATTTACATGGTGATACGCGAGAGACGATGTGCTGACACGGCCATAACAGGATGAGTGACTCTTGATTTTTTTTTTTTCCCAAAAAATACTCTTTTCATTATTTCTATGGATCTGACAGTTTTCGTGTTCTCAACTACTCTTTATGCAAAATGTCTCTTCAGAGAGGAAGAGGACTTGAACTCTAGCGCCACCTATTGGAAGTAACAAGTTATTATCGACCCTTTAATAGACCTTACTATATGACTTGGCATAAAAGCCAAATCAGAATCTCAATTTGCAGACATAGTGTTTTGGGGTATTGCCCTTATCAGTTCAAAGTATGAGATCTGATTTGGTTGGGTGAGAGGCTAAGACTGGGATGTAAGAGGTAAGGTTTCTCCTTGTCGAGTGTGACATGCCAGGTCTGGCACACCAGTATGCATGCTCCTCTGGGAAATTAAATAAGTCATTTTGTATGCCTGGAGTTTTCGGTTATCCCTTGTCTGTGTTGCCTTGTTTGTCAGGTTGGTGTACTACAGTGGGGGGAAGAGAACAGACGGAGGGCTATCTTAGGAGATAAGCTAGTGCGCCACCTAATGTTAGGGACAGGGAAGGAGCCCCTGGTTCCGGGTCACCCTACAGCTGTGTACTGGCATTAGCTCTGACTGCAACCATTTTATCTGATCCTTGATGGATCCAATCACTGCTCTGATGGGGCAATTGCAGCAGCTCAGTCTGGAGGTGGTGGATTTATGTACGGTGGTTTTGAAGCACCTTAATACATCTGGTGTGGGAATCTCATCTCTCAGGCAAACCATAATGGAGCCCAAGGTCGTGTTGCCTGACAGGTTCTCTGGGAGTGTGTGGCAAGTTTGTTGTTTACAGAGAGGCCTCTAAACTGTACTTCAAGTTGCGTCCGGTTTCCTCAAGTATAGAGGAGCAACATGTGGGGATAGTAATCTCGCTCCTTCAGGGGGACCCCCAAGCATGAGCATATTCTCTCCCATCTGACTATCGCTTCAGGAGGTGGAGGGATTTTTTCAGGAACCGGGCATTATATATGATAAACCCGATCGCGACTCCATAGCTGAGTCCACAGTGTGCCAACTTCAGCAAGGAGACAGGCCAGGGGAGGAATATTGCTTTGAGTTCCGGAGGTGGGCCACGGATACCAAGTGAAATGACCCCACACTCCGTAGTCAGCTCTGTGAGGGGCTTACAGTAAGGGAGAAGGATGCCTTAGCTCTGTATGAGACTTCTTAATCCCTTGAGGCAGCCATGTCTCTGGCAATCTGAGTTCATTGCCATCTTTGCCAGAGACATAGGGAGTCACCTCTGGGAGTGGGAGGTCCGGGGTCAAGGGAGGTCAGCACTGAGCCTACTAAGGAACCTATGCAGGTGGGTGCGGCATCACATCCTGGTAATGTAAGATAGCAGGTACGCGGGATGCAGTGAAAAGCAGGAGGCAGAACAAGAGTTAATGGGTTTACTACAGGTAATACTCCACGCAAGGAGAGAATGGGTTACTGGGTAGTAAAATTGAATAATATATCGGGGTAAGAACATTTGTTCATGAAACGGGTAAACTTATCAGTCTGCTGGTTTCCTGGCTGTGAAGGCTTGAAATCCCACGATGGTGCCCATGCAAGTGACGCGTGAAGTCTCTGGCGTGGTCCTGAAGAAAGATGAGGAACTGGCTCCCGACTAAGGCAGCGTATATTGGCTCTCCTAAGTGAGGTCCTGCGTTCCCGGGTGGACATACGTGATGTGACACAGTCTGTGGAACCGCCAGAGCGTGACTCAGTTCAGTGGCGGAGGTGAACCTTCCTGGCTCTGTAAGAATCACTTGTTCAGTCTTAGGCCGTGCGCCCGCGGCAATCAGCAGAGTGGTGCTAGACGACTTCTCGGTGACAGGGGTGAGCGGGCACAGGGCTACTTGTTGCTCACAGCCAGTCTGCGCAGAAGAACTACAGAGAACTACAGCGCGGGCCTGAGCTATCGTGTCGCTCCAAGGAGAGTGATCATACCTTCTCCTGCTGCGTCCTCTGTCTTCCCTCCAAATCTCTCGCATTCCCGCGCACCGTCTTTTATCCCTGACATGCCCCCTACTGTTGAGTGCAAAATTGACCACAGTGGGGCATATAATGTCATCAGCATTGAAAAGGGGGATGAGTGGAAAACTGCATTCAATACTCTTGAGGGAGACTATGAGAATCTGGTGATGCCTTTTGGGTTGACGAACGTTCCCGCCATCTTTCAACACTTTGTAAATACATCTTTAGTCACTTGGTAGGCAGATTCGTTGTTATCTATCTGGATGACATACTAATTTATTCACCTGACGTTGAGACACATCAGGTACATGACAAGCAGGTCTTACATATACTCCGAGAACATAAATTATATATTATATGTCAAACCCGAGAAGTGTTTGTTCTCAGTTGAGGAGATCCCTTTCCAAGGATATGTGTTGCCTTTCACCGGTTTCCACATGGATCCTGCGAAAGTTCGGGTGTTATTGAATTGGGATCGTCCAGAGGATTTGAAGGCGTTACAAAGATTTTTAGGCTTCGCTAACTATTACCGTAAGTTCATAAAAAAACTTTTCAGTAGTAGCCTAACCTCTTATGGATATGTGGTCCAATCCTGCCAGGGAGGCATTTGATACGTTGAGAAGGTGTTTTTCTGCACTGATTCTTATTCAGCCTGTCAATCTCTCAGCCTTTTATCGTTGAGGTCAATGCATCTGAGGTGGGAGTGCGGGCTCTATTGTCACAGAGCACGTCTCCTGGTAAATGGCAAACGTGATTATTTTTCTAAAAACTGTCACCGACTGATAAAACTTATGACATTGGTAACAGGGAACTATTAGCTATCAAATAGAATTTTGAGGAGTGGCATCATTTTTTGGAGGCAGCGGTTCACCCAGTGATGGTAATCACGAATCATAAGAATCTGGTATACTTGGAATCGGCGAAATGTTTAACACCTCGACAGGCAAGATGGGCATCGTTCTTTACCAAGTTTAAATTTTTTGTCACTTTTAGGCCGGTAAACAAAAACATTATCCCGTTGCTTTCCTGGGGGAGGAAATAAGTGTGAACTGCTACCTATTCTTCATAAAGGGGTGGTTATGGTGTCTATATGCTCTGATCTGGAAAGAGAGGTTGTTGACATTCAGGGGGACACCCCTGCTGCCTGTCTACTTGGTAAACAGTTTTGTTCTGGTTAATCTCCATCTTAGAGTCCTCAGCGAACATCACGACTCAGTGATGGCCGGACATCCTGGCAATAAAGCCACTGCTGATCTGCTTAATCGGCGTTTTTGGTGACCAGGTGCTAATCAGGATGTCCGGGAGTATGTAGCCGCCTGCAGTGTCTGTGCTCGTTCTAAGACCTCTCATACTCATCCTTCGGGGGCTATCCAACCATTGGAGATTCCCAGCAGACCTTGGACTCACTTGTCGGTTGATTTTATCATGGATCTACCTGTGCAAGAAAGGCACCAGCACAAAAGTAACAAAATTTCACGTATACAAACTCAGAATTACTGAACAAAAAATTACGGAGAACAAGATGAGTTTACCATATACAATGAAAATATTTATTATGAATCAATCCTTCAATTACATAAATAGTAAAATTTACAATAAAATATTTTATAAGTCAATTTAATATGTATGGATATACATGATCCACAAGACTACGAGTCACATGCTACAAGCATAATAACACTATAGAGCACTAGCATTTCCCATTTCATTAAGCCAGTGGTGGTTGAAAAAGTTAATATAACAAACAGCTGATATAATCAATGTAAGGTGGCTACACAAGCCAACCATGTAAATATAAGCTGTAATAGATGTCCTCAATTAATAGGCCCCACCACGGTGACGATAATAAATGTATAAGCACATGAGCAAAAACCGCTACATAAATGAAAAAAATAAAAGGTTAATTACCCATAATAATTGCTTGTGCTGTGGCAGCGTTCCCCAACGCGCGTTTCGCGAGATATTTCTTTGCTTCATTTTTACCGAACGCCAAATCCTTGGCGCAAGTTTTTGTCAGGGAAATAATTAGATTACATCGTTTCCTGACCGATATTGCTTCTGATCTGGGAGTGCAGTTTGTCTCCAAGTTTTGGAGAGCATTTTGCACCCATCTGGGGATCCATTTGTCATTTTCTTCTGCTTTTCACCTGCAGTCTAATGGGCAGACTGAACGGGCTAACCAGAATCTAGAGACATCTGTAAAATCAGGAGGAATGGGTTACCTATTTGCCGTTAGCCGAATTCGCTGTAAATAATTGCTGTCAGGAATCAACTGGCAAGTCCCTGTTTTTCGGAGCATATGGGTTCCATCCTCAGTTTAGTTCTTTTAATGAGAATCGCTCTTCTGGATTACTGGAGGAAGAACGATTTTCATATTCAGTATGGAAGGGAGTCGCAAAAAATTTGAGGAAGATGGGATTCAAATATAAAAGTGTGACTGATCGAAGACATTTGGTGGGTTCAGACCTGTGTGGTGGTGACTTGGTGTAGCTGTCCTCTAGGAATATTAAGCTGAAGGTTCCGTCTTTGAAACTGGGTCCCAGGTTTATCAGTCCTTATAAGATCATTCATAGCCATCGTCAATCCGTAGCTCATTCACCTTGCCTTACCGCCAACCTTTAGGATCCAAAATGTATTTCATTGTTCTCTCCTCAAAAAATACATTTCATCTTCTGTACCATCACCTCTATCACTATCTCCTGTCATTGTTGATGGTAATTTAGAGTTTCAGGTTGCGAAGAATATGGACTCTAGTCTTGTTCATCGGTTGCTTCAGTATCTAGTACATTGGAGGGGGTACGGTCCTGAGGAAAGGATGTGGGTACCAGCATCTGATGTTCATGCGGCCATACTGGTCCGGGTTTTCACGTGGCACACCCTGATAAGCCTAGTCCTGAGGTTACAGGGGTCCCTCACAGAAGAGGCGGTACTGTCACGGTGTTACCGCAACAGTGTTGAGCCAGAAGACCGCAGCATCTGATTGCTCCTACTCCAGTGCTGAGAAGAAGCACTTCTCCTTCATTTTAAATAGGTTTATTTTTCTGGCATAACAGGGGTTATTCGGCCATGTTGGAAATCCTTGTGCTCATAGCCGTGTTCACAGCCGTGCTTGGTTAGCCGCTCCCTTCCTCTTTTTAATTTGGGCTCTGTTACCAAACCTTGTCAGAACTAGCTTTATTGCTGCATGACTATTGGTGGGAGAGGAGTTGGTATGAGAAGGAGAGTTGAAGGAGTTATTAGTGACTGTTGCTTGGTTTGTATGCATGGTAATTCCTTATCCTTCTCTGTTTTGGTTTATTCCCCTATCTTCACACCCCGATGCATTCCTCTGTTATATGTGAGTGAATATTTTGTATGCCTGGAGTTTTCTGTTAAACCTTGTCTGTGTTGCCTTGTTTGTCGGGTTGGTGTACTACGGTGCAGAGTAGCACCCTCTCTTCCCTTGGTGGGGGAAGAGAACAGATGGAAGGCTATCTTAGGAGATAAGGCAAGGGTAGAGGCTCCGGAATCTTCCCCATCTGAAGTTTACCGGGGAGGAAGGCGAGCTAGGGTGCCCCCTAGTGTTAGGGACAAGAAAGGAGACCCTTATCCTGGGTCACCCGATAGCTGTGTTGTGACAGAAACAATAGAATAAAGAGTGTGCACAATAGCATGCTCCATTAACAGAATTGAAAGTCAGGTTCCATTTCAGAACCACTGCACATGCAAGAGAGTTTCTAATGAACATGTGATGCAAGTGCAGACAAGCAAATTTTTGAGGTCTTCAAATGCCCACAAAACAATATACCACAAGCCTACACGTGAAGTAACATATATAGGTAGTGTATTTTCAGATTTACATTGAAGTGGGATCAGAGGAAACCACAAATTACAAAGCTGGTAATGTCACAGTGTTTAGCTGAAAATATAGTTCTTTATTTCAAACCAATGGACCACAAGTTTATTCTCTAACTTTGCTTTACTTTGTCTCATGAATTTAGAGCTGGAAGTTAATTTACAAGACACAAGCGCTGAACCCTTAATTTTATGTATTCGGCTATTTATCAAACATTTAACCATATGACCCGCAGTATGGTTGGTTTAGAATATTTTTCATCAGGCTGTAGTGTTCTATTCCTTCTATAAAAGAACATTTCTTCTCATTTTTCTTAAGCACAAACATAGAAATCTGAGTTGTCTGCTGTCATGGGTCAACCCAAATGTGGCCCATGTTAATAATTAGCTGTGTACAAATCATCCCTTTAATTGGTGCCAAAATTTTAGATCACTTTTTTCGGAATGTATCTATAGAATACAAGAAAGACTGGTGTTTGGACACCGCAGCTAATTATTGGGTTCAATTGTTTTAGCCACACCTATGGCAAACAAGTGTATAAAATCAAGCACACAACCATGCAAGCTCCATAGTCGAACATTTGCATAGAACAGAAAAAGGACTGACATCAGCGGACAATAACTATTGAGTTTCTAGGTTCGTGGTGGTATGAATTTTATGGTTTTTTTTTTTAAATCAAAATAATGTTAACTAGGCCTTTTTGTTATCTATTATTGCGTATGCTGACACATAGTGAAGATTTAGGTACCGTCCCGAATAGGGTCACCTTGATGTGGTGGAATGGCTTTTCCATATTTTTAATCAAATCAATGCTAACTAAGTACGTTATATTATTTACATGTACTATTTATTTACCTACTACAGGGTATTTGCTCATTTTGTTTTTATCTTAGGTTTTATAGGTTCAGATAGTATGATATGCTGTACTAATGGGTGATGTGAGGTCTGCATATCACTGAATATCATATCATATTGAAATGACTTCATACCAGGCTGAGTGCCCAAAATACAATGGCAGTGTTTTGTGGTGTCTCAAAAGCAATACTTTACATAATCTATATAAACTGATTTGTCCATAGAGGGGCTGTTTAATCTCTTGGTTGCATCTGCCCTACATATACAGTGCTCACTATATGTATAAACTGGTCTCATGAAGTAACATGCTCTATACACTGCTGGTGCCAGCTGCGTAACTCAGACAGCTATCTCCAGTCACAGCAGTTCAACCCCCTAGATGTGACGTTCAATAGTCACAGAATTTTTTATGTGGCTAGATGTGCCCTTGCACTGTGATGCAATTGTGGGGTGTAAATTATGTTCTCATATCAGCTGGGGGCCTACTAAGAGTGATCATTAATTTTACAGTAGACGATCAAACCATCATAAGTTCAAATTCCTTAGGGGGATTAATAAAAATGTAAAAACCATTTACAGATATTTTTACAAAATATAAAAAGTATGTTAAATTAAAATCATACAGTACATCTGACTTGAAATGAAAATAAAAAATAAACATATTTGGTATTTGAGCCTCTAAGTGTCTCAACTAATAAGAAACTAAAAAAGGGAGAAAAATAACGGCTGTTTTTTTTTTTTTTTTTTAAATCAAAAGTACCCTAAAATGGTACCAATTAAAAAATGTAGCTTTCCTACAAAAAAAATCCTCATGCATTCACAGCGAAAAAGTTACACCAACAGGTATGGCTGTCAGAATATGGTGATAATCCAATACTTTTTATTTCTTTTTTTTTTTTTTTTTAATTAAAATCCCAATTCCCAAAAAGTTGGGATGCTGTGTGAGATGTAAAAAAAACAAGAATGTAATGATCTGCAAATCTCTAATAGTCATGTTTAGCTCACAAGAGAACATAGATTACATATCATAAGCTAAAAGTTCCACATTTTTCCATTTCATTTGAAAGAAATAACTAATTCAGAAATTGATGGTAGCAGCACATCTCAAAAAAGTTGGAATGAGGTTAACAAGACAATGGAAAGTAAGTGGTGCTAATAAAAAAAACAGCTGGTTTATCACTGAGCGGCAAGGTGGCTCAGTGGTTATCACTGGGGTCATGGGTTAAAATCCCACCAAGGATAACATCTGCAAGGAGTTTGTATGTTCTCCCAGTGTTTGCGTGGGTTTCCTCCGGGTACTCGGGTTTCCTCCCACATTCCAAAGACATACTGATAGGGAATTTAGATTGTGCGCCCCATCATGGACAGTGATTATAATGTTTGTTAAGTGCTGTGAAATTAATGGCGCTGTATAAATGAGTAAAATAAATAAATAAATAAATACATTTTCAGTTAAGACAAATGGCAGAGTCTCCCAAAAACTAACATGGTCAGAAGTTTACCAGTCTGTGAACAACTGCATAAAAATTGTGGAAAATTTTCAGAAAAATTACCTGGTGACAGATTCCTTTAAGAGGTATTAGTTATCATGATATTTAATAACTGATTGAACAATCATACCTTAACTATCAACCCTTTGGAATCCACCATCCAAATCTTCTTTATTGCTTCATTTGTTAACTTCCCTTCTTTCTCCATTGCCATAACTATTAAGTCAGCAATTCCCATGGCAGCCTCAAAATAAAAAAACATGTAGTGCTATTTAAAGTTGAATAATACAAATACACACTATTTTTGGAGGATTTCACGGTTTTAAAAGTACAAAATAGTTAGTGGTCGTCCAGTCTTTTGATAAGTCTGTAGTCACTTTACAAACTTTTGAATCCGCACGCTGTCAGGATTCACGGGTGTTGCCTGTGAGAGCGGGTGGTCACTTGACCGCAAGTTTGCGATTTGCATACTTCCAGCTACATTCCAACTAGTATTACTCACTTGTGTTGAGTTAGGCATGTCTAGTCGGCATGTGACTGCATGTGTACCAATTACATAATTGCAGTCATGTGATTGCTTGCAACACTGGAGAATCCTGACAGCAAGTGGTGTATACTGTAACAATTCAGAAGTCTGAAGTCACAGAGAGTGACTGCAGACTTTCATCAGAAGACTGGACAATGCCTTTAATGTAGTTGTCCCCTATTTCTTCATTCTAGCAGATGTGTTGGGAACATGATTTTGTAACAATTATTAATATAGAAGTGATACTGGTTCTACTCCTGCACTTGTTAATGTAGCCTTCCTCACAGACGGCACTTGTCTCCTGTACTAAAAATGATAGCTGATGGAGAAGCATATGATCAGGCCAAAAAACACTCTCCTCCAATTAGAATTATGGTTTTCCCAAGTACAGTGTTTTTCAATTAAAGGAGGTTGATGCACAGGTCTGTTCACATTCTCCTCCATAAGCAGCCATTTTTAAAATGCAGTCTGTGAGGAAGGCTGTTAGGAAATGCAGGAGGAGAACCTGTAAGTGCCTCAGAATCATGTCCTCAACACATTTGTGAAAAGGTTAAAGTTCCACTGGCACTATACTCAAGCGCCACTGGACTTTATGTAATATCTGCGAAAAGGGTTGTCCACTAATTGGGCAACCCTAGTTTAAATGAAGTAGTCTACCTTGTAATTTAACATATACTCCCCTCCCACTTCGCCGACATTTCAGCGATGTTGGCAGTGTCTCCCTTGGCTCGCATGACAGTGTTATGCCATGTGACCCCTGTAGCCAATCAGCGGCCGCTCTTTGGCTGCTGCGCTCTCACTTCCCTCAGATGAACTTGTACAAGCGGAAGAAGGGCAGCAGCCCGTTAGTGGCTGTTGACTGACGCAGGGTTCATATGGCATAACAATATCATACAAGATACCCGGCACTGACATTATGGAATGGAGCTGGTGCAGGAGGTGAGTATCTGTCATTTTTATTTTTACAAGGGGGACTACTTCATTTAAAAAGAGATTGTCCAGCTAGTGGACAACCCCTTAAAAAAAAAAAAAAAAAGAGAGTGACTCTTCAACACTGGTCACCGTCTTTATAACATATATAGTCACACATTTTATATTTAATAGAATTTTTTACCCAGGCATCTGTGGGTCGTGAAAACCCATCTGGGCCATTATAGAAAACGTCCTGAATTGCAATCTTGGCGAATACGCCACTGAAAAGTGCTCTGCTCATGAAGGCTGAGGAAGATTTTTATGAGTAATTGGGAAGAGAGAATATTTGCCTGAAAATAATATTAAGTGCACCATAAAATGCTTGAGAAGTCACTGTACCTCTCCAGCTCCTTGGAACAGAATTGTGTGGTCGGACAATTTATTCTTTGTTATACGAAGAGCCGCAAGAAGTCCAGCAACCGCAACCGACGCAGTGCCTACAATGCAATATTCACATGTATAACTGGTGTCGTTATAACTGGTGAGAATACTGGATTCAGTATCCCAGACATGCAAAATCATTTCATAAACGATAAAAATACATACATAGAACTCCAAATATTAGAAAATAGTCAATACTACTCTAATAATAATAATAATAATAATAATAATAAAAGAGCACAAAACTAGAGTAGCTACCACTGATAACATGGGGTGCCACTGCCACTTTAACGCCAGACAAACAGGCACATAGGTTTTCAAGGTAGCTCAATAAAAATCAATTTTGCAGAGAAATGACAATAATATTGTTAAGCGTGAAACATAGGACAGTTTTGGAAGAATTCACAAGATTTCATGATGATACATAATGAATACCGTATTTGTCCTTTCACTAATTTGCCAGGACATTTTCACAGCTGCAGATTCAGACTTAAACATCTGCAACTTATGTTCTGTACATTGTTTTATTTTTCTGTGTATGTTTAATGTATGAAAATAACAAAAAAAAAATGAATAAATAAAAAACCCACATTGCAGACATGGCGGGACAGTTATGTTTTATAGCTGCTTATTAATAACACTTGCCCTAAAACGTATAGCACAAGATATTAGGACACTGCTCCTTTCACTTTCTTCTCCAGGATGGCACTGCTGTAAAGTTTCCTAAATGCTCCATCATGTTGTGCTAGTGCTCAGGTGAAGCTCACCTTGTATGCAGTTTTAAAACATATGTAGGAAATGGAACCGATAGTAATTCCCCAATTATTTAATTTAACCCTTTCGCACCAGAGCCTGTTTTTGCCTTCGTGACCGTGCCAATTTTATCAATTCTGACCCGTGTCACTTTATAAGGTCGTAACTCTAGAACGCTTCAACGGATCCCGCTGATTCTGACATTGTTTTCTCGCGACATATTGTACTTCATGATAGTGGTAACATTTCTTTCATATAACTTGCGTTTATTTGTGAAAAAAACGGACATTTGGCGAAAATATAGAAAATTTTGCAGTTTTCTAACTTTGAATTTTTATGCCCTTAAATCAGCTAGATGTGGCACACAAAAAACTTAATAAGTAACATTTCCCACATGTTTACTTTACATTAGCACAATTTTGGAACCAAAATTTTTTTTTGTTAGGAAGTTATAAGGGTTAAAAGTTGACCAGTGATTTCTCATTTTTACAACAAAATTTACAAAACCATTTTTTTTAGGGACCACCTCACATTTGAAGTGAGTTTGGGGGGCCTATATGACAGAAAATACCAAAAAGTGACACCATTCTAAAAACTGCACCCCTCAAGGTGCCCAAAACCACATTCAAGAAGTTCATTAACCCTTCAGGTGCTTCACATGAATGAATGGAATGTGGAGGGAAAAAATAAACATTTCCTTTTCTTTCACAAAAATTTTCCTTTAGACCTTTTTTTTTCTTCTTTACTTTCACAAGGGTAACAGGAGAAAATGGAGTATACATTTTGCTTTGCAATTTCTCCTGAGTATGCCGATACCCCATATGTGGGAGAATACTACTGTTTGGGCGCACGGCAGGGCTTGAAAGGGAAGGAGCGACTTTTGGAATGCAAAATTGGCTGGAATCGATAGTGGACGCCATGTTGCGTTTGGAGAGCCCCTGACATGCCTAAACAGTGGAAACCCCCAACAAGTGACCCCATTTTGGAAACTAGACCCCTTAGGGAACTTATCTAGATGTGTATTGAGCACCTTGAACCCACAGGTGCATCACAGAAGTTTATAACATAGAGCCGTGGAAATAAAAAAGCAACATTTTTCACAAATAAATCGTTTTAGCTTCATATTTTGCATTTTCATAAGGGTAACTGGAGAAATTGCTCCATACAATTTGTTGAGCAATTTCTCCTGAGCACGCCGATACCCTATATGTGGGACAATACTACTGTTTGTGCGCACGGCAGGGCTTGAAAGGGAAGGAGCACCATTTGACTTTTGGAATGCAAAATTGGCTGGAATCGACAGCGGAAGTCATGTTACGTTTGGAGAGCCCCTGATGTGCCTAATCAGAGATTTACACAGAAACCCTGGTGTAAGCGCTCAGCGCAGAGCGCAGGATAAATGTGCGCCAAACCTTACTGCGATCTTTGGGAGGCAGAATGAAAAAACCAATAGCCTGTGTAGAAGTATTTTTTTTATTTATTTTTTATGCCGTTCCTTGTGTGGTATTAGTGATTAGGTGACTTTATTCTTCGAGTCGGTGCAATTACAGCGATACTAGATTTATACCGGGTTTTTATGTTTGGCAGCTGTCACACACTAAAAAAATGCTTTTTATTGCGAAAACTAGTTTTTGCCTCACCACATTTTGAGAGCTAGAATATTTCCATATTTTGGCCTACAGAGTCATGTGATGGCTTGTTTTTTGCGGAATGAGCTGACGTTTTTATTGGTACCATTTTCAGGCACATGAAAATTTTTGATCGTTTTCTATTCTGATTTTTGGGAGACAGAATGGTCAAACACCAGGAATTCTGGAAATTTTTTTTCTTATTTAATGACGTTCTGTGGGTAGTAAAATTAATAAGGCAGTTTTATTCTTCAGGTCAGTACGATTGCAGTGATACCACATTTATATATTTTTTTTTACGTTTTGCTGTTTTTGCACAATAACTATTTTATAGAAAAAATAATTGCTTTTGCATCGCTTTATTCTGAAAGCTATAACTTTTTTATTTTTCCGCTGTTGGAGCTGGATGGTGGCTTGTTTTTTGCGGGACAAGATGACGTTTTCATTGCTACCATTTTTATTTTGATATGACTTTTTGATCGCGTCGTATTCTACTTTTTGTGTGGCGACATGATGAAAAAGCAAAGGTTTTTCCTCCTTTTTTTTTTTCTTTTTATGAAGTGCACTGAAGGCGTGAACAAGTGTGATCACTTTATAGGTTGGCTCCTCCCGGACACAGCAATACCAAATGTGTGTACTTTTTTTTTTTTTTTTTTTAAATATATATATGTATTTATTGGTTTAATATTTTTTCTTTTTTTTTAATTTATTTTGTGATTTTTTTAATAGTTTTAAAACATTTTTTTTTTTTTTTAATATTTTACTTAGTCCCTGTATGAGACTTCAATTTTCATTTGTCAGATCACTGGTCTCTTACAATGCAATACACATGTATTGCATTGCAAGAGACCTGTCAGTGCTGCAGACTCAGCTGCAGGCTGAGCCTAACAAGCCACCGTAGCTGACAGAGCCAGAGGACTTCACGTGACCTCCGGCTGCCAGGCAACGCTGATCTGACTGCGGGGGGCGTCTGAAAGGTAAAAATATCAGGGGTCTCCTACTGCTATCTTCTAAATTCCGTGATCGTGGCATCTAGAAGATAGCAAAGGGTTAACACCATTAGGAGCTGATCTAATCAGGTCCTGATGATGTCACCTGTCAGAGCAACGGCTCTGCACAGGAATCGCAGCGCTTGCAGCCTCCTGGGGGTCCTGAGAGCTGTGAGACCACCCACCGTAGACAAACGTCGGCACTGCACAAAGCCCAGCTAGCGCCGACGTTTAACTACTGTGGGCGGTCGGGAAGCGGTTAAGGAAGTTTATCATATACATCAACGGTCGATTCTCCGCACTCTATACGGGCTCCAGCACTGAGCCTGCATGTTGATCTGAAAAGCTGTCATGTGCTCCTAACCGCCGTGGGTTGAATTGTTTTCCACCCGCGGTAGTTAACATGTTAAATGCCCCTATCAATCTCCAACAGCGGCATTTAATATGCACAAGCCGGAAGCAAATAGCAAACCCAACCCATTGGCACCTGTGTCACATGAACACAGGTCATGGATTGGTTAGCATGACAATGCAGGGTCTTCAGGAGAACCCTGTGGTTGTCATTGCTGGATCGCTATGAGCACTTTCCTGTGGCCGCCGCTCATAGCAGATGAGAATTTTAGCTACACAGAGCAGGGCTTCAGCCCTGTTGTGTGTAGCATGATCGCAGCTTCCAGTCTCCCATTTGCTCCATTCAAAATAAAAGAATAAAAAATACACATATTTGCTATGACCACATTCAGAAACGCCCGATCTAAAAATAATTATTCCAATTGGTAAACGGTGTAGTGAGAAAAAAGATCAAAACACCAGGAGTACATTTTTTAGGTTGCCGCAACATTGCAATAAAATAAAATGCAATAATAGGCGGTCAGAACATCATATCTAATCCAAAATGGTATCAATAAAAAAGTCACTTTGGCGCGCAAAAGATAAGCCCTCACCCAGCCCCAATCCCGAAAAATGGGGACGCTATGGGTCTCAGAAAATGTCACCATTTTTTTTTGCAAACTTTGTATTTTTTTTTTCACCACTTAAATAAAACAGAACCTAGACATGTTTGGTGTCTATGCACTCGAATTGACCTGGAGAATCATAATGGCAGGTCAGTTTTAGCATTTGGTGAACATGGTAAAAAAATAAATAAATAAAAATTGGGGAATTGGAATTTCCCTGCAATTTGAATTTTGTTCCTGTTTTCCAGTACATGATATGGTAAAACCAATTGTCGTTCAAAAGTACAACTTGTCCCGCAAAAAACAAGCCCTCACATGGCCATATTTACGGAACAATAAAAAAATGATGGCTCTGGGAAGACAAGGAGCAGAAAACGAAAAGCCCCAAGGTTGTGAAAGGGTTAAGGACTGCTCATGAACTGTAAGTACAAAAGACACAGCACTTGCCGCATCTGCTCATGGCTTCAGGAACATTTGCCCTGAAAAGAAGATTGCGGAAAGCACTGGGTGGGTAAAAATGCACCCATTCTCTCTTCTTTTTAGCTGGCCTGAAATAAACAATTTTGTCAGGTGACTGATACACTTTTATGTTTTCCGCTACTGTTTGATTATTAGGACAGCTTTTGTCAAGCTGCTGTGTCTCCATTAAGCAATGGTAGGTCCTTCAGTCTTCTGATGGTTGGTTGTTCCTGTCCTCAGAACTCCTCCAAACACACACTGAGATTACAGTATATTGTAAGAAAAGCCTTTAAAAAAAGACAAATGGTTAATTTTTTTCATGGACCCCAATATTCTTAAACAAAATCTGGCAGCAGCTTTTTGCTATGTCATCTGAGAGCAGCATTATGTAGGGGCAGAGAGTCTGTTCACATGGTGTGTCACTTACTGGACTTTACAGTAGTTTGGATATTATCACTGTTGTTCAGCTGTAGATGTGGCAGTTGTCACAATGCTGAGCTGTGTATAACTCCTCCTACATCACTGATTGACAGATTCCTGTGTATGCTGTAATTTGTCAGCAAGTTGCCAATCCGTAGTGGGGGCGGAGTTACATGGATTAGCCTGACTGGCCTGCATGTGAGACCTAGTCCTCTAGTGATAGTCTCCTGCTGGCAAAACACTGCTTATACTGAAACTACAGCACATAGCCTAAAAAGTAAGATACAGTGGGGAAATTTTTTTTTATTTAGTCAGCCACCAATTATGCAAGTTCTCCCACTTAAAAAGATGAGAGATGCCTGTAATTGACATGACATCATAGGTAGACCACAACTATGAGAGTCAAAATGAGACAAGAAATCCTGAAAATCACCATGTCTGATTTTGCAAGATTTATTTTGCAAATTATGGTGAAAAATAAGTATTTGGTCACCTAAAACATGCAATATTTCTGGCTCTCACAGACCTGTAACGTCTTCTTTAAGAGGCTACTGTGTCCTCCACATTACCTGTAGTAATGGCACCAGTTTTTGAACTTGTTATCAGTATAAAAGACACCTGTCCACAACCTTAAACAGTCACATTCCAAACTCCACTAGTTAATAGCCGTGGGTGGATCGCGATTCCACCCGCGGCTATTGCGTGCACATGTCAGCTGTTCAAAACAGCTGACATGTCCCAGAAAAGATGTGGGCTCACCGCCGGAGCCCAAATCAAAGGGAGGGAGTCCGACATCGGCATAAATATATGCCCGATCTCGGAAAGGGGTTAAACAGGCTCTGGTTCAGACAACACAGGTTTCAGGAACAGCTTCTGGTTTAGACAACACAGGTTTCAGGAACAGGTTCAATTTCAGTCAACATGGGACTGAAGGACAAGGACCTGGCAAAATAGTAGTTGTACACACACTAAGTAGCTGGGAGATCTGCATGATGTGTGCAGGCCTAGGAGAGCAGGAAGCCGTAGCAGGGAATAGAGAGCTGGGTATGTCGGCTTCCCTGCCGAGAAGAGGGAATGGGACCACGCAGGGATGCCGGCATTGACATTACAGTACCCCCCCATGCCTCCTCTTCTTCAAGCCCAGAAGTAGTCTCTGCAGAAGTGGGGAATGACTATTCTCTGTGAACTCCCACAATCTCTCTTTGGGGTCACTTTCTCCAGTTCACTAGAAGAAAGATGTTATCTCTCTCCATCATCATAGCCAGGATGCTTCTCACCGAAGCAGGTGTAGTACCAGGATCTTTGAATTGCAAAGTCTCTCCCTGCTTGGCAAAACCAGCCACCATCTTGGACGAATCAAAGACAAAATGGGGTTCTTCCTCCTGGTTGGTAGATAGTAAAGACTTGGAAAGCACATTCGCCTTGACATTCTCATCAACTGTCTACTTGAGAATTGAAGATACCTTTTCTGGGTCCATCTTCAAACCAGTGTCCACGAAGTGCATCCTCAAGGCGGTGAGGATCCCAAGAGCAGGTCTATGGAAAATAGATCAGACTGTATGGAGGTAATGTCTCCAATTCCATCTTATTGGAGACGTCAGCGCATTACCAGTAGGCGTATGGCAGATCTGGTGGAGGAGATGGCTTCACCAGAGGCTGAATTGGACGTACAGGGACCAAACACCTCTTGTGACATGATTGTCCCCAATGAAGAATCTCTCCGGATCTCCAGTCTAGAACAGGCTCATGAGTTCCTAGCCAAGGAAGACCCAAGAGAAGTGGGTGAAATAGCCCAGACAGCACATAGAAGGTGATCTCCATTTGCAACATTCCTATCCAGAGGTCTACTTGATCAGTAACAACTTGAATGACTTCTGATACAGCCATTCCCTTGACTAATTGTGACGACTCCTGGAGTGAACCCTCTGGGTCGTGGCACCAACGCTCCTAGGGCAAGCTGACCTAGTGAGAACCACCCCCCTATACAGGGAGTGTCAGGGACAAGCCCCAGGGGGTGAGGTACCACGACTGCTGGCGCCAGGCGGCCGGCTCACAGGAGATACGAGTGAGTGTGTCTGTAGGAACGTGTAAAGCGTGGGCACAGGAACACTTGGTGTACAGGACGGTACTGGTTGTACTCGGGAACACAAGGCGTGTACATGGGAGCACGTATGGCATGCAGCGACTAGTAAGTCCGGGTGTGAGCAAAGTAGGATGCGTGCAAAGGAGCACGTCAGAGTACTGAGTTAGGCAGCAGGTGTGCCAGGAGGTGTAAAAGAGTACGGGAGCAGGGTGTGTGCCAGAGGGCACAACTGAGTATGAGACAGAGCACAGGATCAGAGTGTGTGCCAGGAGGCACACCTGAGTATAAGACAGAGCACAGGATTAGAGTGTGTGCCAGGAGGCACACCTGAGTATAAGACAGAGCACAGGATCAGAGTGTGTGCCAGGAGGCACAACTGAGTATAAGACAGAGCACAGGATCGGAGTGTGTGCCAGGAGGCACAACTGAGTATTAGACATAGCACAGGTTCAGAGCGTGTGCCAAGAGGCACAACAGAGTACAAGGCAGAGTGCAGGTTCAGAGCGTGTACCAAGAGGCACAACAGAGTACAAGGCAGAGGACCCGAACACAGCACACAGCCAGGCAGGGACACGGCAGACCAAGCCAGGAAGCACAACAATAATCAGGCACCTCCCCTAGGAAGTGGTAGCCTGATATAGCACATGATCACTAGGGCTTCCGGGTCAAGTCCTCCAGTACCATAGAGAGGATGGACCTGGAGACCGAACTGAGAAGAGCTTGCAAGCACACACATAACATGGAGGAGGCAGGAACCTAAGTACGAGAGGTGCGCGCGCGCACCCGGCGGGACCCCCGGAGCGACCGCGGCTCCGGAAGAGATGACGTCGGGACTGAGGTCCCACCCCCAGGTGAGCGCGGCATGACAGTACCCCCCTTTACGCCCCCTCTTTCTAAAACTGGAGAGGAACTTAGACAAAATCTGGGGTGCGTGGATATTCTCCCTGGGTTCCCATGACCTTTCCTCGGGGCCAAAACCCTTCCAATCGATCAAGAACATGGTTCTCCCTCTTACCTTCTTCATGGCCAAAATGTCATTCACCTCAAACTCATCCCCCATGCCAACAGGCTGGGGTGTGTGGCCTGGAGAAGGATGAAATCGGTTAAGTACCACAGGTTTAGGGAGAGACACATGGAAGGAATTGGGAATACGGAGTGAAAGAGGTAGCTTCAGTTTGTAAGCAACATCATTAGTCCGCCTGAGGACCTCAAAAGGACCAATGTAACGGGGACCCAGTTTGTAAGATGGTACCTTAAGGCAGATGCATTTGGTGGAGAGCCACACCTTGTCACCAGGGAGATATGGAGGAACGTCCTGGCGCCTCTTGTCAGCGTGTAATTTCATTCTGTCCCGTGCTTTCTCGAGAGCGGTTTTGGTCTCCTGCCATACCCTGGATAACTCCACAGACAGAGAATCGGCAGCAGGTACCCCCGAGACAGGAAGTACCGGTAGAGGCACACTGGGATGCTGTCCAAAGACGATGAAAAAAGGAGACTTGGTGGACGATTCACTGGAGTGATTATTGTAGGCGAACTCAGCCCAAGGAAGTAGACTGACCCAGTCATTATGATGAGCATTAGAAAAGTGCCGGAGGTAGGACGTAAGGATCTGGTTGGTACGTTCTATCTGCCCATTGGTTTGGGGGTGATAGGCGGAAGAGAAATCCAATGACACTTTCATGAGTCCGCATAGAGCTCTCCAGAACCGAGAGATGAATTGGACTCCTCTGTCTGACACAATGTGCTGGGGGAAGCCGTGAATCCTGAAGATATGGGAAATGAAGGTCTTCGCCAAGTCAGGAGCAGAGGGTAGTCTGGGAAGAGGAATGAAGTGGGCCATCTTTGAAAATCGGTCTACAACCACCAGGACCACAGTACAACCGGAGGAACAAGGCAGATCCGTAATGAAATCCATGGCTATGTGCTGCCATGGAGCCGACGGAACGGGAAGCGGGAGCAGAAGACCGGAGGGTGGTTGTCTGGGTATCTTGTTCTGGGCACAGGATGGGCAAGATACCACAAAGTCTTTAACGTCCTGGGAGAGTGAAGGCCACCAATAATAGCGAGAGATTAAGCCCAAAGTCTTTTTGACACCAACGTGGCCGGCAATCTTGGATGAATGTCCCCAGTCTAACACTCGTTTTCGGTTAGTCTCAGCCACAAAGGTTCTTCCCGGAGGTAACATGGTTAACTTGACAGGAGCCACAGTAATTACTTTGGACGGATCAATGATATGAGAGGGTTCTTCCTCTGCATCAGATGACAGGAATGATCTTGACAACGCATCCGCTCTAACGTTTTTATCGCCGGGCCGAAAATGTAGTTCAAAGTCAAAGCGGGCGAAGAATAGGGACCACCTGGCTTGCCGAGGATTGAGCCTCTGTACGGACTGGATGTACTCCAGGTTCTTATGGTCCGTGAAGATCTTGAATGGATGTATGGCACCTTCCAGTAAGTACCTCCACTCCTCCAAGGCCAATTTAATGGCCAATAGCTCTTTGTCGCCAATGGAGTAGTTCTGCTCAGTAGAGGAAAATACTTTAGAAAAGAAGCCATAGGTGACAAAACGTCCAGAAGAGGATTTCTGCAGAAGGACTGCGCCAGCCCCGGTAGAGGATGCGTCCACCTCGAGAGTGAAAGGTCTACTAAACTCAGGTTGATGAAGCGCCGGAGCAGCGAAGGCTTGTTTCAACGACTGGAAGGCCTCTTCAGCCTCAGAGAGCCAAGCCTTTGGGTTAGCTCCTTTGCGGATAAGGGACGAGATGGGGCGAACCAACGTGGAGAAATGGGGAACGAACTGTCGGTAGTAGTTCGCAAAACCAAGGAAGCGTTGGATTGTCTTCACCCCATGGGGCCGTGGCCAATTGAGGATGGCGGACACCTTCGCCGGATCCATGCATAGGCCCGAGTCTGAGATAATGTACCCCAAGAATGGCAGGGATGTTTGCTCGAAGGCACATTTCTCAAGCTTGGCATAAAGGTGGGTCTCCCTCAGGCGCTGGAGGACTTGACGCCCGCTCTGTGGGCGGAGAGGTCTGGAGAAAAAACAAGGATGTCATCCAGATAGACTACCACGCAGGAGTACAGCATATCCCAGAAGACGTCATTCACGAACTCCTGGAACACTGCTGGAGCAATGCAGAGGCCAAAGGGCATGACCAAGTACTCGTAGTGACCGTCTCTGGTGTTAAAGGCGGTCTTCCACTCATCACCGGCATGAATGCGGATCAAGTTGTAAGCCCCACGAAGATTCAGTTTGGTGAAAATTCGAGCTCTTCTAAGCCGGTCAAAGAGCTCCGGGATCAATGGCAATGGGTACTTGTTCTTGACCATGACATCGTTCAGGCCTCGGTTGTCTATGCAAGGACGGAGGGAGCTGTCCTTTTTGACAAAGAAAAATCCCACTCCTGCGGGTGAGGAGGACTTACAGATAAAACCTCTAGCAAGGTTCTCCTGGATATTCTCAGACATCGCTTGGGTTTCAGCAGGAGATAGCGGATATATTCTACCCCTGGGTGTCATAGAACCAGGAATGAGGTCAATCGTACAGTCGCATGGCCGATGGAGGGGCAGAGTCTCGGCCTCCTTCTTGTCGAAGACGTCAGCAAAGGACCAGTAAGCAGACGTCAGACCTGTAGGTGCCGAGGACGGACAGGCAGAGTTCATCGGATGGACGGGCAACAGGCACTTCTCCTGACAGAACGGTCCCCAACGGAGTATATCACCTGACCGCCAGTCCAGGGTTGGCTCATGAGTCTGTAGCCAAGGAAGACCTAGAAGAAGCGTGTGAGACATAGTAGACAAGACGAGGAGGGAGATCTTCTCCCGGTGCAGGACTCCGATCTGCAGCTCGATCTCTTCGGTGACCTGGGTAACGGTCTCCTGCAAGGATGTACCATTGACCGAAACTATCGACCGAGGAGTCTCCAGGGATCTGACAGGAATCCGGTATTTTTTAACCACCTCGAGTGTGATAAAATTCCCAACCGAACCAGAATCCAGAAAAGCCTCTTCTGAATAACGCTTGGCACCAAGATTCAGTAACACGGACACGAGCAGGGAAGGAGAGGAGTCACGTACACCTAGGGAGGCCTCTCCTACCACTCCTAGGCGGAGAATTTTCTTGGCTTCTTGGGACAGGAACGAAGGAGATGAGAGGAGCTTCTCTCTCTGGCTGATTCACGGGCACGCTCCTGAAACCGCAGGTCAATGCGTGTCGCCAGAGAGATTAGATCCTCTAAAGAGGTGGGAGTATCCCGACCTGCTATATCTGATCCGACTGGACGGACCACGCCAAAAGATCCCTACGAGGGCCTCATTGTTCCAACTGAGTTCGGAGGACAAGGTATAAAAACGGATGGCATACTGTCCCACTGGTAGCGTCCCCTGATGGAGGTTTAAGAGGGACTCGGTGGTAGAAGCCAGATGACCCGGCTCGTCGAACACCTTGCGGAAGGTGTCCAAAAAGGTGGAAAGCTGAGAGACGAGTGGATCATTGCGCTCCCAGAGGGGATTCACCCATGCTAACGCCTCTCCCTCTAAGTGTGAAACAATAAAGGCAATTTTGGCGCACTCGGTGGGATAGTGCTGCGGCAAAAGCTCAAAATGTAACCGGCATTGGTTCAAAAATCCTCGACAAAACTTAGGGTCCCCGCTATCTCGGGGTGGCTTGCCGAAGCGCGACAGCTGGTGCGTGGCCGAGGACTGGTCAGACACGGATTGTATGGAAAGGAGCCGACTATCTACCAACGCCATATAGTTGAGGATATGGACCTGGGTGTCGCGTTGCTGTGTGAGTTCTTGCTGGAGGCTGGCCAACTGGGAAGCATTCCCAGGGTCAGAGGACTGAATGGCCGACAAACGGGACTCCATGGATTTTAAAAAGGCCATAATCCTAGTTTGATTAGAAGACTGGTCGACAAACGGGACTCCATAGTTTTCAAAGAGGACATGATCCTGGTCTGACTCTCCCATAGGAACACCAGTTCCTTTTGGGCGGAGGCGGTGGTACCAGCAGGGTCCATGGCCTGATTATACTGTGACGACGCCTGGAGTGGACCCTCTGGGTTCTGGCACCAACCCTCCCAGGGCGAGCTGACCTAGTGAGGTCAGGGAGTGTCAGGGACAAACCCCAGGGGGTGAGGTACCACGACTGCTGGCACCAGGCGGCCGGCTCACAGGAGACACGAGTAAGTGTGTCTGTAGGAACGTGTAAAGCGTGGGCACAGGAACACGTGGTGTACAGGACGGTACTGGGTGTACTCGGGAACACAAGGCGTGTACACGGGAGCACGTATGGCGTGCAGCGACTAGTACGTCCGGGTGTGAGCAAAGTAGGATGCGTGCAAAGGAGCACGTCAGAGTACTGAGTTAGACAGCAGGTGTGCCAGGAGGTGTAAGAGTACGGGAGCAGGGTGTGTTCCAGAGGGCACAACTGAGCATAAGACAGAGTACAGGATTGGAGCATGTGCCAGGAGGCACAACTGAGTATGAGACAGAGTACAGGGTCAGAGCATGTGCCAGGAGGCACATTGGAGTATAAAACAGAGCACAGGATCAGAGTGTGTGCCAGGAGGCACATCTGAGTATAAGAGAGCACAGGATCAGAGTGTGTGCCAGGAGGCACACCTGAGTATAAGACAGAGCACAGGATCAGTGTGTGTGCCAGGAGGCACAACTGAGTATGAGAGCACAGGATCGGAGTGTGTGCCAGGAGGCGCAACTCAGTATTAGACATAGCACAGGTTCAGAGCGTGCGCCAAGAGGCACAACAGAGTACAAGGCAGAGGACACGAATACAGAGCACAGCCAGGCAGGGACACGGCAGACCAAGCCAGGAAGCAGAACAATAATCAGGCACCTCCCCTAGGAAGAGGTAGCCTGATATAGCACATGATCACTAGGGCTTCCGGGTCAAGTCCTCCAGTACCATAGAGAGGACGGACCTGGAGACCGAACTGAGAAGAGCGCGCAAGCGCACACATAACATGGAGGAGGCAGGAACCTAGGTACGAGAGGTGCGCGTGCGCACCCGGCAGAACCCCCGGAGCGACCGCGGCTTCGGAAGAGATGACGTCCCCAGGTGAGCGCGGCGTGACACTAATGACACCATCAAAGGACTCTGGAGGCAACAAATTGAAATCTACTACCGATCTACCATAGCTTGCTGCAATAAATTTCTTGAATTCGAGTCGAGGTAGGCTGTCTTAATCACCCGAGAACCTCCACATGATATGGACACAGTCAAAGTCAATGGTGGAGAGGTAATACTCTCGCCTAGGGTGGCCTTTCTTAAACAGTAGTAGTTTTTCAGACTTATCAAGACAAAAGCAAATTAAATGTTCCGCGCTACCGCAGCAGTAGCACAATCCCTTAGGCACAACGGTGTTATGGCTACAGTTAAGCCAACCTAACAAGATCGACTTGCATAGGTTCACAGAAGACAGCTGTTTCAGAAGGCTGAGGAATGAGCAGTCTCTGGAAGGACAGAACCAGACGCGACAGTTTCCTCTCACGCATTACCTCTCTGGTCCGTTCCTGAAACCTAAGGTCCATTCGGATTGCCAGGGAAATCAAGCTGTCTAGAGTAGCAGTGATGTCTCAACTAGGCAATTCGCCCTTAATCCTTCCGGATAAACCCTCCTAGAAGGTGACTACCAAAACGTCGTCATTCCAACGAAGTTCTGAAGACAGGGTGTGGAACCAGACAGCCTATAAACAGACCTCCCTGACGCAGTCTGAGAAGGGAAGAAGCATCAGAAGACACATGACCTGGCTCATCAAAGACCTTACAGAAGGCCTGCAGATCCGAGGTCACAGGGTGCCCTCCCTCCCACAAGGTCTTAAGCCATGCTAGTGACTCTCCTGCTAGGTGGGACTTTAGGAATCCCATGTTAGCCATGTTAGATGGAAACTGATGGGACAGTAGTTCATAGTGCAGCGTGCAGTGGTTCAGTAACCCACGGCACTGCTTAGTATCCCCGTCGTAATGTGGCTGAGATGATGATTAGCTCTAGGTGCATAAGTGGCAGGCTGAGTAGTCACCCAATTGAGCATCTCTGGAGAGACCTGAAAATGGCTGTCCACCAACGTTCACCATCCAACCTGACTGAACTGGAGAGGATCTGCAAGGAAGATTGACAGGGGTTCCTTAAATCCAAGTGTGAAAAACTTGTTGCATCATTCCCAAGAAGACTCATGGCTGTAAAAGCTCAAAAGGGTGCTTCTACTCAATACTGAGCAAAGGGTCTGAATACTTATGACCATGTGATATTTCATTTTTTTAAATAAATTTGCAAAAATTTCTCCATTTCTGTTTTTTTTTTTTCAGTCAAGATGGGGTGCAGAGTGTACATTAATGAGAAAAAAATGAACTTTTCTGAATTTACCAAATGGCTGCAATGAAACAAAGAGTGAAAAATTTAAAGGGGTCTGAATACTTTCCGTACCCACTGTGAGTAAAATAAATAAAAATAGCTTCCTGAATATCTTTGTTGACATTTGTGCAGCAATGATAGGATAAGATTACTTAGGTTAGTGATTGGCCACAGCGGTCACGAATTATATATGTAACCCGTCAACAAAGACTTATGGCAAGCAGTAGAGAGGCATGCTTGGAGCAGCAGGGTTGTCAGTGGGAAAGTTATACTTATTTTGCTTTTCTCAAGTGTCACCCATTTTCTTTTTTAATCTGACATCCCTTTTAAGTTACCCTCTAATAATAATGTGATTACTCTGCAAAGCTGAAAGCAGAGATGCTGAAAGAGCATGAAAAGTGCATGTTTGGGTTTAATATGGATAGTCCTAAAAGTACTGGGTGGGCCATTTATATGGGTACACCTAACTAAAATGGGAATGGTTGGTGACCCAGATCGGCGCACTGAATTTGCAGAATGGGCAAAACAAAAATTGGAACAGGACCCTCAGTTTACACAGAACATTATGTGTATCCATATAAATGGCCCAACTTTTTTGGGTGGGCCATTTTTATGGATACACCTAAATAAAATGGGAATGGTGACAGTTTTCTTGCGTAGGGTGTCTTGCATTGAAATCTGGTGCAATGACCCGGGTACTGCATTCACCACACATCAACACAATTTCTATCAGCTCCTCACGTGTTAACCTCTGCAACATATCAATGGCGTAAACAAAGAAAAACTTGTAAATAAAAAAAATTAAATTGCATCTAAAATGGCCGACCTCAAAATGGCCACCATGGTCACCACTTATCTTGAAAAGTTCTCCCCCTCCAATATACTAATGTGCCACAAACAGGAAGTTGATATCACCAACCATTCCCATTTTATTTAGGTGTATCCATATAAATGACCCACCCTGTAGAAAACACTTACAAAATTTGCTTCTAAAAACTTTATATAGATAGTAATTTTTTGATGATACATTATCTTTTGACGTTCATTACTTAACCCTACTGCAGATTTGGGAATTGCACAAGGCGTATTTACCGCTGAACAGTTCATAATCAGCATTTTTTGTATGTCTGAAACAGCTAAAAATATGGATATAATAAGAACTGCAGTTTTCACCAACAATTTCCCACATTCCCACAACCTGTTCTCACCTTCCACATTTTGGCATGTTAGCTACAAAAAAAGCTTCACACTTGGCATTTTAGTGCTTTGGGTTTTGTTCATGGTATTGACAGTCTACCCTTAAAAGCCAAAACACACAAGAGAAATGACAGCCAAACCTTGTTAAAATACGGTATCCTTTTTTTATGTCATAAAATGGTGTTCAGTGGAAATAGTCCTTTCATTGGTATCACACGTTGTCCTGATGATGACCTGTACATCTGCATAAAACATCTTGTGGACACTTCACCTTCCTTTCTAGAGTGCGTTCCAAATTATAATGCAAATTGGATTTGTGTGTCATAAATAGTTAATATTTTATGTTTTGCAATAAACTAATGGATGGGATTGTGTCTCAGGACTCCTTGGGTCATCGAAATCAATCTCAAACACCTGTGATATTTAGTTTGCAAGATGAGCACAATTAAAGGAAAGTTACTTATCACATTATTAAAGGGAACCTGTCACCATTTTCATAGTGTGTGAACCAATGCCACCACCTTTCTGAGAGTCTGTACTGCATTACAAAATGTGTCCATCATACCCTATGGCCTGTTTCACACTTCAGTCTTTTGGCGTCAGTCAAAATCTGTCAAAGTGTGAAAAAACGGATCCAGTGAAGATTGGCAAAAAACTAATGCACTGGATCCGGGTTTTTTTTAACAGATCCGGCAAAGCTGCAGCTTTTGTAATTTAAAGGAACAGGATTCTGGAGAGAGAGAGAGAGAGAACAAAGTGCGCCTGCGCGAGCCGACGATGCAAATGTGCAGGCGCGAGATCTCTTTCAGCTATGTGGTAAACACTTGATGTGTCATCCACATCAATCAAAGCTGGAGCGTCAATCAGAGTAAAGGATGCTCATTGGACCAGACCAATAGCATTTACATACGGCGTGGGGGAAATAAAAAGGGATTTTTGGTGGTATACGGGGGGGGGGGGGGTTAAGGGATGATGGACTTATTTGTGTAATGCCGTACAGGTGATCAGAAGATGTTTTTGATTGAAAAATCTTTTGATTTCAGTAAATGTGATGTCTTACTGCTGAAAATTCAACAAGTGACCATTTTTAGTTATTTACAAGCTATAAAATGTTTGGAAACTCTGTTGTGCATAGTAATTTTAGAACTGTGCGTTTTGAGCTTATTTTTAGTTTGTTTTTATTAAATACTGTTATTGTGAGGTTTATCCAATAAAATGTGATTTATACCCCAACGGTACAGATTTATTTGCATCAACCATTTAGGAAAATCAGAGAAAAATAGCATTTGCATAACAATTTGGAATGCGGTGTATAGTACTTCCAGATTGGCTCTGGGCTGACCCAATGTTATGGAGAATGGAATATCCACATTAAAGTGTAACTAATATAAACTGTATCTAATATTATGTTATTATTTCAAAAAGTATATTTAGCTAATAAGTATTGAGAAAATAGAGTGTAATTTTGGGTCCTCCCCCGAGGTGTAGTTCTGCATCCCCGCCTTGCCCATATATAATAGCCAGCCCTTATGGCCATGCTAAACACCTCCTTTCCTCCTACCACCTTTAAGCATGGCTCATTGCAGCACCGCACATCTCATGAAAGATAGAAAGAGAAATACTTAAATTCTTTGTAAGCTAAATACTCGTAAATTGTGCCACCTATATTCAGCTGGTTTTGGTTTTCAATGGTTGAAGTTGTGGATGTCTACAATGTGAAGAGAAAGCTTCCTCCTTCCCCCAGGCTCCAACTCTTTTTGGCAATTTATCCATGGTTTATTGCAGCAGCTGGCGTTGACTTCATAGAAATCTGGCCTAAATTCCCATATCCTGGTCTGGGTTTCGTATTTTTATCCTCAGCTGGTGTTTTTCCAGCTGTTTCACTGCCATATATACACAATTAGGCCCACACTTCTCAAGCACATATGTATGAAGCAGAAAATGAAATCTGAAAGCTGAGAGGACAAACATAAACAGGCAGCATAATGGAGCTGACAGTGAACATTGCTGGACTGGAACGGTGCTTTTCTATATTCAGCGTCACGTCAGAGAATGTGTATAACGAGCCTCTATGCATATGTCGCAATTTAACCCATTCATTTATCATAGATCATTCTACATGCTGATGGGTTTAGCTGACAGTCTAATGTCTATGGGGACCCTGGACACATGAACTTGCACGTCTGATTTCAGACTGCTGATCTTTTTGTCCTCTTTAAAATAAAGTCGCTGCTAATGTGTGGGGGAGTTACAGTGTGGGAGAGCTTAAGTCTGCTATTGTGCTGTATGGAAACAACCAGAGAAAGAAACAATCATCAAGTCCAAGATAGTCAAAATATAAGAATCTTTTATTAATTACAAAAAACATATATAGCTGGTACAGGGTGAAGAACACCAAAGTGCTATGTGCAGTTACAAAACAAAACAAACGGGACACAGGTGTGCTGCCATCGGTAGCAGAAATAATTAGCTTCTGTAAACAAAGTCATTAGATACTACATAAACATATATATACAATTTTATTTATTTTATTTTACATATTCCCTCAGTATTAATAGCATATATATCAGGAAGGTAAGTATAGTATCCACCACGCAGCATTAATTAGCATATAATAACCATGCAATATTGCAGAAATATAAAGGCCCCCTGACGAAGGCTCGCCGAAACGCACGTCAGGGTGACGCCGGTGTGCTGCAGTTTACATTCCCTCTGTGGCATTATCTCCCTCGCGGCATAATAGCTCTTCACTTGGTATGTACTGGATCTTTATATCTCTGCAATATTGCATGGTTATTATATGCTAATTAATGCTGCGTGGCGGATACTATACTTACCTTCCTGATGTATATTCTATTAATACTGAGGGGATATGTAAAATAAAATAAATAAAATTGTATATATATATGTTTATGTAAGATCTAATGACTTTGTTTATAGAAGCTAATTATTTCTGCTACCGATGGCAGCACACCTGTGTCCCGTTTGTTTTGTTTTTTAACTGCACATAGCACTTTGATGTTCTTCACCCTGTACCAGCTGTATATGTTTTTTGTAATTAATAAAAGATTCTTATATTTTGACTATCTTGGACTTGATGATCGTTTTTTTCTCTGGTTGTTTCTGTATTATGCAGCGATCAGTCCTTTACTTCTGTCCACTATATGGGGTACTACAAAGGAATATGATTATATGTGAAACGTTATTTAACTGACTATATGAACTATGTTACCCCTTCATTTGCTGAGTTCTTTTCTCATTATTGTGCTGTATGGAGCAGTGGAAAAACAATGAGTATTCTGGCCCCTATTTATCTACTTCCATGTCGCCCATAGACTTTAAAAGTCTGGGTAGTCTCCATTTTTCTCTCCAGCGGGGAACCAGCCATCAGACACAGCTGAGCTCCCTATAGAAAAGGCAGGGATGGTTTATTACCATCTCGATCTGTTCTATAGCTAATTACACAGCTCTGATGAAGCTCTGTGTATACATTAATAGGAAACGCTTATAGTGCTTCCTCCTCCAGACCCAGTGGTCATGTGATTGCTGTAGGGTGCAGGAGCTGCTGAGTTCTAGGATACACAGTTAGCTTTGCTATGCAGCAAGGAAGCTGCACCCACTGTAATTGGGGCATATGTATTAGCCCCACTTACAGGGAAAATCAGATTAACAAAAAAGTATCTAAATGATAAAATGTCACCTAAAGGTATTTAATGATCTTTTGGGGTGGAACAATATGGGAAATAAATGAAAAATAAGTAAACAGAACATTTTCCTTTAGTTTCTCACCAATATCAGCTGTTATCACAAAGAAAAAACAAACATAGAAGAATAGAGCATGAAACTAAAACAAAAATACAAAAATGAAGCCCCATGTATTACAAAAGATAGATGGAACAAATATTTAAATATCCAAACAAGAAAAAAGTACAACTTTTTAAACCATATGTATGGAAAAAAAGAAAACAAATTGTGCATGTTCAGAAACAACGGTAAATGGCCTGGTCCTAAACTAGTATATACAAACCTGAAGGAAAAATCACTGGGAGAAAATTAGTTTTCAAGTAATATGATGCTCTGGGAGAACCAAAACCAAAAATCTTTAAAAAAAAATCCCAACTATCAACATGTATGATTTTTGCATAATTTTTATAAAATTAATTTGCTTTTATTGCATAAAATAAGTATTTGATACAATGGAAAGTATAGAAACCTTTGTTTGCAATTACAGAAGTCAGACGTTTCCTGTAGTTCTTGACCACGTTTGCACACACTGCAACAGGGATTTCGGTTCTGGTCTGGAGACTCGCTAGGCTACTCCAGGTCCTTGAAATGCTCCTTACGAAGCCACTCCTCAGTTTTTCTGGCTGTGTGTTTTAGGTCATTGTCATGCTTGAAGACCCAGCCATGACTCAACTTCAATGCTCCTATTTAAAGGAAGGAGATTGTTGGCCAAAATCTCACGATATATGACCTCATCTATTCTCCCTTCAATACAGTGTGTTTGGCCTGTTTTTTTGGTTGTATTCATCCTTCTTCCTCCAAACACAGCGAGTGAAGTTAATACCAAAAAGTTCTATTTTAGTTTCCTCTGACCAGATGATCTTCTCCCATGCCTCGTCTGGATCATTCAGATGGTCATTGGAGAATTTCAAACTGGCTTGGACATGTGCTGTCATGAGCAGGGAGACCTTGCATCCTCTACAGGATTTTAAGCCATGATGGCATAGTATGCTACTAATGGTAATGTTTGAGACCGTGGGCTCAGCTGTCTTCAGAACCTTTTGTGTAGTTTTGGGCTGATTCCTGACCTTTCTCAGAATCACGAGCCAAGATTTTGTATGGAGCCCCAGACCGAAGAAGATTGACAGTCTTGTGTTTCTTCCATTTTCTAATAATTGTGCTTCTCATGAAGCGGCTTGCCTATTGTCCTGTAGCTCTTCCCAGCCTTGTGCAAGTCTACAATTTTGTCCCTGGTGTCCTTAAACAGCGCTTTGGTCTTGGCCATGGTGGAGAGGTTGGAGTGTGATTGATTGTATGGATAGGTGTCTTTTATACAGGTAAGGAAGGCAGAGTAAGAGTGCTTCTTAAAGAAAAACTAACAGGTCTGTGGGAGCCAGAATTTTTGTTGGATGGTAGGTGATCAAATGCTTATTTCATGCAATAAGATGCAAATTAAATATTTAAAAATCATACAATGTGATTTCTGGTTTTTATTTTTAGATTCTGTCTCTCACAGTTGAAGTGTACCTACTGTGACAGTCATTGGCAAAGTACTAGGGGGGAGATATGTTTCACTAAGGCCGTTAGCTTCTGTGATTTGAAACCGAGAAGTTTGCACCAGCACACTATGAGTTGAGAGGGGTTAACTGGCCATTTTAAGGGCTGGGTTTTGTGGACAACCGTAGAGCGGGTGGGAGGTTGTCCACCTTATCTCCACCACAGGGTGTGGCCTGGGGTTTAAACAGTCGTCCTCCTGAGGCATTCAGTGTTCAGTGTGTCTGGAGAGGCTAATTCCAGAAAAGTATTTGTGCTAATCTGAACTGTGTGTTTTGCTAACCCTGAACGGGCAGATTCCCGCTACCAAAAGGACTGTGCTTTGTGTTACCACGTTGTTCTATTTTTCCTGTTTTTGCCCAAAGGGCCGTGTTTATTTTTATTTCACCATGGTTTATGCTGCATATATTACAAACCAGTAAAAATCTTAGAGTCAGTGTTCCCATGTCTACCTCCGTGTACAGCTGAGTAAGCCGATCTACCACATTATGATAAAAATTACACACCTCCCCGTTCTTTGTAGGTGGAAAACTTGGAAAATTGGAAGTATATCAGATGTTTATTTTCCCCACTGTATATAGTGCAGCAACAAAACAAAACCCACTAAGTCCCTCTACTGTCCTCTCCATATTATCCATATCTATTATAAAACATTCACCCATAACAATAGTGTGACGACAGTATAACTATTATGTTACCAAGTAGGTAATGCAATACACATCATATCCTGTAACATTTCAGAAAACACACAACATCAAGTCAAAGTAGTAGCCTAAAAATGTGTTCTCCTGCTCTACTTCTGGTGCTTGTTTGCCAAAAGTAATTTCTCCCCCTACATTGAAAGCCAAATCAGCTCTTTCACATTGGAACTAAGACATTTTGGCTGTTTCAATTAGATTTGATGATATCAACCTCTAAACAAATCTGGCCAGATGTGTGACTGACATGCTAGCGTGCACTCTATAGAATCTCTCCAGTTTACCCCTCGTGAATTGAAAGCGTATATGGTACTGTGATCTGTAAATAACAATGAATAAAGCAACATACAGTTGTGCTCAAAAGTTTACATACCCTGGCAGAATTTTTGCTTTCTTGGCCTTTTTTCAGAGACTATGAATGATAACACCAAACCTTTTTCTCCACTTATGGTTAGTGGTTGGGTGAAGCCATTTATTGTCAAACTACTGTGTTTTTCTTTTTAAATCATAATGACAACTCAAAACATCCAAATGACCCTGATCAAAAGTTCATATAACCCATTTATTAATACCGTGTATTGCCCCCTCTAACATCATTGACAGCTTGTAGTCTTTTGAGGTAGTTGTGGATGAGGTTCTTTATTTTCTCAGATGGTAAAGCTGTCCACTCTTCTTGGAAAAAAGCCTCCAGTTTCTGTAAAATTCCTGGGCTGTCTAGCATGAACTGTGTGCTTGAGATCTCCCCAGAGTGGCTCAATGATATTGAGATCAGTAAACTGAAATGGCCACTCCAGAACCTTCATTTTGTTCCGCTGTAGTCAATGACAGGTCGCTTTAGCCTTGTGTTTTGGATTGTTGTCATGTCGGAAAGTCCAAGTACGTCCCATGCGCAGCTTCCGGGCTGATGATTGCAAATTTGCCTACAGTATTTGCTGACAATATGCTGCATTCATCTTTCCTTCAACTTTGATCAAGTTTCCTGTGCATTTGTAGCTCACACATCCCCAAAACATCAGCGATCCACCTCCATGTTTTAAAGTAGGAATGGTGTTCCTTTCATCATACGCCTTGTTGACCTCTCTCCAAATGTAACGTTTATGGTTGTGGTCAAAAAGTTCAATTTTGGTCTCATCACTCCAAATTACCTTGTTCCAGAAGTTTTGAGGCTTGTCTCCGTGCTGTTTTATGTATTGTAGGCAAGACACTTTGTGGCATTTGCTTAGTAATGGCTTTCTACTGGCGACTCGACCATGCAGCCCATTTTTCTTCAAGTGCCTCCTTATTGTGCATCTTGAAACAAGCACACCGCTAGTTTTCAGAGAGTCCAGTATTGCAGCTGATGTTATTTGTGGGGTTTTTTTTTGCATCCTGAACAATTTTCCTGGCATTTGTGGACAAAATTTTTGTTGGTCTACCTGACCGTGGTTTTGTTTTTACAGAGCCCCTGATTTTCCATTTGTTAATCATAGTTTGAATGCTGCTGACTGGCATAATCAATTCCTTGGATATCTTTTTGTATTCCTTTCCTATTTTATACAATTCAACTAACTTTTCCCATAGATCTGTTGACAATTCTTTTGCTTTCCCCATGACTCACAATCCAGAAATGTCAGTGGCTGGATGAAAGATGCAAGAGTCTGTCTGGATCCCAGAAACTCACTCAGTTTTTATGCACACACACTGATTACAAGCAAACAGGTCCCAGGTGAGGATGTTACCTTTAGTAGCCATTCATTCCATTTGTGTCAACTTCTGTGCATGTTTATCAGGCCAAAATAACCAGGGTATGTAAACTTTTGATCAGGGTCATTTGGATGTTTTGGGTTGTCATTATGAATTAAAAAGAGAAAACACAGTAGTTTGACAATAAATGGCTTCACCTAACCACTAACCATAAGTGGAAAAAAAGTTTCGGTGTTATCCTTCATATTCTCTGAAAAAAGGCCAAGAAAGCAAAAATTCTGCTGGAGTATGTAAACTTTTGAGCACAACTATACAAATAGGAAAATGATGATCTGGGTAAATGTATAACAAGTATGGACAAGTATAGACTGGTATAATGTGGATTGGTAAAATGAAACTTTTAGCGCTATTTGTTGTGATAAATTATATTAGTTGTGTAGGTATTCATTTATTCTTTTGGCATCTCTTTTGTTTCTAGATTACAGAATAAAGCAGATTAATTATTGCATGGGAATAACAAAGTGTTTTAGTCTTAGGATGAATAGAGATTATATGAAGGAATGGTGCCAAATGATTCATTTGTACATCAGTGTGCCATAATATAAAATATATTCTGGACAATAGTATAGAACAGCTGGTATGGGAGTCTCTAGATGATGCACACAACTGTAAAGGATGGGCAGATCTGGAGTTGGGGGCCAATGGGGCAATTCTATTTCATCATTCCTCCAGTTTCTTGATCTTTGTTCCTCTTCGGGAATCACTGACATCAGTCGTGATGCTGCCAATGATAGGACCATGTGGTACCAGGCTTATGGAGCTGAAATGGAGTGTGAAAGCAAGGAGGGAGAGTAAACATACTATGCATATTTGTCTGTGGCACTGATCTTTTTTCAACAGACATGAGGTGTCCTAACAGATTTAACAGAACTGAAGTTGTTTTTGTCTGAGATGACCATGAGTGCTCTTGTTTCAGCTCTTAAATCTCCTGGCGGACATTAGATCAGGTAAATTCATTAGTGCACATTTTCAGAAGCAGTAGTCGGACAAACTGACAGCTCATGCTGGGATAATTAGTACTGAGGTTTTAGTCCTTTTTGGTGCTACAGGGTCTTCCTATATTTGGAGATCTGGTCTGCTGCCTGGAATTTGAATTAGTTTGGCGGTCCTGATCAGGGAGTCAACTATTTCAGGGGGTCTAAGTTAAGAATCTGAATTAATTTAGGGGACTAGTCTGGGGTCTTAATTTATTTGTGTTGCTATGGCTGTAGAAGCGACAGCTAAAAATGTCTCAGCAGCTAAGGGCCCCGTTACATTTAGCGATGCACCAACGATCCCGACCACGATATGACCCGGTCAGGATCGCTGGTGCATCGCTAAATGGTCGCTAGTGAGCTGCCAAACAGGCAAATCTCAGCAGTGACGCAGCAGCGGTCGGTACTTACCTGTCAGACGCGGCGATGATGACGTCCTCTGCCCGCGTCCACGCGTCGCTCGTCGGCGCCAGCAGGAAGCCCAACAGGAAGCCGCCGATGAGAAACGGCCCAGGACGTTCTCGCGCGATCAGCGATAGCCAGCGGGGGAGCCGGTCGGAGGTAAGTATCACATGTAGCGATATCGCTAGCAATATCGCTGCTGCGTCACATAATCGGTGATGCTTTAGCGATATTGCTAGCGATATCGCTATGTGTAAAGCCCCCTTAACTGTGTCAGCAGGAGAAATCACCATGGTGGACATAGCCCAAGGCAGAGGACATCTACAATCCAAGACATCAATTGTGGGTGACTAGATTTTTAGGAAGAAAAACAATTTCTTCATTGAAGATACTTGTTAAGATAAAACTACCTGTTTATTTCTTACATGTAAAAAAATGTGACATGCTGGCAGACCACCAAGTACCCTCAAAGAAAACTAACATGTTTCGACTATACAGTCTTATTCATGGTCCTATACTAGATTTATAGAGGATGTTCACCTCTCCAGATACCGCTGTCACAGTTTTTATTGAAACAGAAAAGTCATTAAAATTAACAGATCTTCTTTAATTGTTATGTATCCAGCCTGTGTCTGCATTAGATCAGTAATGGATTCTCTTGTACAGCATGAAAATACATTACAGACTGGTGTGGACCTGATATCTGACTACTACATGGTCGATGTATAGTGCAGGGATGTCAAACTCAAATACACAGAGGGCAAAATTAAAAGCTTGGATAAAGATGAGGGCCAACCTTGGTATTTATTAAAAAAATGTCTACAATTGAGGATGTCGTTCCTTATCATCAAGTATAACAATGAACATTTTCCTATGGAAACAACTTAAAAGGGTTGTCTGTCCCACGAGCAAATTACATTTTAATTCATAGATCTTAGCATATTGAAATAATACAATATGTTTTATAAGAGCGGTAAAAAATATATATTTATTTAAAAAAATAATAGCAAAGGATAAAAAACTTGAATAATGCAGATAATAAAGTATAATGCTAATAAAAAAAAACACCCCACAGTGAATTCCTTGACAGTATCCTCCACATGCACGATATGATGACCCTACTGTACCCCCGGCTCAACCCTCTGGCAAAGTATGGTGACCCCCATCACAGTGTGATTCTCCAACTGTAAACCTCACACAGCCCTCCACACAGTATAATGGACCCCACATAGTCCTCCATACATTATATTAGGCCCCAAATAGTCATCCATACAGTATAATAACCCCACATAATCCTCCATACTGTATAATGGGCCCTGAATTGCCTTCCATTCAATATAATGGCCCCATATAATCTTCGATACAGTATAATGGGCTCTGCATTTCCTTCCATACAGTATAATTGCTCCACATAATGCTCCATACAGTATATTGTCCCGTCCCCACATAGTGCTCCATACAGTATAATGGGCCCTACATTGCCTTCCATGCAGTATAATGGTCCCACATAGTGCTCCATACAGTATGTCCCCACATAGTGCTCCATACAGTATGTCCCCACATAGTTCTCCATACAGTATAATGTCCCCACATAGTGTTTCATACAGTATAATGGTCCTACATAGTGCTCCATACAGAATAATGTCCCCACATAGTTCTCCATACAGTATAATGGCCCCACATAGTGCTCCATACAGTATAAGAACTCCATGTAGTGCTCCATACAGTATAATGATCCCATATAGTGCTCCATACAGTATAATGGCAAACATAGTGCTCCATACAGTATAATGGGCCCACATAGTGCTCCATACAGTATAATGGGCCCTGCATTGCCTTCCATGCAGTATAATGGTCCCACATAGTCCTCCATACAGTATAATGGCCCCAAATAGTGCTCCATACAGTATAATGGGCCCAACATAGTGCTCCATACATTATAATGGGCGCCACATAGAAACAAATTCAGGATGCCAATACAGTTGAAAGTGCGATGTTGGGTGCGTCGCAGTCCCACTTGGTGTAGAGGGCCAAATATACTCATCCTGCAGGCCACAGTTTGACATATGTGGTATTACTGGCTATATTGGTGCTGGTATAATGGTGGGGCCTCAAACACTGTCCCCGACTGAAAGAGCAAGTGTATCCCTGACTGTATAGTTAGGTGTTTCTATGTTCTACATATATTTTCCTAGTTGTGATGAATAAAGAAAATTTGTCAGGTGATTCACCTTGCCCAAACCTCTGGCAGCATGAGTGGCAGCCTGGCTGTACAATTGCAGGTTTATAATTCTCTGACATGCTCTGGTATTTCAGAAAGAGGATGCTGTAAAGATCTAGGATCTTGGAGATGTGAATAGTCTAGCTCTGCCTCTACTGGCTCTTAACAGCACTGAGGTACATATACATAGGGAGAGATCTGTCAATCACTTAGAGCAGTGCTAGGGAGGGCCAGTCATCTCCAGTTATGGTCCCCACATGGATCTACAAAGTATGTTTAATCTGAAATGCCAGAGTGTTTCAGAGGGCAATATACCTGGATGCAACCGTGCAGTCAGGCGGTGATTCATGCTGGCTGTGGTTTGGGCAGCATGATTTGCCTGAGAGATTCCCTTTAAGTAGTTACCAAATTGCAGCTCAAGATTCAATACATCAGATAGGTTCAGTCCTTTCTTAATATTCTAATCTGAAAAAAAAAACACTTCTTCAAATTTCTTTTGTTCACAGCAGGTTATATCTTTGGCAAGTTTTTTACGGGGGAAGATTGTTCATTGAAGTTTAGTAATGTTAATAAACTGTCAGAACAGGTCATATATCAACCAGGGCCAGCTAAATGTATGCCAAAAGAAACCTTTACTAGCCCCAAAATATAGGGAAAACAATGATGTGACACTTGAGTTAATCACAAATACCTTGAAAGCCTGATAATATACAGTATACTCGTATCAAGGTCCCCAGAAGAATTCTGATGGATGAGAAAAATTTAGGATTTCAGTCCCTTCAATACCCTTATGTTACATATGGCAATGTTTTTTCCTAATCTGGCCAGAAAGGTGGCCCTTTCCTATGGACATAGCAACTAAGCCCCAAAAAAGTTGCCTCTCCCCTTGCATGAGATTACGGTTTTCAATTATTTGTTATCTAGCTCATTTTCATATTTTTTAATATATGATATAAATGTTTTAGATTCTTGGAAAAAATTGACATTCACTGCTCTATTTCGTTAATCTTGTTAGTACAAGTAGGTCAACCTCACGGAAACTGTTAGCAATACTGGATTTATTTCTCCAAACAGGAATTTACAGATAAAGATTTATAGTAACACAGCTGTTCTTGCCGAAATTCCTCCTAAAATATGGAATACCTAATAGAATTATAACTATGTCCCAACTTAATAAGTAACTACGTAATAAAATTATCAAAAACACCAACAAAAATTCAAGTCTGAAACCTTATCTCATGATGAAAAGACCAATAGACTGCTGAAGATCCATACAAAAGTGAGAGTATAAGACGTCACTCTCTCAGACGTATTTTGTGGGTGGCCTGTGGATCTCCATTGCATTTCTATAGAAAATACACAAAGTATGAATAGGGGATTTAGCTAGTGACATAGGAAGCTTTAATTGCATCCACACATACCATTCTCGGGAGGTCCATATTCAAAATGTACAGAAACTATTTCTTTTCCATGGCCAAGTTTGCAACATATTAAAACTTTTGGATAAATGAAACCTGTGGACTTTGCTAAAAAGAGAACATTTGTATAAACATAGAAGAACAATGCTCTTCCTTTATACAGATATATTGTCATATATGTCTTTAAAGCTGGTCTAAGACATAAGTAGAAATGACAGTGGCCCAGGGCACATGGAGATATAGATTATTTTCCTTCTACTTCGGCAACGGCCTTCAAAGAATATAATTCTCTTGTCCATTGTTTATTGAGTATATGTAGTGTCTTCAAAGAACACAACCCATGATATTATGGTCAAAGGGATGGAGCCACCTCACCACCCTTTTCTGTAAATATCGGATCTTTCATTCACTGGTACAATTACCACATGTGATACTATTACAAGAGTTATTCTTTTGACCAAAATACTTATCAGATCTTCAGATTTTGTGGAACCAAGAAGTTAAAGCACACCTGCAGCTACTTACCACTAATTATATTATTGTACTTATTTATGCAAATTGTCTCTTCAGAGCAGTAGAGGACTAGAACTCTAGTGCCACCTAAAGGAAGTAGCAATCCTAAAGATCAATGTCAACCCTTCAACAAGACTTGGGTAGCCATAACCTAGTTGTCCTGCCTTGAACCCCTTTTAGTAGGTATTGAACACTCCACACAAACAAGACCTGCAGTTTTGTAGTTGCTCTGACTCAATTGTTTAGACTTTACTATTTGGACCTTGTCAAAGTCACTCAGATCCTTACGCTTGTCCATTGGCTGTTGAATAGCTAGTTACCTCATACATCCCACCTCCGACAGGTGACATTGTCAGCTCAGGTGACGGATGCCATGACATAATCAAAGTGAATCACTTCATCTTTCACTAGTTTTGAAGGCGTTGTTCAGGAATGGGATGAAAGTCTGCTGCCACATAGTGATTGCAGACTTCTGAATCCTGACAGCGTGCATACTGCACGCTGGTATTTTTCTTCAGTATTGCTGACATTTATGGGTGATCATACAAGCTGACTAAACATTCTTGGCCTTGTTAAATAGAACTGAGAGAGGCTGAGCATGTCTAGTCGGAATGTAAGCGGAAATACGTGTAAGGAGGTCAAGGGCTTCGCCCTGCAAATGTTGATGTATATTTTGTGTGTAGTTTGTATGTCGTGTGCATGTGTGTTTGCGTCCACACGACATTATGTAGTTAGTTGTAGTATTAGAAAAGGGCCACTAGATTGGGGCACTGAGCTCAACTAGTGAGAGGACTGTTAGAAGGATTAACTTAGAGAAGTGGCTAAATGGGGGAAAAGGAGAGAGTTTTCCCTCCATGAGTTAGTTGAGGGTAGCTACACTGGACAGAAGTGAAGAACAGCATATGCCTACAGCAGTAGCCAGTACATCGTGGTACTGGAGGTCCTGCAGTTAGAGACTGAGAACTGTAGGACTAAGGAGACAGAAGAAGGAGTCTCAGTGGTCAAGTCAGCTAGTAAGGAAGAGCTGAAGTGATTCCAGCACGTGACTGGAGTAGTGCAAGCCAGGGAGGTCCGTGGGAGAGCCCCCAGTGGAAGTAGCAGCTGGAGTACAGGAGCTTTGAGGAGAGTCTAGTGAGCTGCGAACCTAGGACACGAACAGGAGCAACAGTGCTGTAAGGGGGTGAGCTGTAACGGATAAGTCAGGTACCTTCGTGGGCTGAAGTCGGGCTCTGAAAGAAGGGAAGTGTTCCATGTTCATCGTGCTCCGTGTGACGTGTCAGCTTGCCTGTGTGGTTCATACATGTGAAGTGAAGGAAGAAGTGACGTACTGCTGTAAATGAAGATGTATTGCTGTTACCGAGTAGAGAGTCCTGTAGCCATTGTGGATGTGCTGTGCCCTGAAGAGGATAAAGCTGAGTTGTTGAAGTTGTTTCCAGTCTCAGTCTGCAGTCATTTTGGTCCCCAAAGTGGACAGCATACCGGAGATGAAACAGCCTCCAGCACAGTGAGTACTGGAGCAGCAACAGAAGCTACCCCCGTCGGCCATGGTATAAGGCTAGTTTCACACTAGCGCTTTTGAGCGCAGCGACAGCCTGCGCACGGCCGCCGCTAAGCCCCGCCCCTGCCGCGCCTCCGCCGGTAGCTCCGCCTACCGGCGCATGACGCTACATGCGTCCCCTATCTTTATCACTGGGGGCGCAGGCCGTGCGCAGTATGCGTTTGGCGGCGCATGCGCCTTTTTGACGGTGCGCCAACCTGCGCCAAACGCAACCTGCTGCAGTTTGGTTGCGCTCGGCGCACCGTCAAAAAGGCGCATGCGCCGCCAAACGCATACTGCGCACGGCCTGCGCCCCCAGTGATAAAGATAGGGGACGCAGGACGCATGGAGCGTCATGCGCCGGTAGGCGGAGCTACCGGCGGAGGCGCAGCAGAGGGCGGGGCTTAGCGTCGGCCATGCGCAGGCCGTCACTGCGCTCAAAAGCGTTAGTGTGAAACTAGCCTTACATACGCACATTGCATTCATGCAGTTACGTGATAACCTGCTCTTACGGGCAACACTGGAGAATCCTGACAGTGTGCACACTGTCTGTTTTCAGAAGTCTGCAGTGTCAGAGAGTGACTTTAGACTTTCATCCCAAGCCTGGACAATCCCTTTTATGTTAGGGCTGATTGGTGTATATTATTGATGATATGTTATGATGTAATGATAACAAAAATTCTAAACAACATTTATTTAATGACATTTTCAGACTTTGACTAGCTTGTAAGTAATTAAAGGATTGTGGTCCCCCGTCTGGACCCAAGTAGTTTACCCAGTGGAGAAATGGCTTAAGTTAAAAGCTAACAAGAAACATAAAACATCTGGGATGCTACATGTGAGGCACCATAACACCGGCCTCTAATTATAAGGCTGCCATTACAATTAAGGAGGAATAACATCATCACCCTAAAATAATTCATCTGAAGTAAGTCCTGCAATGTAGAACTGTCAGCAGCCTTGAGATTGATGTTATATGGATGTTCTGCGTAGAGTGCCTCCTTCTACAGCCCTGTTGGTTATAGCATTGCTTCTGTATGAGAGCGGTCAGTTCACATAATATAATAGAATATATAGTGAGTGAATATGATAAGTGATGAATGTAAATGCGAAGTAACCACTCATGTCCTAATTATAAGTAACAGAATTTTACTGTTTTTTTATGACCGCTGGGAACTTTCTCTGTAGCTCTAGCTACTTTTTGTTTATCGTGGTAATATCTGAATTGTAGTTCTTACCTATTGGGTAAAACTCACATGGAGCATTATGGCAATTGCAAAACTTCAAAAGTGGTTACTTGTCACTTTTATAGCAAAGAGAGCAATAAGTAATAAAGCCACATAGTGCCTGTAAATATACCATTTGATCTTTATTGGTCATATATACAGGTGGTTGTTCACTGTCACAGAACCTCGTTACCCTATTAGATTGAAAGAGATGATGCCTCATGAGCAAACAATCCTGCTGGGCGTTAGATAGAAAACCATTCATGTGCAGGGCATGTTCCATACATTGATAGTTTTTACCAACTTGCACCCTGTATGATTTTTTTGCTCATGATGTAACATTTTTGACAGTCTTGACAAAGTTTCATAACTGAAAATATTAATCACCTGCACGGATTATCTGCTGATTATCTGAATAAATAGTATTGCGTCAGATTTTAGGCAGAGTGCAGTTTGCTATATTGGTTGCAATCATCAGGGTGAATGGTATTAGGTATGCAAATAAAACTGAAGAACTATTTGTAGATCTGAAGCCTCCGTCGCTCCAACTCTACTCCCCGCCCAGCGCTGCCATCCTCCTGCTTGACTGACGACTCCTTTGTCTTAAGTCACAGAGAGCTGCCAGTCAACCAGGAGGAGGCAGCACTGGGTGAAAAATAGAGCTGGAGTGGCAGAGGCTTCAGATCTACCATAGTCCTTCAGCTTTATTTTATTTAATTCAGATGCTGATGGCTCAGTAATGGAGGGAAGGACTGGCCAGGTAAAGGTATTGCTGGACTTGTCTTTGAAAGAGGTACATGCACAAATAAATAGTTTATGGGTGAAATCTTACTGCTGATTCCGTTTACCTGAACAGGTCATTTAAATTAGTTGATCTGCAATGTGGCAATTAATAAACACTCAAGATGTCTGACCCCAGGAGACCAGATGTTCTGATACAGTAATACCAGTATCAATATGGATTCTTACAAGTTCCTATTTTTGCCCTGATTTGGCTGATTAGTATGTTTTGTGCTGTGACATGTTCTCGTAGATGAGTATATGTTCATAGTGGAGTGGGCTGCTCATTCCCTGCATTGTGTGTCAAACCAAAACAGGGAAGTCCTTGCAGTTGCAGCCCTGTGGGTAGAATGAGTCTTTTCATCCAATGAAATTACCAAGCCGATTGTGACCTTTCACGTGGGCGCAGCATGTGCGTTACATTTATTACACCACCATGGCCATGGCAGCAGATGTACAATTAATCAGATGAAGCCTTCAAAAAACCTTTTATTTCATGGAAATTTACATTATTACATGGATGAAAGGCAAGTGATTCATCTATCTCTATTTTTACTTCTTTTATTTTAGTAATTAAAGCACAATGCTTTCAATCACTGAACATTTGATGGTTGGTTTCTGGGTTTAGGAGCAAATTCACTTTTCTAAAAGGGGAAATTAAACAACAATCCAACATTTTACTGGAAATCCCAAGGGCATTCCATAATTATTAATTGCAGTGTCTTAGCTTGTTTAGGTTGGTTTCACACTTGCGTTTTTTTTTGCGGGATTTTAGCGCTAAAAAACGCATGCGATTTTTTTCCCTATACTTTGCATGGGATGCGCTTATGTGCGCATACACATGCGTTTGTATGCAATTTTCCGCGCATGCGTTTATTTGCGGTATGCGCTCGGGCGCACAAAATGCATCCTGTTGCATTTTTTGAGCGTCCGACTTGCCTCAAAAAAACGCATGTGCACGCAATGTGTTTTTTTTACAGCAAGACACCCATTATAAGTCTATGGGTGCGTATATGTGCGCATTGGCATGCTTATGTATGCTTTTTTTGCGCATGCGTTTTTTTTTTTACCATAGTTGGACAATGGAATTTAGGGGTTTGGGTTAGAGTTAGGGTTAGTTAAGGGGTTTAGGGCTAGGGTTAGGATTAGCTAGGGTTTAGGGTTAGGGTCAGGGTTAGGGTTAGGGTTAGGGTCAGGGTTAGGGTTAGGGTTAGGGTTAGTAAAGTCATGGTTTGGGTTAGTGTGAGGGGCCACCTAATGTTGGAAAAAAACGCAAACGCGGTAAAAACGCACTAAAAACGCATACAAACGCATAAAAACGCTGCGTTTTTTTCATGCATGCTCATAAAAATGCTTGAAAAAAACGCAGCATTTGTATGCGTTTGTATGCGTTTTTTCTATGCTTTTTTTGCGCTAAAAACGCGCTGGAAAAAAAAGCAAGTGTGAAATTAGCCTTAGGCTGAATTATCACTGTATCACCTCTCCTACGGTGATAAGCATTAGATCGGTGTGGGTTCCACCGCAAAGACCACGTATACGTCCATCACCTTTGGCACGTATGATTCCAGGAGTGTGTCACTTACTATGCTGTGTGTTGTTGTTTTAATAAAGTGTTTTACACACAGCTCAGCATTCTGAGCACTGCTAGGTCACCAGCAGAGAAAACTGGGATTGTATCAAAATGACAGCAAGCAGACACCAAGTGACACATTGCTGGAATCAGGATCTCAGCCTCTGCACTATGCTGCTCTCAGATTACATAGCAAAAACCTGGTGAGAGATTCCCTTTAGCATAGAAAACTGTATTCGGTTTTGTAAATTTTAATAACTGCTGACGGATAAAAACAGATGTCATACGGATCGTATATAGATGGCAATTGCGATGAACATCTCCCGGTTTTGGGGGATGACACACACATGATATTTTGGGGGGTTTGGTAATACATTAATATATGCAGCACTTTTTCCGCAAAATGACTAGAATACAATTTACCACAATTTGACAGTCCGTTTTGGTTTCAGTGAACCACAAACCTAAAAAACAGCCCAGTAGTCAAAACCATTATCAGGATTTTACTGTGTATGTCTCAGAAGTTTGGAACAAACTATTGAATGGGGTGGGGCAATCGGACATTCCCATAAGCTTCTTGGATGGAGAAGCTTGTTCTCACAGTTTTATAGGTCACATTCCTATATGATCTAGGAGCTAATGGGTGCAGCCTAAAATATCTTGACATTTGTTTGGAAATAGCTACTGACCTCTGCAAATTGTAAACTGGAAATGAAAATATCATCTTATAGATCAGCTTTCCGATAAGACACAAAATATTGACAGGCAGGGTCAATTAAAGTTATTTTTGCTTATGCTGATGATTAGTAAGTTATCACTAAGGGTCTGTTCACATTGTGTGTTTGTTTATGTTTAGGATGTATGACGGCAAAGCTCCAGATGGATCAGCTAAACTTTTGCATTGGGTACCATTGTCAATCATGGGCTAAGAGTGATTGGTATCTGTGAGAATACGGCATATAAAAGTAGAGACTCATGTAATAGAATGCGTTTTTCCTTCCCACGGAGTCCTGTAACAAAATATTCATTAACTGAATGGGAATTTTGTTTAACATGGGAGCCGCTAGTTGACAGTTACCAACCTCTTGTATCTATCACAGGCATCCACTAAAGGGTGATTACCAACATTCAAAATAATATGAGATACTTTGTGAATCGGTCAGAGTCCAACCACTGGGACCCCACACCGATCCCGAAGATGAGGGCTCCGATATGACCTATCGGAAAGAGGCAGTGGTTGCACATGCAGGTCTCTTTCCATTTGTTCTCTGTAGGATTGTCAGAAATTACCGAGTACAGCAATTGGCAGCTCCATTGAGAATTTATTATATGGAAAATTAAAAGGGAGCATCCAAACACCATGACTTTTATTAATCAATGGCCTACAGAGGTCTAAAATAAGAAAATTAGTAATTGTTGGCAGCGGATTATTCAGGATCCTCTCCAAGTGTGTGACAACAGTGTTTCTTTACTCAGGAACAAGCAGGAACAATATGTGATAAGCTTAACAGATCAGGAATAAATCATTTATGTGTCTCTTTCTGTGCGGCATGTGCAGCAGGCTGCTTCTCTCATACACAGACACAGGAAAAACAGGAAATACAGTCACATGCTCTCCCTGTATGAGCCTCTGGGAGGTTTTTTTTTTTTTTTTACTTTATAAGAGCATACAAATCTAGCAACTAAACACTCATAGACAGGAATGGAGTTGTTGCATCAAATATTTTCCAACAGTAATATTCATCCGAATACTTGGCTGCTGTGCCTGTGCTTATGGTTTCATGGTCCCCCAGTCATTTTTCACCCATTTCCAACTATTATGTGTTCACACACCATGCAGCTTCACTTTAGTAACATGTGGATGATAGGGGGCAGAGCTACCGCAGCCTTTTTACAGTTCAGAAACAGTGTCCTGTCTGCTCATAAAATACTTATATAGGAATAAATGGTAAAATGCTGCTTTTCATATCATAAGGACTGATCGGGACATGAGTATGTTTTGGAAAATTAAGATAATCCAGATGATTCTCCGAAATGAAAGGTGCGGTTTGGAAACTTGTTCTATTCAAACTGATGGTTTCTGCTTTTAATTTATCTAACACAAGTTTTCAGGAAAGACATATGAGTAATATCAGGTTTCTTCTTGTGTTTCACAGTCACTAGCAATAAATAATGTAGAGGATAATATTGATTCCAATTGTTCAGTTTTCACATATCAATTACGGTATTAGATATTTGTGTCACTAATTCCCCTAGTAGTGATCAAATATTACTGCTGGGAAAGTTGTGTGTGACTGTGTGTACTGGTCATAACAGGAGGAATTATGGTAGTCCCCATTTATACAAATAGTTAACAATTTAATTGATGGGCCAAGTCCCCCACAGTAGATGCCCCTCTGACAGGGCTTTAAATCTCTCGTGCTCTGTAGCATCAGTCTATGCATCAAAGCTAAGAAATGATCATCACCTAATGGAAATGTCCAGACTATTGGGTGCGCTACAGGTACCAAAATGAACGCTGAAATATTTTAAGATCATTTTTGTGTGGACAGCCAGATTATGAAAAGGTTGCATTGTGTTTATACAGCTCTGGCAAAAATGAAGAGACCACTTCCAAATGTTCAGTTTGTCTGATTTTTCTCTTTATAGGTATATTTTTGAGTAAAATATAAATTGTTCTTTTAGTCTACAAACCTCTGACAACATCTCCAAATTTCCAAGCACTACATTTTGTTGTTTGTTTTTTTTTTGAAAAGGAGAAATGGTCAAAATTTTTATAAAAACCCTAGTGCTTTCAGACCTCAAATAATGCAAATAAAACAAGTTCATAATCATTTTTTAACTCAGGAAGAGTTCAGAAATCAATATTTTGTGGAATAACGATGATTTTTAATCACCGCTTTCATACGTCTTGGCATGCTTTCCACCAGTCTTTCACACTGCTTCTGGCACAAAAATGTAAGCAGTTCTTTTTTGTTTGATGGCTTGTGACTATCCATCATCCTCTTGATTACATTCCAGAGGTTTTCAATGGGGTTCAGGTCTGGAGAATGGGCTGCTCATGACAGGGTTTTGATGTGGTGGTCTCTTAATTTTTGCCAGAGCTGTATGTACCATACACTAAATGAATACACAAATACCAAGCATACCTTGGATATCATCATTGAAGGTACAGTACTGATTTCGGTATCTGTTCAGTAGACGGAAGGCGTTAGCATTGGCAAAGTCCTCAAACTGTATAAGGCAGTTCATGCCGTACCTGAAAAATAATAAAGCTCCATTAGACACAGGTAAAAAACAAGTCCATAAATATGAACGCACGATGTCAATAAAACACTTTGCATACCTTTCTCCACTGTACAGGGTGGGCCATTTATAAGGTTAGACCTGGGTGGGCCATGTATATAGATACACCTAAATTAAATGGGAATGGTTGGTGATATCAACTTCCTGTTTGTGGCACATTAGTATATAGGAGGGGGGGGAAAACTTTTCAAAATGGGTGGTGACCATGGTGGCTATTTTGAAGTCGGCCCATCCTAGTGTATCCATATAAATGGCCCACCCTGTAGTACCAAGATTACAGTCATAGCTGCCATGGTAACCCATCTGTGCTCTGCGATCGCATTATGGGGGACAGATGGGACCAAGTTTGTGTGAGTTTCGACAACCACTCCATTGAAACACCATTATTATAAGAAAAAATATAGAAAATACTAGTTCTTCTAAAATTCACAATTATACTGCCATCTATATAATAATCAATTACGAGATTATCTGTTTTATCAAATGCCAACAAAGTGTTGGACTGCATAATATTTCAATCAATACCATAGTTGCACCATGTAATTTATTAGTTTAAAGGGAATCTGTCAGTAAGATCAAGCCACACATATTGCCATCTAAAGCCCCCGTTACACATGGCGAGATCACTAGCGATATCGCTGAAGCGACGATTTTGTGACGCAACAGCGACATCGCTAGCGATCTCGCTAAGTGTGACACGCGGAAACGACCGGCTCCCTGCTGCGATGTTGCTGATCGTGCGCGAACGTTCAGGATCATTTTTTGATCGCTGGCGTCACGCTGACCAGCATGCATCGCTGTGTTTGACGCCCCTTATCAACGACGAGCGACCTCGTTGGCGACTCCGAACTCATATAGATAGCGCTGAAGGACGCCTATTCAAAGTCTGAATCGCTATTATAGACAGTGTGTGACATGGTACCAACAATCGCCGTGGTCGATAGTGACATCGCTGATCGCTGATGCGTCGTTATGAAGATTGGCCTGTATGACTGCTTACTAGCGATGCACAAACGATCTTAGCCAGATCGTATAGTTGTCGGAATCGTTGGTGCGTCGCTACGTGTAACGGTACCCTAAAGGCCCCGTCACACTAAGCGATCTCGGTAGCGAGATCGCTGCTGAGTCACAACTTTTGTGACGTAACAGCGATCTTACCAGCGAGATCGCTGTGTGTGACAGCGATCAGCGAGCGGCCCCCCTGCCGGTATCGCTGATAGAAACCTCTGGACATTTCTTTGGTCGCTGGTCTCCCGCTGGCCAGCACGCATCACTGTGTGTGACAGGCGGGAGACCAGCGATCAGGTGTAAAAAAATAATAAAAAAAATAAAAAATATAGTTATTCTCACCTTCCGACGTCCCGTTGAGCCATCCTGCCTCTCTCCAAACCGGTCCCAGTGATCCTTTGCACGAATGACTGCGAGACTTTGTTATCCCTCGAGACCGTGACATCTCGCGGTCATTCTCGCAAAGGATCACTGGGACCGGAGCGCGGAGAGAGGCAGGATGGCTGAACGGGACGTCGGAAGGTGAGAATAACTATATTTTTTATTTTGATTCTATTTTTTACAGGGATGGCCAGCGATTCCGGGCGCTCGGCATCGCTGTGCTGATCGCTGGTGAAGCTGTCTGTGTGACAGCTCACCAGCGATCACATAGTGACTTACTAGCGATCCTGACACCTTGATATCGGTGTCGGGATCGCTGGTAAGTCGCTTAGTGTGACGGGGCCATAAGTCTTTGAAAGCAAAATCCATCAGCACATTAATATCTTCTGTTGCTGCATTCCAGAGAAATTAGAGATGTAATTCATATGCAAATGAGAAGTTAAGTGCTATGGGCGTGACAGAGCAATTTCAGAGCCTCTGCTTCTCGAGGTTGTTTTACCTCTTAGCATCAGCCTCTTTAGCTTGATTGATAGCTCGGTGTCTGTATGAAATCAGGCACTAGTCAAGGAAATCAGAGTGTGAACTATCAGTCAAGTTAAAGAGGTTGGTGCTGGGTGGGTAAAAAAACTCTAGAAGCCGAGAATCAGAAATGTCATAATCATGCCCAGAGCATGCAACATTTCATTTGAATATGAACTGAATCCCCAGAATGCAGCAACAGATAGAAGATATAAAGGTGTCAGTGGAGTTACAGATCAAATACCTGCATGTCGAATTATATGGTTTGAGAGGTTGATCTTTCAGGCAGATTGCCTGTAAAGAAATGTACAATTAATTTTTTGCCACTTGAAGTCATTATAGAATATTAATATGCCTTTGGTTTAAACTCTTAGGAAAATCTTACCAATTTTGTTTCCACATTATCGTTCTCACAGACAAATATGTTACTAATGCCTAGATTTTATAACCTATGTGGTTTAGATTTCAAGTCCAATTATTGCTGGAATTCCATTATTAAAAGGATAACAATCCAGTGAAAAATTGAAGAAAGCTATCAAAACAGTTAACAAAAGTAAAGGAATTTGAGTAAAATTATATTAGTGGTCTAAAATCATAAATCCTATACTAATTAAACACTTGTCAGACTGTGTGTCCAGGTCATCAATGGTCACAAAAACACTTTTAATTTTTAAGTAATTTTTATTGGAAAATGAACCTGAAATTCTGCAAAATTTATAGTTTTATTTTAAGTCAAATGTGTTAATAGTAAAATGAAAAGTTTTATTTCGTCTGCATTTTCAGCATATTTATTTTAACGCATCTGTGAAGTAGGCCCACATAGACAAAAGGGGTTTAGGTCTTCCATTACAGATTTTGTCACTGCTTTCAATGGCATCAAACCTTCTTTTTTGGCTAATTCAGTGAAGGCTCCATAGGAGATCAGTTAGTTCACAGCCATGTGTGCCGCTCACTCAAGAAGAAACATACAGCTGGCCAGGAGACCAAAGGGCTATATTAAGTGTGGCACCTTTGTGGCCTGCACATATATTGAGACTGGAAAGTCATTTAAGGGACAGATGGACTCAATAACAGTTTGACAGAGATTGTATTAATTGTAAAACCAAAGCAGTGATGTACAAGGCTACCTGCATTACTGGTAAGGAATACATAGGCAAACTTTTCATGAAATCAGAAGGCTAGGTGATCACAATGGTGACATACTCCACTCTCAAGACACAAGAATAGATAGACGTGCTGTGAATAGTTATGGTGGTGATGTACATGTGATGAGTTTCACGGGTGCAGATATGGCTAAGCCATCAAAAAGTGGGACAGTGGGGCCGACATTGACAGAATCCTGTTCCAGTTCCCCTGTGCACAACAACACTTGAGAGCCTTAACAAACAAACTATAATTGCTTTATATACATGCCCTCTTCCTTTGTTGTATACCATCTAATTACATATATACCAGCATAGAGTATGTCTATATTGATCACTTTAAGCTTTTTTCCTCAGCGTTATATTGTCTGATGCCTATTCAGCAGCAACAAACTAGAATCACTGTCACGACTGACACGGTTAGTCCAGCGGACAACACATATACCAACGACAGGATGAAATGAGGTGAGGAAGGCCCTAATAGTCAGGAACGAGGGATAAGGCACTTCCTGAACTCCAACCTGTGCCTGTCTCTAAACTCCCCTAACATCCTAAGTGGGTCCTTTCCCCGCCGCCGTCACGTGCCTAGTCCCTGATTGTCACCTCACTATTCCCTGGCTAGTGCACTGGATGGCAAGGGTGTTAGCATCATCACTGCAGATAATAAACAACACAGAGAGAGGGACAACAACAAGACAGACAGAAAAAGGGGAAATAGTACTTAACACTGTCCCTGCTGTAAAGCACAACACAGCAGAGGATAAGGCACCAGAACCATGAACTCCACGAAAACAGCAGATTCACCACTGAAACCAGAGAGCTCTTTACTCCAGGCTGGTCAGCATAGATTACTCTATCGCTGACAGTCAGCTGATGGGTCATGTGACAATTTAAAGGATGGTGGAACTGGTCACCTCCCACATCAGCTGACTAGGAAAAAAGCTACATTTAAATTATGGCGGAACCAGGGCTTCCACAAACCTAAAAATGAATCGTGACAATCACTTTTCTCATGTTAAACCTGAACTACAGTGTATTTGACTTTCAGTAGTTTACCACTCTGAACGCCAACACGGCGAGACCCGATGTCATATTTACCCCTCACCACTGCTGAGTCCTGAGTAGTCTTCTACACAGGGCCGGACTGGGACTAAAATTCAGCCCTGGCATTTGAAGTTACACAGGCCCACTAGTCACATGGTGACTATATAATATCTTTGTACACTTGTAGTTTACAAGAAGTGAGAGGAGATTAACACGACTATATAACATGTAGTCACAGCTGTGCCCAGTATTTCAGCTCAGTCCTATTTATTGCTTTTAGGTACAGTACTCCTCCCAAATCTCTGTCCCCTTTTGTATGCATGATTACAGAATTCCTGGCAGAACTGCTCTCTATTGGGCAACCAGACCCCCTGGTCATAGCCGCCCCTATCATACCTCCCAACTTATGAAGAAGGGAAAGATGGACAAAGACTGCGGCCCGCGCGCCGCTGCAAATTTTGGCCACGACCAGCCACACCCATTTCACAACTAGTCACACCCATGTCCACACCTAATCGCACCCATTTAGCACTGCTGATCACACTGACTGGTACTGAGGGCACAGTGGCTGGCATTATGGGCACACTGACTGGCACTAAGGAAGAGAGAAAACAGAGAGAGAGAAAAAAAAGAAAGCAGAGAGAGCGAGAAAGAAAGGGGAAAGAAAGAAAGAACAGTGAGAGACAAAGAAAGAACAGTGAGAGACAGAGAAAGAACAGAGAGAGACAGAAAGAACAGAGAGAGAAAGAAAGAACAGAGAGAGAAAGAAAGAGGGGAAAGAAAGAACAGAGAGAGACAGAGAAAGAACAGAGAGAAAGAAAGAAGTAAAAAAAAGAAAGAAAGAACAGAGAGAAAGAGAGGAAAGAAAAAGAAAGAAAGAGGGGAAGAAAGAACAGAGAGAGAAAAAAGAAAGATTAGAGAGAGAATGAAAGAACAGAGAGAAAGAAAATGAGGGAAAGACAGAACAGAGAATGAAAGAACAGAGAAAGAAAGAAAAAGAGAGAAAGATTCTACAAAGATACTATAGCAGCACGGCTCCCATTGTAGTGCCCACCTGAGCCTCCCGGTGCATGACCTATCATGATCCGCTCACATGGCCAACATCCCCGATTCCAAGGCGATCCTGCTGTCTGCGCTGTCGGAGGAGGACATGGTGATGGATCTGAAACATTCCTGGTTCCGTCACAATCTCCTCAAGAAATTATCTCATTTCCGGTCAGCTTCCAGCACATCACTTCCGGTGGAACGTCATGTGTGTGTTTTAAAATGCTCCTCGGGGCTCTGCCGTGTACTCCTGTGTCCGTGGGAAAAGCCCGCTTTGTATGCTTCGTACACACTTGGCTCCGCTCCGTACATCCCGTACACATATGGCTCCACTCCATACACACACGGCTCCTCTCCGTCCACCTCGTACACACACGGCTCCGCTCCGTACACCTCGTGCACACACGGCTCCGCTCCGTACACCTCGTGCACACACGGCTCCGCTCCGTACACCTCGTACACCCACGGCTCCGCTCCGTACACCTCGTACACACACGGCTCCGCTCCGTACACCTCGTACACACACGGCTCCGCTCCGTACACCTCGTACACACACGGCTCCGCTCCGTACACCTCGTACACACACGGCTCCGCTCCGTACACCTCGTACACCCACGGCTCCGCTCCGTACACCTCGTACACCCACGGCTCCGCTCCGTACACCTCGTACACACACGGCTCCGCTCCGTACACCTCGTACACACACGGCTCCGCTCCGTACACCTCGTACACACACGGCTCCGCTCCGTACACCTCGTACACACACGGCTCCGCTCCGTACACCTCGTACACACACGGCCCCGCTCCGTACACCTCGTACACACACGGCTCCGCTCCGTACACCTCGTACACACACGGCTCCGCTCCGTACACCTCGTACACACACGGCTCCGCTCCGTACACCTCGTACACATGGCTCCGCTCCGTACACCTCGTACACACACGGCTCTGCTACATCCACACTGTAAATCCTGACCCCACACATACTTACCTCAACCAGCACCATGACAACAGCAAAGCAGAGTCTTGCAGACGGTAGAGACAAGGCTGAGCGCACAGGACCTGTGATGAGGTCACAGGAGGGGCGGAGTCAGGGGTGACATGTCGGGGGTCTGGACAAAGGCTCCTGATCATGTGACCCCCTGACTCCTCCCCTCCTGTGACCTCATCACAGGTCCTGCGAACAGAGCGAGCAGGCAAGCAAGTGCGACGCTGTGAGTGGCTGCGGGGGAGGGGGTCTTATGCTAAGGCGAGGATGGGGGGCGTGGGGGGGCGTGGCGGTTTATCTCCCTGCAGTGCGGGAGGAACTTGAAACTATCACCGCCGTGCCCGCAGAGGGCCAGCGGCAGGAGCAACAGTGGCCGCAACAGCTGGCAAGCGGCCAGATGATCGGCGCTGCCGCCTGCGGCCCACGTGACAGCGGCCCAGCGGGAAAATGCCCGGTTGGTTATATTGCCAATCCGGGCCTGCTTCTACAATATTCCCATGATGAGACTTTACTGATTAGAAGATAGCAGAGAGATGTTAAATTCTTACAGTTGTGGCCAAAAGTACTGACACCCCTGCAATTCTCTCAGATAATACTCAGTTTCTTCCTGAAAATGATTGCAAACACAAATTCTTTGGTATTATCTTCATTTAATTTGTCTTAAATGAAAAAAACACAAAAAGAATTGTCCTAAAGCCAAATTGGATATAATTCCACACCAAACACAAAAAAGAGGGTTGAAAAATCATGTGATGCTTCTCTAATTTGTGTAATTAACAGCACCTGTAACTTACCTGTGGCACCTAACAGGTGTTGGCAATAACTAAATCACACCTGCAGCCAGTTGACATGGATTAAAGTTGCCTCAACCTCTGTCCTGTGTCCCTGTGTGTACCTCATTGAGCATGGAGAAAAGAAAGAAGACCAAAGAACTGTCTGAGGACTTGAGAAACCAAATTGTGAGGAAGCATGAGCAATCTCAAGGCTCCAAAGACCAGAATGTTTCTGTATCTACCGTGCGCAGTGTCATCAAGAAGTTTAAAGCCCATGGCACTGTGGCTAACCTCCCTAGATGTGGACGGAAAAGAAAAATTGACAAGAGATTTCAACGCAAGATTGTGCGGATGTTGGATAAAGAACCTCAACTAACATCCAAACAAGTTCAAGCTGCCCTGCAGTCCGAGGGTACAACAGTGTCAACCCGTACTATCCGTCGGCGTCTGAACGAAAAGGGACTGTATGGTAGGAGACCCAGGAAGACCCCACTTCTTACCCCAAGACATAAAAAAGCCAGGCTGGAGTTTGCCAAAACTTACCTGAAAAAGCCTAAAACGTTTTGGAAGAATGTTCTCTGGTCACAGGAGACAAAAGTAGAGCTTTTTGGGCAAAGGCATCAACATAGAGTTTACAGGAGAAAAAAAGAGGCATTCAAAGAAAAGAACACGGTTAGTACAGTCAAACATGGCGGAGGTTCCCTGATGTTTTGGGGTTGCTTTGCTGCCTCTGGCACTGGACTGCTTGACCGTATGCATGGCTTTATGAAGTCTGAAGACTACCAACAAATTTTGTAGCATAATGTAGGGCCCAGTGTGAGAAAGCTGGGTCTCCCTCAGAGGTCATGGGTCTTCCAGCAGGACAATGACCCAAAACACACTTCAAAAAGCACTAGAAAATGGTTTGAGAGAAAGCACTGAAGACTTCTAAGGTGGACAGCAATTAGTCCAGACCTGAATCTCATAGAACACCTGTGGAGAGATCTAAAAATGGCAGTTTGGAGAAGGCACCCTTCAAATAGCAGGGACCTGGAGCAGTTTGCCAAAGAAGAAAGGTCTAAAATTCCAGCAGAGCATTGTAAGAAACTCATTGATGGTTACCGGAAAAGGTTGGTCGCAGTTATTTTGGCTAAAAGTTGTGCAACCAAGTATTAGGCTGAGGGTGCCAATACTTTTGTCTGGCCCATTTTTGGAGTTTTGTGTGAAATGATCAATGTTTTGCTTTTTGCTTCATTCTCTTTTGTGTTTTTTCATTTAAGACAAATTAAATGAAGATAATAATACCAAAGAATTTGTGTTTGCAATCATTTTCAGGAAGAAACTGAGTATTATCTGACAGAATTGCAGGGGTGTCAATACTTTTGGCCACAACTGTATACTAACAGAGCTATGTTCTGGGACTTGTCCTTTTCAGGGCGGAAGATATAGCACAAGGCACTGAAGGAGTTTGTAGCTGCAGCAGGGTGAATTATAGATAGATACTTATCTTCCAGACCGTTGTCTTGTACAAGGATCTCACACTGTATATGGCCAAGATTGGCTGGTGAGGTTGAAGATATTTTTTCATTGAGCATTATTGTATGTGTAAGGAGATGGAGGTGTTGCCCACATTACCCCTTGAAGACACGTGTCATTATTACAATGTATTTGGATGTGCAATGTGTTTAATGACACGCGATATTAGCCGTAAAGTGTTTTGCCCAGTCACAGACAGATTTCGAAAAGTTTGGGCACCCCTGGTCAAAATTAGAATTAGGCTTCTTTCACATGTCTGTGTCTCCGGTATGTGTGGTGACAGTTTTCACACGTACTGGAGATACGTACACACATAGACCCATTAAAATGAATGGGTCTGTGCACATGTCAGAGTGTTTCCACGGATCATGTGTCTGTGGGCAAAATATGCTGACATGTCCATTTTTAACAGCAGCATGGACCGCAAAACTTCTTGCACACGGATGACACACAAGGATGTCATCCGTGTGATACGTACCGGCGCCTGAGAAGCAGCGGTACAGTAGCGCTGTTCATCGGTGCCGGATGCTGAAGACGGCTCTCAGTATTCTCCCCTGCTCTGCTGGTGATCAGCAAAACAGGGGAGAATGATGAGAGTTATAGTCAACTGATAGCTGCAAGAGCAGGCAACGGCTGATGGGACTATTACTCCCTTCAGCCTACACCTGCTGCTGCTAATAACTGAGAGCAGGCGGCAGTTAATGGTAGTATTAATCACCCATCACCTGCTCTATAAATAAATAAACAAAAAAACGGTGTGGGTTCCCCTGTATTTTTGATGACCAAGACACAGAAAAAACACACAGTATGACAAATGTGCATGAATACTCTGTTGTAAAATATATGTAACAGTAAGCAGCAAGTGCTACTAGTAAAAGATGATAACAAGCACAGGGTATTTAGTTGATACGTTTTTTGCAAAAAATGTATACTAAGCCACTCCACCACGTCACGGTAATCCTTCACGGAGCAGTCCTATCTAATGTATTAAAACCTGATCATGTGAACAATACCTACATGAGCAGGATTGAGAAAGGCGCTGCACGGTATGGGCACGGTATGGGCACACTTGGCAAAATGGCTCCTTATGTGCATGTCCCACAAGAGAGAGGCGGGGATCTCCCAAAGCTTGCATAAGCAAGAAATTAGTGGATTAAAAACACAGGAGACATGCACAATAATGAACAGGTCAGTAAGAAACTGTTCACACGACCCAAAGACTAAGACACAGAAAAAACACACAGTATGACAAACGTGCATGAATACTCGGTTGTAAAATATATGTAACAGTAAGCAGCAAGTGCTAGTAAAAGATAACAAACACAGGGTATTTAGTTGATAGGTTTTTTGCATTCTCAGGCGGGCTGAACTGCGGTGACCTCAGCACTGTGGAAAAAATCACTGAGTTCACTGCAGTTCAGCTCAGTGAGTTCCTCACATTGACAAATTCTCACACTGATCTGCATGGTACTCACTGAGCTGAACTGTGCTGAACTCAGTGACTTTTTTCCATGGTGCTGCAAAAACGCAACATGTGAACATAGTCTTTCAATTATTGTTTGAGAGATTTTCATCCATTTTTCCTTGGAAAATTCTTCCAGTTCTGTGAGATTCCTGGGTTGTCTTGCAGGCTGCAACACAATCCCAAACCACGATTGATACATCCTTTGATACACACTTTTCCTGAAACTCTGTGCCCTTTTTTCTACACACATACCTTTGATCATTTTGGCCAAAGAGTTCTATTTTAGCCTCATCGGTCCACAGGACTTGTTTCTAAAATGCATCAGGCATGTTTAGATGTTCTTTTGCATACTTCTGATACTGAATTTTATGATGAGGATGCAAGTTTTTGGTGCAAGTTTAGAGGAGGCTGGGTTTTTATAAAGCTTTGAAATTTGCATCACCTTGCCTTTCCTAACGATGATAGCGAACAAGTCATAAAATTAACATGCTAATTAAGGTCTAAAACCTTGGTCAAAGTTATCAGAGCTCACAAATCGACAAGGGTGCCCAAACTTTTGCATCTGTCCATTTTCCATTTTGTAATTTTTAAAATGTAAAAGATGAAAATATTTTTTTTTTGCTTAAAATACAATTGAAATGGGTCATCTTTAACTTTAGGCCTTTTAGAGATTATGTCATCTTCAAGTTGCTTAAAGGGAATCTGTCACCCTTTTTTTTGACAATCAGCTGCCGGCATTGACATCAGGGGCTTATCTACAGCATTCTGTAATGCTGTAGATAAGCCCCAGATGTAACCTGAAAGAGAAGAAAAACACGTTGGATTATACTCACTTTAGGGAGCGGTCTTGCAGTGCGCAGGCGTCAGGAGAGGTCTTGCGCCTGCACACTGCAGTATTCTGCTTTGCCCTCAACAGGGCAGAGCAGTGCGCCTGCGCCGGAGCTACTACAGGAAGGGGAGAAGAGGACGGCATCGTATGAAGATGGGAGGCGTCGGACCAGACCGCGACACCCATCGGACTGCCCCCTCCAGTGAGTATAATCTCTTTTTTCTTATCTTTCAGGTTACATCGGAGGCTTATCTACAGCATTACAGAATGCTGTAGATAAGCCCCTGATGTCAATGCCGGCAGCTGATAGTAAAAAAAAAAGGGTGACAGATTCCCTTTAAGTGTTCACAATAGCAGTGATTTTTACCAGGGGTGCCCAATCTTTTACATGTCACTGTACCTCCCTGCCACAATAGAGAGGATACGTCTCTTTGGCTATCTCATTTAAATTTAAAAGTTTAATAGACACTATTGAATCTCATTACAGTGGTACCACTATTAAACAGGGTGGGACAGTACAGTAGGCTATTCAGATAGTACAAAGTTCCCATTGAAAGTGGTATAAAACATTCACTGTTTTTATGCAACATTAATGGATCAAAAAATAGAAATGTGCAGTTTCAATAGAGCCTTATTATGTGCTCATAATGCATTACATACTCTATATTTTATAATATACTGTACTTTGGATACAATCATAAGCAAACACATGCAGAAGAGGGCCCTGTGCAAGAACAATATATGGGTAATTAGCAGTTATTTGCTCATCATATTGCAAAATTCCACCTACTAAAGATTTTGAAGTAGGCCCCCTTCGTTTTGGGCCCATATGTGGTTGCAGAGATTGTACCAATGGTATGTCTGCCCTTGGATACAATACAGTAACACATGCCTGATTTTAGCAATGCTCAACATAGACTACAGCACACAGCCTGAATCAATATGTGATAATAAAGATTACATTATACTGTACATTACTAGACATTAACCTTATGGCTGTGTAAAGAAAATATGTCCTATATAGCAATCTAATTAGCTATACTCATATCTAATTTTTTCCCAACAGGACACTACAAAATGCTACTACATGCGCTACTATACTCCCGGCTATGCGAAAGTTACCAACTAACTAACAGGCTAAGATCTCTTCAAGTTATTCCTGTTTACGACTTTTCACCTTGACCTCTAATGCCAGTACCTCATGGCTGTAAGCGGTCACTAAATAATGTTATGGATTAATGATGTTCTGCTCCATAGCCTGTTTATACAGTTTTGTGAAAAAGTATTTGCCCCCTTCCTGATTTCCTATTCTTTTGCATATTTGTCACACTTGAATGTTTCAGATCATCAAGCAATCTTAAATACTAGACAAAGATAACACACGTAAACATAAAATGCTGTTTTTAAATGAAATTTAAATGCAGTTTTTTAACCTACAGGACCATGTAGGTTTGGATTTCTTTTTACCTTAATAATAAAGATCTTCATTTAAATTTGTTTGCTGGTCTGAAACATTTAAGTGTGAGAAACATGCAAAAGTATAGGAAATCAGGAGGGGGCAAATACTTTCTCACACAACTGTATCTGGCCACTGTCAGAGGTGGTAACAGCTGATTGTGAGGGTCCTGAGTGTTGCACTCCCAACAATCTCATATTTATCCTAAATGGTATCATAAAGCTGGAAAACCCCTGTATTCTCAGTCTTACATTTCTCTATTTCACAGATAACAGCTAACCTAAAACCTTTTTTCACCTCTCTATGTCTGTTAGCACATCAAGTTTTTTTAGGACTTTTTACATCAGAAACTTAGCGGAAATGTTGCAAAAACTCAACAAATCCACCTTCAAATCTCAAATCTTCTCAAAAGTCTGGAGTTTTCTGCTCTGAAAACTCAGAATAAAACCTCTGTGTGCATAATGCCTAACCATCTCTGTGTGCTCATACACAAGACTTCTCTCATGCTTCCTCTCTCTCTTTTTTTTTTTCTTCTATCCAACATTATACAACCATCAAAACTTTAAAATTGAAACTATTCCAACATGCATAGAAAGAAACATAAAGGCCCATCAGACACTTCTCAAAAATATTTTGAGATTCTTTTTTCATTCTATCATCTCTTGTATCTACTTTTATTATAGCGTTCACTTATGTCTTGCTATCAAATAATAGGCTATTTCACTTTGATCATATTGGTATACATTTAAATCCAGAAATATTTGGACAGTGACAAGTTTTGGCATTTTAACCGTTTACAAAAACATATTCAAGATACAGGAATGCTCATGAGACGGTTTCCCATTGGAGATCGAGAGTCATGTGCTCAGGTCCTGCTCCAGATCTCATTGGTCCATCTCGGAGATCTGGAAGCTTCCGGAAGGTCCCGGCTGCTATAAAAAGTGCGCATGGCCGTTCCGCCATGCGCTAGTATAGACTATACTGCTATGAGTGAATGGTGACGGATGTATGATTCTGGTGACGGACTTATTATGAAACCCCTTCCCTTTGATATTACGCATGTGGTTAGGGAATTAGTTCAGTAGTCTGCGCCAGTCTGTGGCAAGCCTTAGGCCACTGTGCACACCGCACCTCTGCGCTAGTGTCCGACATAGCGCCTGCTTTGTAGCTGTGTCGTCCAGCGGCAGTGTCCTGCGCTGCGCTTGCAGCCCTTCTTGGCGTTCGCAGTAGCGATGCCGCACACACGGTAGGTCTAGACGGATGCAGCCCCTCTGTCTTAGTTCCTGCTCCTGTGACCAGATACCATGTGTGCATTTACCTGAGGCCTGTGACCCTAACAGGCTCAGCCTTTTTGTATGTTTTTGTTGCGGCGCCTCTGTGTGTGAACAGAGCCCGCTCTGCGCACTTCGGGTGAAGTTGAACCCGTGCGCATTATATCGCCATATTGCTCGTCTGCCATTACTCAGCAGCTGTTGTAACACCTACTGCACGGTGGACCCCGAGCGGCGAACGCACTTTATTATTTATTTTTATTTAGTGCGTTCCGCCGTTTCTAACATTATACTAGCGCCAGGGTCTGGCTAATGATGGCAGATCAGCAGCAACTCCTTCAGTGCATTCGCCAGCTAGAGGGCCGGTTGGCTACTCTTGAGAGTGTTATCGCAGCGGCGAAGTCTTCGGAGGCTGCTGTACAGGTGTTCGCAGAAGCGGTTTCTCGTATGTCCACGTCCTTCCACGCGCCGACAGTTACCCGCCTCCCGTTGCCCGATAAATTTTCTGGCGATGGCGCCTCCTGTAGGGGTTTTGTCAGCCAGTGCTCTATCTAGCTGGGGTTACTTGCTGCGTGATTCCCTGCGGAGCGGACCAAGGTGGGGTTTATTGTTTCCCTTCTGTCGGGCAAGGCGTTGAGTGGGCTACGCCACTATGGGAGCGTGGTGACCCAGAGGTTCGGACCGCTGCTCAGTTTTTAACAGCTATTAAGCAGGTCTTCCTGGGACCACGGGTCACACACAACACCTCTCTACAGCAACTGGCTTTGACTCTGGGATCCCTCTAGGTTAGTCAGTATGCCGTTTGTTTTCGGACACTGGCTTCCGAGCTAGAGTGGTCTGACAAAGCCCTCATCCCTGTGTTTTGGAGAGGTTTAGCTGAGCATGTTAAGGATGCTCTTTCTACCACAGAGGTTCCTGCAAGTCTGGAGGAGCTTATTGCCATTGCCACCCGTATTGATCTCTGTTTTTCGGAGCGCAGGCTGGAGCGTGCTCAATCCAGATGGAAGGTTACTCCGGCTCCCAACCTCTTTGAAACTCTGGAATCACCTGTGCCAGAGTGTTCACTCCCAGAGCCCATGGAGGTGTCTCGCGCCAGTCTCAAGGCGCGTCCGGCACTAAGTTCCACTTGCGGCTGCCACTGTCAGCACTTTGTTCACCAGGATAACGGGTCCCCGCAATGGCCAAACTCTGTGCCGCCGGGCTAGACCTTTGTCCCCCCTTGCCTTCGGCCGAAGATCCTCGCGTGGGCACACGCGTCCAGGGCAGGTGGTCACTGTGGCTACATGCAGACCACAAAACTCCTGGCAGGGTTGTATTGGTGGCCGCACAGGGCTCGCGACATTAAGAAATATATTCAGGCATGCGCCTCGTGTGCTCAGGTAAACTTCCTTAAACAGAGAGTGGAGACGTTCGCCGACACACCGCGGCGTCCCACTTCAATTTATGCTCCGGGCGGTTTTGCCGCTCCCGTTGTCTCCCACGTGTCCCTTCTTAAACCTGGCGATTTTGCCGCCTCTGATACCTTCCACGTGTCCCGGTTTTCCGTGTCACCTACCAGGATATCAGACTTGCCTTCGGACGAGTCTGAAGCCTATGCCTCTGATGGGCACAGGGTGGTGGATTGGAAGGCTCAGAGAGGAGGGGGCCCTAGGAGGGGGGTAATGTTAGGAGTCAGGTTCCTGCGTCTGCTCTGCAGGAATCCAGACCCTTACATTCTGCGGTCTCTTGCTCTTTATCTACCACAGAGGAGATTGCCTTGCAGCAAATCTCTCCAGGGGCCAAGTCCTTCTGTCCTTCTACTGAGCTTGCATTGGAGATCGGGAGTCATGCGCTCAGGTCCTGCTCCAGATCTCATTGGTCCATCTCGGAGATCTGAAAGCTTCCGGAAGGTCCCGGTTGCTATAAAAAATGCGCATGGCCGTTCCGCCATGCGCTAGTATAGACTATACTGCTATGTATGAATGGTGTCGGATGTATGATTCTGGTGACTGACTTATTATGAAACCCCTTCCCTCTGATATTATGCATGTGGTTAGGGAATTAGTTCTGTAGTCTGCACCAGTCTGTGGCAAGCCTTAGGCCACTGTGCACACCGCACCTCTGCGCTAGTGTCCGACATAGCGCCTGCTTTGTAGCTGTGTCGTCCAGCGGCAGTGTCCTGCGCCGCGCTGCAGTTGCAGCCCTTCTTGGCTTTCACTGTAGCGACGCCGCACACACGGTAGGTCTAGACGGACGCAGCCCCTCTGTCTTAGTTCCTGCTCCTGTGACCTTATACCATGTGTGCATTTACCTGAGGCCTGTGACTTCAACAGGCTCAGCCTTTTTGTATTTTTTTGTTGCGGCGCCTCTGTGTGTGAACAGAGCCCGCTCTGCGCACTTTGGGTGAAGTTGAACCCGTGCGCATTATATCGGCATATTGCTCGTCTGCCATTACTCAGCAGCGGTTGTAACACCTACTGCACGGTGGACCCCGAGCGGCGAACGCACTTTATTATTATTTCTATTTAGTGCGTTCCGCCGTACCTAACAACTGGTGAGATTGAGAACTCAAAAAGGCCTGGACGTCCACAGAAGACAACAGTGGTGGATGATTAAAGAATCCTTTTCATGGTGAAGAAAAACCCCTTCACAACATTCACCCAAGTCAAGAACACTCTCCAGGAAGTAGGAGTTACAGTATCTAAGTCTACCATAAAGAGAACACTTCATGAGAGAAAATACAGAGGGTTCACCACAAGGTGCAAAACATTAATCAGCCTTAAAAATAGAAAGGCGAGATTAGACTTTGCCAAGAATCATCTAAATAAACCAGCCCAGTTCTGGAAAAGAATTCTTTGGACAGATGAAACTCAGATCAACCTCTATCAGAATGATGGGAAGAAGAAAGTATGGAGAAGGCTCATGATCCAAAGCCCATCGCATTCTCTGTAAAACATGGTGGAGGCAGTGTGATGGCATGGGCATACATGGCTTCCAATGACACTGGGTCACTAGTGTTTATTGAAGGTGCGACTGAAGACCAAAGCAGAAGCATGAATTCTGAAGAGCTGAGGGCTATACCATTTCCTCAGATTCAACCAAATAAAGCAAAATTGCTTTGACAGTGCTTCACAATACAGATGGACAATGACAAAAAACAAACATACTGCAAAAGTAACACAGGAGTTTAAGGCATAGAAGTAGAATATTCTGCAGTGACTGAGTCAATCAACCAACAGATCTCAATGGCATGGAGCAGCATTTCACATGATGAAGACAAAACTTAAGGCAGAAAGACCCACAAACAATCAACAACTGTAGTCAGCTGCAGTAAAGACCTGGCAAAGCATGACAAAGGAGAAAACGCAGGGTTTAGTAATGGCTTCCAGACTTCAGCCTATCATTACCTGCAAAGGATTCTCCACAAATTATAAAAAATGAACATTTTATTTATGGTAAAGTTAATTTGTACAATTACTTTTGAGCCCCTGAAATGAGGAGACTTTGTAGAAATATGGTTGCAATTCCTAAATGTTTCACAGGATATTTTTTTCTACCCTTTTAATTAAACCTGAATGTCTACACTTCAATTGCATCTCAGTGGTGTCATTTTAAATAAAAAATAGTGGCATATAGAGCCCAAATCACAAAGATTCGGTCACTGTCCAAATATTTCTGGACCTAACTGTATGTGGACAAACTTGGTAAGCTCGAAGACAGATACAATTTGGACAAATGGCACTATCCCAGCTACCACTCAGTATTCGAACTGCCACTATCAGACCTACCACTGAGATCTATCGCACACTATCAGAACTTCCACTATCAAAATGACCAGTCACTCACCCATTCCCAATGCAATGTCTTTGAAATTGTTGTAAATTCTTAGTTAAATGACTGTGAATGTCTGAAGTCTTAACCCCTTCCTGACATCCGACGTACTATCCCGTCCACGGTACCCGGGCCCGTATGACCGTGGACGGGATAGTACGTCTACCGCGATCAGCGGCGCCCACGTGGTGAGCGCCGCTGATCGCGGCCGGGTGTCAGCTGATTATCACAGCTGACACCCGGCACTATGTGTCAGGGGCGGTCACGGACCGCCTCCGACACGTTAACCCCTTGCACACCGCGATCAAACATGATCGCGGTGTACCGGGAGTTAAAGGGAAGCATCGGCAGGGAGGGGGCTCCCTCCATGCTTCCCTGAGCCCCCCACGGCAGCGCAATGTGCAGCGCTGCTGCGGGGGGCTCCTATCCTCCAGGCCCCCGAATCCAAGATGGCGACGGGGGCCTTCGGGGACCTGAGGAAGCTGGCTTCCTCAGTGCCTGCAAAGTGCAGGCAAGAGGAAGTCTGCTTCAATGCCTGTGACAGATTGCTGATCTGTCACAGTGATCTGTGATGTGACAGATCAGCGATCTGTCACAGGACAGTGATGTCCCATCTGGGACTATGTAGTAAAGTAAAAAAAAAATTAAAAAAAAATGTAAAAATAAATAAAAAAAAATCGCCAAATAAATTAGTAAAAAAAAAAAAAAATATTCCCCAATAAATTCATTTTTTGAAAATAATAAAAAAAAAACCCAATAAAAGTACACATATTAGGTATCGCCGCGTCCGTAATGACCCGCCCTATAAACCTGTCCCATTAGTTAACCCTTTTAGCGAACCCCTTAAAAAATAAAAATAAAAAACGAAGCAAAAAATAATGATTTATTATCATACCGCCAAACAAAAAGTGTAATAACGCGCGATCAAAAAGACGCATATAAATATCCATGGTACCGCTGAAAACGTCATCTTGTCCCGCAAAAAACGAGCCACCACACAGCATCATCAGCGAAAAAATAAAAAAGTTATAGCTCACAGAATAAAGCGATGCAAAAATAATTATTTTTTATATAAAATAGTTTTCATTGCATAAAACCGACAAAAACATAAAAAAACGACCTAAATGAGGTATCGCTGTAACCGTACTGACCCGAAGAATAAAACCGCCTTATCAATTTTACCGCACGCGGAATGGTGTAAACGCACCCCCCCAAAAGAAATTCATGAAACGCTGATTTTTGTTCATTCTGCGTCCCAAAAATAGGAATAAAAAGCGATCAAAAAATGTCACGTGCCCGAAAATGGTACCAATAAAAACGTCAACTCGTCCCGCAAAAAATAAGACCTCACATGACTCAGTGGGTCAAAATACGGAAAAATTATAGCTCTCAAAATGTGGTGATGCAAAAACTATTTTTACAATAAAAAGCGTCTTTTAGCGTGTGACAGCCGCCAAAAATAAAAACCGCCATAAATAGTAAATCAACCCCCCGTTATCACCCCCTTAGTTAGGGAAAAATAATAAAACAAAAAAAAAAGTATTTATCTCCATTTTCCCGTTAGGGTAAGGCTGTGTGCACACGCTGCGGATTAGGTGCGGATTCATCCGCGCGGATTTTGTAAAATCCGCAGGTGAAACCGCAGGTCAAAAGACCTGCGGTTTTACCTGCAGATTGCTCTGCGGTTTTGTCCTGCGGTTTTTCATCTCCTCAATAGAGGAGATGGCAAACCACAGGAGAATCCGCAGAAAGAATTGACATGTCAATTCTTTCTGCGGATTGAAAACCGCAGATAATCTGCGCGGAAAATTCCGCACCGTCTGCACTGCGGTTTTTGATTCCCATAGGGAATCATGGTACTGGGGTCCGCAGCAGCCAAAACCGCTGCGGAACCGCAGCAAAATCCGCAGCGTGTGCACACAGCCTTAGGGTTAGGGTTAGGGCTAGGGTTAGGGCTAGGGTTAGGGCTAGGGCTAGGGTTAGGGTTAGGGCTAGGGTTAGGGCTAGGGTTAGGGCTCAGATTAGGGTTAGGGGTGTGTTGGGGTTAGGGTTGGAGTTATAATTGGGGGTTTCCACTGTTTGGGCACATCAGGGGCTCTCCAAATGCAACATGGCGTCTGATCTCAATTCCAGCCAATTCTGAGTTGAAAAAGTCAAATGGTGCTCCTTCCCTTCCAAGCTCTGCCATGCGCCCAAACAGTGTTTTACCCCCACATGTAGGGTATCAGCCTACTCAGGACAAATTGCAAAACAATTTTTGGGGTCCAATTTCTCCTGTTACCCTTAGGAAAATAAAAAATTGGGGGCAAAAATATCATTTTTGTGGAAAAAAATTATTTTTTTATTTTCACGTCCGAGTGTTATAAACTTCTGTGAAGCACTTGGGGGTTCAAAGTGCTCACCACACATCTAGATAAGTTCCGTGGGGGGTCTAGTGTCCAAAATGGGGTCACTTGTGGGGAGTTTCAATAGTTTAGGTACATCAGGGGCTCTCCAAACGCACATGACACCCGCAGACCATTCCATCAAAGTCTGCATTCCAAAACGTCACTACTTCCCTTCCGAGCCCCAACGTGTGCCCATACAGTAGTTTTCACCCACATATGGGGTATCAGCATACTCAGGACAAATTGGACAACAACTTTTGGGGTTCAATTTCTCCTGGTACCCTTGGGAAAATAAAAAAATGGTGACTAAAAGATCATGTTTGTGGAAAAAATACGAATTTTTTATTTTCACGCCCGAGCGTTATAAACTTCTGTGAAGCACTGGGGGGGTCAAAGTGCTCACCACACATCTAGATAAGTTCCTTGGGGGGTCTAGTTTACAAAATGGTGTCATTTGTGGGGGGTTTCCACTGTTTAGGTACATTAGGGGCTCTCCAAAGGCAACATGACACCCGCAGACCATTCCATCAAAGTCTGCATTCCAAAACGTCACTACTTCCCTTCCGAGCCCCGACGTGTGCCCATACAGTAGTTTTCTCCCACATATGGGGTATCAGCATACTCAGGACAAATTGGACAACAACTTTTGGGGTCCAATTTCTCCTGGTACCCTTGGGAAAATAAAAAAATGGTGACTAAAAGATCATGTTTGTGGAAAAAATACGAATTATTTATTTTCACGCCCGGGCATTATAAACTTCTGTGAAGCACTGGGGGGGTCAAAGTGCTCACCACACATCTAGATAAGTTCCTTAGGGGGTCTAGTTTCCAAAATGGTGTCATTTGTGGGGGGTTTCCACTGTTTTGGTACATCAGGAGTTTTCCAAACGCGACATGGTGTCCGATCTCAATTCCAGCCAAAAACGTCAAATGGCGCTGCTTCCCTTCCGAGCTCTGCCATGCGCCCAAATAGTGGTTTACCCCCACATGTGGGGTATCAGCGTACTCAGAACAAATTGCACAATAACTTTTACGGTCCTGTTACCCTTGGAAAAATAAGAATTGAGGGTGAAAAGATCATTTTTGTGGAAAAAATATGATTTTTTAACTGTATGGCTTTATGTTATAAACTTCTGTGAAGCCCATGGGGGTTCAAAGTTCTCACCACACATCTAGATAAGTTCCTTAGGGGGTCTAGTTTCCAAAATGGTGTCATTTGTGGGGGGTTTCCACTGTTTTGGTACATCAGGGGTTTTCCAAACGCGACATGGTGTCCGATCTCAATTCCAGCCAAAAACGTCAAATGGCATTGCTTCCCTTCCGAGCTCTGCCATGCGCCCAAATAGTGGTTTACCCCCACATGTGGGGTATCAGCGTACTCAGGACAAATTGCACAATAACTTTTAGGGTCCTGTTACCCTTGGAAAAATAAGAATTGAGGGTGAAAAGATCATTTTTGTGGAAAAAATATGATTTTTTAATTGTATGGCTGTATGTTATAAACTTCTGTGAAGCCCATGGGGGTTCAAAGTTCTCACCACACATCTAGATAAGTTCCTTAGGGGGTCTAGTTTCCAAAATGGTGTCATTTGTGGGGGGTTTCCACTGTTTTGGTACATCAGGGGTTTTCCAAACGCGACATGGTGTCCGATCTCAATTCCAGCCAAAAACGTCAAATGGCATTGCTTCCCTTCCGAGCTATGCCATGCGCCCAAATAGTGGTTTACCCCCACATGTGGGGTATCAGCGTACTCAGGACAAATTGCACAATAACTTTTAGGGTCCTGTTACCCTTGGGAAAATAAAAATTGGGGTGAAAAGATCATTTTTGTGGAAAAAATATGATTTTTTAATTGTACCGCTGTACGTTATAAACTTCTGTAAAGCCCTTGTGGGTTCAAAGTTCTCACCACATATCTAGATAAGTTCCTTGGGGGGTCTAGTTTCCAAAATGGGGTCACTTGTAGGGGGTTTCCACTGTTTAGGTACATCAGGGACTCTCCAAACGTGACATGGCGTCCGATCTGAATTCCAGCCAATTTTGCATTGAAAAAGTCAAACGGCGCTCCTTCCATTCTGAGCTCTGCCATGCGCCGAAACAGTCGTTCCCCCCCACAAATCAGGTATCAGCGTACTCAGGACAAATTGCACAATAACTTTTGCAGTCTAATTTCTCCTGTCACCCTTGGTAAAATAAAAAAAATTGAACCTGAAGTATTTTTTTTGTGAAAAAAAGTTAGATGTTCATTTCTTTTTAAATATTTAAAAAAATTCCTGTGACGCACCTAATGGGTTAATAAACTTCTTGAATGTGGTTTTGAGCACCTTAAGGGGTTCAGTTTTTAGAATGGTGTCACTTTTGGGTATTTTCTATCATATAGACCCCTCAAAGTGGCTTCAAATGTGATGTGGTCCTAAAAATAAAATGGTGTTGTAAAAATGAGAAATCGCTGGTCAACTTTTAACCCTTATAACTTCCTAACAAAAAAAAATTTTGGTTCCAAAATTGTGCTGATGTAAAGTAAACATGTGGGAAATGTTACTTATCAAGTTTTTTGTGTGCCGTATCTCTGTGATTTAAGGGCATAAAAATTCAAAGTTGGAAAATTGCGAAATTTTCAAAATTTTTGCCAAATTTCCATTTTTTTCACAAATAAACGCAAGTTATTTGAATGAAATTTTACCACTAACATGAAGTACAATATGTCACGAGAAAACAATGTCAGAATCACTGGGATCAATGGAAGTGTTCCAGAGTTATGACCTCATAAAGGTACAGTGGTCAGAATTGTAAAAATTGGCCCGGTCATGAACGTGCAAACCACCCTTGGGGGTGAAGGGGTTAAAGGTCAAGCATCAATAGAAGACATTCTGTTTTTTATACATTTTTACGGGAATCTCAACTTTCAATGGAACATGAAATATTTTAATCTGTGCATTAAATAAGCCAAAGTAAATATAGCCAGACAGATATGTCTGAACTTGAAAAGAAGTTTAGACATAAAGACTCTGGCACCAATTTAGAATTTATATTGAGACCATCAGAGCAGATTTAATTGAATTTCCCATTTTTTTCTGTTTTCCTTTGTCTTTGTAACTCAAACTATTTATCTGTGTTTACTGATCATTACCAGGAGAAATGATATGTGTATGTAGTTAATAGCTTTGATTATCTCATGATGATGACATATGCAAAATGACAGAATATAGTAAGTGGCAAGCAGTCAGTTTTTGAAGTTGATGTTCTGGAAGCAGAAATATTGGGTAAATGTAAAAATGTGATCAAGCATTATTAAAGAACATTTTGTGATGATTAGGTGATTCAGAGTCCGAGCAAACCAAAATTGGATGTCTTGTGGGGTAGTCCCAGCATGTAAAAGTTCATAACTACCAAAAGTCCTTCCAGAAAGGACAAGAAAATGGGCACTTGGACTCATTAATGCATGTCAGAAGCAAAGACTAGCCCATCTGGTTCAATCCCAAAGGAATAATTACTTTAGCACGAATTCCAGAAAATTTAATACTGGCTATGAAATCAGAAAGCTCCTGGAAATCACCTAAAATGGGTATATGAGCATCAGAACTGCATCATGGAACAATGAAAGAAGATGGTCTGGTCCAATCAATAGTGTTTTCTTTTACACCAGATGAACATCTCGGTGGGTGAAATATGTCACCAGGATGCTCTGTTAAAAAGGCGGAACTGTGATTCTCTGGGCAATGTTTTGGGAAATCTTGGGTCCTGACATTTATGTGGATGTTCTCTGGGCAATGTTTTGGGAAATCTTGGGTCCTGACATTTATGTGGATGTTCTATGGGCAATGTTTTGGGAAATCTTGGGTCCTGACATTTATGTGGATGTTCTATGGGCAATGTTTTGGGAAATCTTGGGTCCTGACATTTATGTGGATGTCACTTTGACACAAACGTTACCTTTCAAATAAACATTGTTGCATACCGCGAACACCCGTTATGGCAACAGTATTGCCTAACTGAAAAGGTGTTTTTCATCAGGATAATGCAGCCTAGAACACCGAAACATTGATTTTCCAAAGTTTAAAGGGTTGACTTGGCTTTCAAATTCTACAGATATAAATCTTTAACAAGTGTCTGTGAGATTTTTTGTAAAAACAAGTCTCCACCTTGCAATTTACAGGACCTCTAAGGGCTTTTCCCAAAATCAAAACTTATCAACTATCCGCATGATAGGTGAAAAGTTTCTGATCACAGGGATCTAGATGCTGGGACCCCAAATGATCATGAGAAGGTGGGTCTTCAAGTTCCCCTTGTAACTGAAGCACAGGTTCCTAATGCTATGAGACTGATGGCGCACTATACAAACTTTTTGGCCCTGGATATCATAGTACTCATGGAGTTCATGCTTCAACTAGTCAAAGCTGTTTGGTGGAATGAGGACCATACACAATATTATGCTAATGGTTTTAATTCTGTGGTTGATTGGTAAGATGACCACTTAAAATTTCATTGAAAAGTGGTTGTAACGGCAGCGGTCGTGCCCACCGCCGTTCCCCTAGCACCGGGTCCCCCCCACAGCTGTTTGTTACCCGGCCCATTGTGTGCCGCCGCCTCCTCCTCTCTCCGGCTGACGTGCGCCTCCCTCCTCCTCCTGCTCCCGTTCCTTGGTAAGCCTCTCCAGCCTGTAGTCATTCCAGTCCCTCGAGCCGCCCCTCTTGGTTCCAGCTGTCGCGGTGTCTGACCCCCCGCGGGCCTGCCCCTAACGGACCCTGTATAGGGGTCGGTTCCACCTGGTGCGCTCGTCCCGGGGGCCTCAGTTACGCGACCCAGAGGGTCCACTCTCGAACGCTGCCAAAACCCCTGAAGCGTCACAGTCCATACCCCTGAAGCGTCACAGTATAATCAGGCCATGGACCCCGCTGGAGCCGCGGCCGCTATGCAAAAAGAATTACTTTTTTTGCGGGAAAACCAGACCCGGATAATGTCCTTCATGAAGTCCATGGACACCCGGCTTTCCGCCCTTCAAACCGCCGAGCCAGGGCATGCTCCCATGTTAGCAGGTCTCCAGCAGGAGCTAGCGCAGGAGCTAGCGCAGCAGCGCGATGTCCAGTCCCACATCTTAAACTACATGGCGTCCGTCGATGACCGCCTACTGTCCCTACAGACCTCGGCGGCTGCCTCGGTCCAACCCCGGGACCCAGCATCTCACCCCCCACCTCGCCTGGGAAACCCCCCAGGTATAACGGGGATCCTAAGCTATGCTGGGGCTTCTTGAACCAGTGCAGACTGCACTTTGAGCTGTTACCCCAGCAATACCCCTCTGACCGTGCCAAGGTGGCGTTTATCGTGTCCCACCTTGAGGGAGAGGCTTTGGCCTGGGTGAATCCTTTGTGGGAGAGGGATGATCCTGTGGTCTCTAGTATTCAAAATTTTCTTGACACGCTCAAGGTGTTTGACGAGCCTGGACGGTTGGCTTCTACTACTGAGGCTCTGTTTAACCTCAGTCAGGGTTCGCTCACCGTGGGACAGTATGCCATCCACTTCCGGACTAAGTCTTCGGAACTTGGGTGGAATAATGAGGCCCTGGTGGGAGCCTTCTGGAGGGGCCTTTCTGGCAAAATAAAGGACGAGCTTGCCGGTCGGGATACCCCCACCACTCTAGAGGACCTCATATCCCTGGCCACCCGTATAGATCTCCGGTTCCTAGAACATTCTCGCGAAGTAGCCAGGGAGAAGAGACCCTTTAGGCTCTATCAAGCCCCTATTCCACGTTCCTCAGCACCCTCTACCAGTTCCACCCCTGAGCCCATGCAGATAGACCGTGTAAGATTGTCTGAGCAACGACGCAGGGAGAGGATGACGGAGGGCCTTTGTCTGTATTGCGGCGGAGCCAATCATTTTCTGCGGACCTGTCCTGTGAGACCGGGAAACGCCTCCACCTAGGCCAGGTAAGAGAGGCCTCCCTAGTGACCCTATTTCCTCTCTGCCCCTTACCATTTCTGCTTTGATTATGCTAGGTCGGGAGCGTAAATCTGTGGAGGCGTATGTGGACTCGGGTGCGGCTGGTAATTTCATTTGGCTAGAGGAGGTGGACAAGTTCCAGATTCCGGTGGTTACCTTGGAGAACCCACGTGCGATTTCCTCTGTGGATGGCAGACCACTTCCGGAACTTATCACCATGGTTACTGCCGAAGTGGAATTCCGAGTGGGAGCTCTTCATCTGGAGAAGATAGCTTTCTGTGCCCTACCCAATTTGTCCCATGCCGTTCTCCTTGGATTACCCTGGCTCAGGTTACATGAACCGGTTCTGGACTGGCGCTCTGGGGAGATTCTGCGCTGGGGTCATACTTGCCAGGAAAGCTGTCTGTTGTCGGTGGTCCGTCCTCACCCGCTTCAGGAGCCAGTCGACCTTTCAGGATTCCCGGCTCCGTATCATGCATATGCCGACGTCTTCAGTAAGAAGGAAGCAGATTCCTTGCCGCCACACCGGTTTTTTGACTGTCCCATTGAGTTGATTCCAGGAGCCACCCCCCCTAGGGGGAGAACGTATCCCCTGTCTCCAGCAGAAACCTCGGCCATGACAGAGTACATTCAGGAAAATTTGGCCAAGGGTTTCATTCGAAAATCCTTTGTCTGGAAGAAAGACGGATCCCTCAGGCCATGCATTGATTATCGAGGGCTGAACAATATCACTGTTAAAAATCGGTATCCTCTTCCGCTGATCCCAGAGCTCTTCGACCGGCTGAGGGGGGCCCAGCTCTTTACCAAACTGGATCTGCGAGGAGCCTATAATTTGATCCGAATCCACCCTGGGAACGAGTGGAAAACTGCTTTCAATACTCGAGATGGCCATTATGAATATTTGGTCATGCCGATGGGGCTCTGCAATGCCCCGGCAGTGTTCCAGGAATTCGTCAACGAGGTTTTTCGGGATTTACTGTACTCCTGTGTGGTGGTGTACTTAGATGATATTCTCATCTTCTCACCCGATCTATCCTCGCATCGAAGAAGTGTTCGCCTGGTCTTGCAACGTCTTCGGGAGAATCATCTCTATGCGAAATTGGAGAAATGCCTGTTTGAGCAAACCTCGTTGCCTTTCTTGGGCTACATTATCACTGACTCCGGTCTGGAGATGGATCCCGAGAAGCTCTCTGCCGTACTCAAATGGCCTCGTCCTGTCGGTGTGAAAGCCATTCAGCGCTTCCTGGGATTTGCAAATTATTACAGACAGTTCATTCCCCACTTTTCCTCCGTGACCAAGCCCATCACGGCCCTGACCCGAAAAGGAACTAAATCGAACTCCTGGTCTCCTGAGGCAGAAGATGCCTTCCTTGCTTTGAAACGCTCCTTTGCGTCTGCACCAATCTTGCATCGCACTGTAGCCTGCAGGCCCATCATCCTAGAGGTGGATGCCTCCTCCACCGGAGCTGGGGCAGTACTTTCCCAGCGGGCATCATCCGGACATCTGGTTCCCTGTGTGTTTTTTCCAAATCCTTTTCCTCTGCCGAGTGTAACTACTCAATCGGAGATCGGGAGTTGCTCGCTATAAAGATGGCTCTGGAGGAATGGCGATATCTGCTCGAGGGGGCGGTCCATCCCTTTACTATTTTCACTGACCACAAAAACTTAGCCTATCTTCAGTCCGCTCCAAGACTCAACGCCAGGCAAGCCAGATGGTCACTGTACTTTTCCCGCTTCGATTTCCAGCTCCATTTTCGACCCGGGAATAGGAACACCAAGGCAGATGCGATCTCTAGGTCTCAGCAATCACCAGAGTTGGATGAGGATCTATCATATGTCATTGAGCCTACGAAAATCATCGCCGTGGCTCCCGTAAGCCTCTCTACCCTTCCGCCCAGCAGAACCTTCGCTCCACAGAGCAGAAGACTGGAAGTGCTACGTTGGGGGCACTCGTCCAAGATTGCAGGACACGTTGGGACCAAAAAGACCCGCTTGCTTCTCTCCCGCTACTATTGGTGGCCCTCTCTTCGCCAGGACGTGAAAGATTTTGCAGCATCCTGTACTACTTGTGCGCAGAACAAGGTGTCTAGGAATCTGCCCCCTGGTCTTCTTCACCCGCTACCTGTTCCAGAGGCGCCTTGGTGGCAAATTGCCATGGACTTCGTGACAGATCTGCCTTCCTCTGCTGGGTGTACTACTATCCTTGTGGTAGTAGATCGCTTCTCCAAGATGGCCCATTTCATCCCATTACCTGGCTTGCCTTCGGCTCCTAAGTTGGCCGAGGTCTTCATCCATCAGATCTTCACGCTGCATGGACTCCCTCAACGGATCGTATCCGATCGAGGTGTGCAGTTTACCTCTCGTTTCAGGAAAGCCCTCTGTCGGCTCATGGGTACATCTTTGTATGTCTCCTCCGCCTACCACCCTGAGACCAATGGGCAAGTGGAACGAGTCAATCAAGTTCTGACGTCCTTCCTGCGTCACTTTTCCAACGCCCACCAGGACAACTGGGCCTCACTTCTTCCCTGGGCAGAATTTGCTCACAATAATCATCCTAATGAGTCCTCCTCCAAGTCACCATTTTTTGTGGTTACAGGTCAGAACCCTGGCGTCCCGCTGCCCATTTCCACGTCTTCGGGGGTTCCTGCGGCAGATGCTCTCGCCGCTGACTTTTCGCAAGTCTGGAAAGAGACCAGGGAGGCTCTCGTGAACTCCAGTGCCCGGATGAAAAAGCATGCAGACAAAAGACAGAGGGACCTTCCACCATACCATCCAAGTGACAAAGTCTGGCTTTCAACTAAACACATCCGTCTGAAAGTCCCCTCGTACAAGTTGAGCCCTTGGTACATGGGCCGTTTGAAGTACTTGTACGCATTAACGACGCTGCATACAAATTGAGATTGCTGGCTTCACTCCGGGTTCCTAACGCCTTCCATGTCTCACTCCTTAAGCCTGTCATTCTCAATCGGTTCTGGCCTGCTCCTATCTCTTCCCCTCAGCCAATTGGGGATGATAACGTCTTTGAAATTAAAGACATTCTGGCCATGAAAAAAAAGTCAGGGGAAGTACCTTCTTCCTTATCGATTGGAAGGGATTTGGTCCCGAGGAGAGGTCCTGGGAACCTCGGGAGGATTTAAATGCCCCACAAATTCTGAACTTTTTTTAGCCAATCTCAGAAGGGGGAGATGTAAGGAGGGGGGTACTGTAACGGCAGCGGTCGTGCCCGCCGCTGTTCCCCTAGCACCGGGTCCCCCCACGACTGTTTCTTACCCGTCCCGTCGTGTGCCGCCGCCTCCTCCTCTCTCCGGCTCACGTGCGCTTCCCTCCTCCTCCTGCTCATGCGCGCCCCGCCTCCCTGGTCTCCCGACAGCTGCTGGCCCACACATGCTCATTAGGTCGCGGGCGCGCGGCCGTTGGGTTGTTTAACCCTGCGGTGGGCGGCGGCCAATTAGGGGTCAGCCAATCGCCTGCCAGCAGGGGATATATCAGGCGTCTCCCATAAGGGGAAGACGCCTGATTATTGTGTGTGTCTACCTGCTCTAATTTGGCCGCCTATAGCTTGTCTATAGGTCTTCCCTAAGTCTTGTGCTTTTCCTAGTTCCAGTCTTGCTGTCTCTGCCACTGGTTGTTGTCCTGTCTTCCTGCCCGTCCTCTGTTCTGCCTGGTCCGGGTGCCACTGCCTACGTTCCCCGGTCCCCTGTCTCTGTTCCGTCCCCCAGTGTCTGCTCAAGTTCTCTGTCCTGTACTCCTGCCCACTGCCTGGCAGTCGTCCCGTGTTGCCTTCTCTCACTTCCTGCACGGAGTCCCGTTCCTTGGTAAGCCTCTCCAGCCTGCAGTCATTCCAGTCCCTCGAGCCGCCCCTCTTGGTTCCAACTGTCGCGGTGTCTGACCCCCCCGTGGGCCTGCCCTAACGGTCCCTGTATAGGGGTCGGTTCCACCTGGTGCGCCCATCCCGGGGGCCTCAGTTACGCGACCCAGAGGATCCACTCTCGGACGCTGCCAAAACCCCTGAAGTGTCACAGTCCATACCCCTGAAGCGTCACAGTGGTATTTGAGGGATGTAGTCTTTTTAAAGTTGTGTAGCACCCATAATATATTGCATTGTTTAATTGAATATCTGTCACAGGAAATGTAATTTTTTTAAAAATCTAGTCTTCTCAAAATGGTATTCTTTAATAGAGATTTTACTATATACTGTATACTGTACATCTGAAACAAGAGTAAATCCTATCATCCACTTTTATTTATAGGAAATGGTGTAATAAGAGGTTTTGTTTCATTGGTCACTTGAATACTTATCCTTCTTTGAGGAAATTGCCAGCAATACTCCATGAAAAAAGATATGCTGTCCTCCAAAAAGAAGAAAATTGCCTTTGAATGGGCATTTGACATCAAGATCTTAGTCCAGTAGTTTTAGTGGCTTTCTGCCATTTTAATTTTTACAACATAAATCAATTGTACACGTGAACATAAGTAACTTTGTAATACACCTAATTAGAGAAATCTGCTTCTTCGTTGTCCTGGATTAATCTTTCACTCTCAATTCATGGCGAAAATCTGTAAAATCTGTTTACAGTGAAGACAGATTTTCCTATTCGTGAGACAGAAGATGGCAGCTGATGCTTCTACCTTTTTATGGAGATGGAGAGGAGGAGAGAGGAGCTAGCGTAGACACAGACAATCTGCAAGTTCACTTGAAACAACAGTTCTAGGTCTCCATTGAAATTTATGACCGTCAACTCATCTCCTATCTATTCACTGTAAATAGATTTTACCTATTAATTGAGAATTCTGAGAATTAATGACCAGTCCTGTAGGAGAAATAATCAAATTTCTCTAATAAGATATGTAACAAAGTTTCTTATTTTTGCATGTACTATTGATTTATTAAAAGAAAAAAAATTAAAATGATGGTTATTCTTTAAATATAATTTAAGTATTTCTAACCAGAGATTTTAGTTATCATTAGTTCCCGCAGGAAAATCTGTAGTAAAATCTTTACACAAGTATATAATGAAACACACAGACAATAAGTCCTATGAAAAATATGATATGATTTACAGGCTGTCAGGAAACACAAGCGGAGTGTTTGCATTACAGGATACATTTTCATTTTATTTTACAGTGTTAGAACTTTGGACAAGGTTAACACAGGAGAAATGTAACAATCTGTTCCACTAATTGTAACGGCCTGCAGTAAGTAATGACTTCCCCATGCCGAGTCAAACAGTGTAGTCAGTGAATAATTTAATTAAACAAGGCATGAAAATATGGCTATGTCTATCTACAAGCGTTAAACTGAGACTATAACAATACAGTGTCATATGATTTTTAGGTCTGTGCTTGTGAAATAAACATCTGCTTTCCATTAGGGATCATCAAGCCCCATTTATTCTCTACATTATTGCCAATGTCACTATTTTAAGGAAATGTTAGTGACAAGTTTGCATAATACCTGAATTTGCAAATTTACCAAACCTGGCAGTCACAAAAGGTAAATTTTAAGGTTTGCATTGAGGTAGCAGTCATCCGGCCTTGGGGAACTTTTTAGCCATTTCAATCTGGACTAATTAAAAAGCTGAAGTGTTCACCATGTAATTGCTCCTAAATTAATAGCCCAAACTCCTCTGAATCCTTGATGCACATGTGCAGTTTTTTTTTTACATATCATCAAGGTCTTCGTGGTCGTGGGATACACAAGGTTAATGTACCATACCGTCAACTCCATTTTTTAAAGGTAACAATTACTCCTCCACATGACTAATATAACGACTTATGTGCCTTGCAAAATAAAGAGACTTCAAGAGAGTGGAGCATCTGGTTAGACAAAAAAAACTGTTATTTGTCAATTCATTGGAAATGTGTTTTTAATTTAATATGCAGCTCAGTCGATCAATCAACATTTCCAGTGTTTTCCAATTGCATAGCTAGATGGACACACATCATAGAGACACCACACACATTATTTGCTTTATTACAGCGACTGAATACTTTACCTTTATATTAAATGGTGTGGAGGACACAACACAGGACCCGTTCCTCCCACGTCACCAATGCGACGTAACTACACAGGCAAAGCTCTCCAGCGCCCCCTTTGTCTCTCAGGTCAGTAAGGAAACTGCACCTAGAGCAAATGGCTGCAGGGGAGGATGTCCTGTTACCTGCTGGGTATTCTAAGATTCCTGATCAGAGTAAAAGCATCAGCCCAAGATTAATTTTATAGTTTAATTGCCTAAAGGCTGCACTAGATAATTACAGAAATATACAGAAAGCTATACAATGGAATTACAGTGGATTTGCAGTCAGAGCAAAATATAACAATAAGGGTACAAGACTTAGAGATATTAAGCTGGAGGTCAATATACCAGATTGTAGGGTGCATGTGTGTGCCGGGAGCTCTGCAGTCCACAGGTACAAAAATCTTAGTTGCCGGACAGACCCCCAAAGCTCGGGCCGCTGCTCCCCTTGGCAGGTCTGTCCCCAGTTCCTTCTTAGATCACCATTGTCTGGTTCTTCTGTGTGAGTGTCTGTCTCTGCCATGTGCTGCTAGTTCTTAAGCACGCTAGGTTCCTCCCCATGTGTCAGAGGGTGGGCTAATAATCTCCACCCTTTAGCTCTCTGCAGAACTTATTCCCAATATCTAAGAAATGGGGTAACTTTCAACAGCATGATCGGATCAGGACATGAGAGGTACCAGTGAATGCGGTTTGTTTTGCAAGCTTAAAAAAAATACATTAACCCCTTCCCGACATTTGACGTACTATCCCATCCATGTGCCCTGGGCTTTAATGCCCATGGACAGGATAGCACGTCATATCTATCAGCTGCGCTTACGGGGGGAGTGTAGCTGATTGCAGCCGGGTGGCAGCTGATTATCACAGCTGACACCCGGTACTATGTGACAGGAGCAGTCACGAACCGCTCCCGGCATATTCTCTCCCGACATACTGTGATCAAACATGATCGCAGTGTTTCGGGGGCATAGGGAAGCATCGCGCAGGGAGGGGCTCCCTGCGTGCTTCCCTGAGACCCTCAGAACAACGCAATGTGATCACGTTGTTCCGAGCGCCTCCTCCCTGCAGGTCCCCAGATCCAAGATGGCCACGGGGTCCTCCGAGTCCTGCAGGGAGGTGGCTTCTCAGTGTCTGCTGAGGGCAGGCGCTGAGAAGTCTCCTACAATGCCTGTCAGATCCCTTATCTGACAAAGTGCAATGCAAAGTGTCAGATGAGTGATCTGACACTATATAGTGATGTCCCAACCCTGGGACAATGTAATAAAGTAAAAAAAAATAACATGTAAAAATAATTTTTTTTAAAATTCCTAAATAAAAAAAAATCCACAATAAATTCATTTCTTTTTGTAAATAAAAAAACAAAACAATAAAATTACACATATTTAGTATTATCGCGTCCGTAATGACCCACCCTATAAAACTGTCCCACTAGTTAACCCCTTTAGTGAACCCCTTATATAAAAAAAGCAAGGTAAAAAAAACAGGTATCGCTGTCATCGTACTAACCCAAAGAATAAAACGGCTTTATCAATTTTACCACAAGCAGAATGGTGTAAACGCCCTCCACCCCCCAAAAAAGAAAAAAGAAATTCATGAATTGCTGGTTTTTATTCATTCTGTGTCCCAAAAATCGGAGTAAAAAGCGATCAAAAAATGTCACGTGCCCGAAAATGGTACCAATAAAAACATCAAATCGTCCAGCAAAAAATAATACGTCACATGACTCTGTGGGTCAAAATATGGAAAAATTATAGCTTTCAAAATGTGGTGATGCATAAACTATTTTTTGCAATAAAAAGCGATTTTTAGCGTGTGACAACTGCCAAACATAAAAACACGCAATAAATAGTAAATTAAACCCCCCTTTATCCCCCCCTTAGTTAGGGGAAAAATAATAAAATAAAAAAAAATGTATTTATCTCCATTTTCCGGTTAGGGTTAGGGCTAGGGCTGTGATTAGGGTTTGGGGTGTGTTGGGGTTAGGGTTGGAGTTAGAATTGGGGGGTTTCCACTGTTCAGGCACATCAGGGGCTCCCAAACGCGACATGGCGTCTGATCTCAATTCCAGCCAATTCTGCGTTGAAAAAGTCAAACGGTGCTCCTTCCCTTCCAAGCTCTGCCATGCACCAAAACAGTGGTGTACCCCTACAAATGGGGTATCAGCTTCCTCAGGATGAATTGCACACAACTTTTGGGGTCCAATTTCTCCTGTTACCCTTGGGGAAATAAAAAATTGGGGACTAAAAGATTATTTTTGCGGAAAAAAATTTGATTGTTTTATTTTTATGGCTCTACGTTATAAACTTCTGTGAAGCACTTGTGTGGTGAGCACTTTGAACCCCCATCTTGATAAGTTCCTTGGTGGGACTAGTTTCCCAAATGGGGTCAGTTGTGGGGGGTTTCTACTGTTTAGGCACCTCGTGGGCTCTCCAAACGCGACATGACACCCACAGACCATTCCATCAAAGTCTACATTCCAAACGTCACTACTTCCCTTTCGAGCCCCGACGTGTGCCCATACAGTAGTTTTCTCCCACATATGGAGTATCAGCATACTCAGGACAAAATGGACAACAACTTTTGGCATCAAATTTCTCCTGTTACCCTTGGGAAAATAAAAAACTGGGGACTAAAAGATCATGTTTGTGGAAAAAATGTTTTTTTTATTTTCACGTCCGGGCGTTATAAACTTCTGTGAAGCACTTGGGGGTTCAAAGTGCTCACCACACATGTGAAAAGATCATTTTTGTGGAAAAAATATGATATTTTAATTTTACGGCCGAACGTTATAAACTTCTGTGAAGACAATGGGGGTTCAAAGTTCTCACAACACATCTAGGTAAGTTCCTTGGGGGGGTCTAGTTTCCAAAATGGGGTCACTTGTGGGGAGTTTCCACTGTTTAGGCACATCAAGGGCTCTCCAAACGCGACATGGCGTCCGATCTCCATTCCAGCCAATTTTGTGTTGAAAAGGTCAGACGGCGCTCCTTCCCATCCAAGCTCTGCCATGCGCCAAAACAGTGGTTTCCCCCCATATATCAGGTATCAGCGTACTCAGGACAAATTGCACAATAACTTTTGCAGTCCAATTTCTCCTGTTACCCTTGGAAAAATAAAAAAAAATTGAACCTGAAGTAATTTTTTTGTGAAAAAAGTTAAATGTTCATTTTTTTTAAAACATTCAAAAAATTCCTGTGAAGCACCTGAAGGGTTAATAAACTTATTGAGTGTGGTTTGGAGCACCTTGAGGGGTGCAGTTTTTATAATGGTGTCACTTTTGGGTATTTTCTATCATATAGACACCTCAAAGTGACTTCAAAGGTGATGTGGTCCCTAAAAAAAATGGTGTTGTAAAAATGAGAAATCGCTGGTCAACTTTTAACCCTTATAACTTCCTAACAAAAAAAAGTTGGTTCTAAAATTGTTCTGATGTAAAGGAAACATGTGGGAAATGTTACTTTTTAAGAATTTTGTGTGCCATTTCTCTGTGATTTTGAGGGCATGAAACTTCAAAGTTCCCACCCTGTGCTCCTTGGGGATTCATCAGTTTTTGAGCAGGGACCGGAGGGTACGTATGTTTTATACATACTCCTGCCCAGAGCCTGTACAGTGAGCGTGGCCTTGCTCCATACACTTGTACAAGAGCATGCGCATGCACAGTGCGTGTGCTAGGGGGAATTCATAACTGCAGTCACACAGAGTGACTGCAGTCATATCAATTTGGACCGGACAACCCCTTTAACAATACGGTTACACTCTATGATTCATGAACCAGCTGCAGGTATCATTACCTAAATATAGGAGTACATGAGGCTGTCAAATTTGGACCAGGAGACTGGCAGGCTGTTTTCATAGATGTCTGAATTTAGCCTTTCATTCTTGGTAAGCTTCTCATAGAATGCTCATTAGTCACTTAGTCAGTGTAGTTATATACTTATTCTGATTCTCATTTGGTTCCTTCTCAGAACTTCCATTTAGTGTGTCCAGTGCTGAGAAAGACATATGCCCCAATACTAAAATTCCACAACCCAGATGCTCTAGTCCTTATCCAGTGAAGTGATTCCTGTTATTGTGTAGGTCAGGTCACCCAATAAGAGTCAGGGTACTAGTAGTGGATCCTTTAAACATAATTCCACCTGAAAAATTGTTAAAGCCATGTCAGTCGGTTTTTAAGGCCCCTCACAGTCAACTATGCCATTACAAAGGGCTCTTTAGAATGACGTCTTTATATGTTTATTGTGCTCTAATAAAAAAATTTACCGTACATCCAGCTAAACACACTTTTTGGTATGATTTCACATTTATGCTAAACTTTTCCATTTTTTTCCTTTCTGTCATAGGAGCTGAAAACTGAAAATGCTATTTTGTAATATCCTTAATATGATGGACATCAATGCTCCCCTCCAGAGCTCCCTTTTGATTACAAAGGGGTCCGCTGAGGTTCTGTCATGGCCTCTGTTAATTTGCCAAAAAAAAAGTGCGGTACTACTTTTACCAGCAAATATAATGAAATCTGGAGGAAGGTAACAATAGTGCCTGTGTCGTGAACGTTTCCATGTATTTCATGCTATACAGTCCTACATTCCATTTTATGAATACTTGATATTCTCTAGCTTCACACAGAAATTGAAAGGAATCCTTCATTCTTCTGGTAAGAACATTAACTATAAAACAGCTTTGCATGCCCAGCTTGTGTCCGTTCAGCTTTTATAGGCTGGTTTATGTCTAATATTGATAAGCTGCTAAACTTGTGATTTTCAATATTGGTATAACCAGTTACAGTTTGACGCCATCTGCTGTAATTCTAAACCAGTGTGACGGAGATTTTCATGCACAAGGGTTAATCGTGGCCCTGGAAGATGCTCCATAGATAAACACCCCCATAAATGCTGCACAAGGGTTAATGGTGGCCCAACAAGATGCTCCATAGATAAATACCCCCCCATAAAATGCTGCTGAAGGTTTAATGATGGTCCAAGAAGATACTCCATAGATAAATACTCCCCATAAATGCTGCACAAGGGTTAATGGTGGCCCAAAAAGATGCTCCATAGATAAATACCCCCCATATATTGCTGCTGCAATTAAAAAAAAAAAATTACATGCTCATCTCTCGTCGCTGGGGGCCAGGTGCCAGTGTCCTGAGCAGGCGGGGACACCAGCGCGCTATGTGGGCCTGGTGCCGGTGTCACTGCTGACTCAGGCCCCCGGCACTGGTGATATTTACTGGTCCCCGCTCCATCGCTGCGCGCCACTCTATCTCCCAGGTCTCTGCAGTGATGTTCTGCAGTGATGTTCAGCAGAGGGCGCGCACCGACTACGTCATTGCGCCCTCTGACCTGAAGTCACAGACAGAGGATGCAGAAGACAGAGCGGCACGCAGCGATGGAACAGGGACAGGTGAATATTACACTGCTCCCCGTCCTCCCCAGTCATACTCACCCCCTCCTGTGCACGGTCTCTGCACCTCCTGCTTCCTCCATGGTCTCGGCGCTCCAGCTGTTCCTGCATTCAGTGGTCACGTGGTACCGCTCATTAAAATCATGAATATGCGCATATTGATGACTTTAATGAGTGGTACATGACCGCTGAATGCAGGAACAGCTAGGGCGCCGAGACCATGGGGAAGCAGGGGGGCTGCAGACACCGCGCCAGGAGGGGCCGAGTATGATCTCTGACACCCGCGCTCCCCCTCCCCCGCCGACCCCGGTATATGACTCGTGTATAAGCTGAGAGAGGGACTTTCAGCCAAAAAAAATGGGCTGAAAATCTTGGCTTATACGCGAGTATATACAGTACTTTTACAGAAAATAACAAAAAATGAGCATTGGGCTGTTCTAAAAAATAGCAGTGTCTGCATTTGTCTTTACAAACTCACAATATGTATTTTTTGAGGATTTAGCATTCCTGTGAATCACTAACCTAATATTTAATTGTATACCCACAGTTTTTTTAGAGCTGCTTCACATCTATGTTGCATACAGTCAACCAACTTCTGGCACCTGTCACCTGTTATTCCAGCCCAGGATGCTTGGACTACATCCCATTTTTTGGCATTTGTTGGCTTTGCCTCAGAAAAGGCATTTTTTATGTCATGTCACAAGTGTTCTATTGGATTAAGTTCCAGGGATTGGGCTGGGGCTGGCCACTCCATAACCTCAATTTTGTTGGACTGGAACCAAGATTTTGCTCTTTTACTGGTGTGTATCTTACTGATAGACCCATTTCAAGGGCTTATCCTCTTCAGCGTAAAGCAACATGACTTCTTCAAGTATTTTAATATATATGATGTGATAAACCACAGTTAAATTATGTTTTAAAGGGTGGCAGGGCAATCACTTTTTCACACAGGGCCCTGGAGGTTTGGATTTCTTTTTCCCTTAATAAAGACCTTCATTTAAAAACTACATTTTGTGTTTACTTGTGTTACTTGTGTTTACTTGTGTTATGGTGTATTGCTGCATACAGTAGAAGCGATCGCAGGTTCAAGTCCCCTAAGAGGAATAATAAGTTAAGTAAGAAGTAAAGAAAAATAAGTTTTCAAAAATCTAAAAGAGTTATAAAAATTAGAATAACCCTGCTTTTCTCTAGTTAAAATAGAGAAAAAATACACATGCAGTATCGTAAAGTCCAATCTATCTAAATATAAAATTAATTAATATGATCTGTAAAAACTGTAAAGAGAAAGAAAAATTGAAATGCAGAATTGCAGGATTTTGGTTGTTGAAACTCCACAAAAAAATGGAATAAGAAGTGATCAAAGCGTTGTATCTACCCCAGAATAGTATCAATAAAAACATCAGTTTACCACACAAATCCATTGACTGAAAAATACAAATGTTATGGGTTTTGGAAAATTATGACTCAAATTAATTTTTTTTTACATTTCTGAATTTTTTGCCACTATTTAAGTATAAAAAAATGCAAGTTTGGTATCATCATAATTGTACTGACCTGGACAATCATATCTCTATGTAATTTTTACAGAATGAACGCAGAAATATCAAATACGCATCGTCAAAACCACAGCAATTCCTGATGGTGGGCATGTCAGTTGCCAAGTTATATGCTCATATTTTGCACTATCTTGATTTGTTGCATTTTAGTTTCTTTTTCCCTATTTTTCTAATTAGCATATTTACATTTGAAGAATAAAAATGCAGAACAAATTTTAAGTTAAAATTCCAATTCCTTGTGTTCTTTCCATCATGAAGCTACAGACTGATGTTTACAGCATATAAAGTCTGTGATGGCTACCGAGTGCACAGCGTACGGCTACCTGCTCTGCTTTATTTCACATTTGTCTTCTGAGAGGGATTCTCTAGAATATTTTGAGCAGCACATCCAAAGGTGGAGATACCTTTACTTTCAATAAGTCCAAGTCTCACGCTTTGGAGTCTGGTTGGCCCACAAACTAGGTTAAACAGATGCCCTGTGATTGAAATAAAACCAGTGGAAAAAAAATAAAAAACTACCCATTTGTTTTAAAATGTGATACTGGATATAGATTTTCCATGCATGGCTTCCCTTTAAATTGCCTGATTGCAAAGTATTGAAAATATGTTGGCTGCTGGGAGGTATATTTGGAATAGCTTGGTGGAAATTCTATATTACTAGAAATAAGGAATGAGCAAAGTATGAAAACGCATAGCAGAGTCTTTGTACTAACTCTAACCTTATCTATAGTGGACATAGTGATTTTTTATATTGTCTTGTCTTGAGTATTGACTAACTAAAACTCCTTAGTGCACTGGGTGACCTCATAAGAAGTCTGTTTTTCACACATGTTCTATCCATGTTTTCTTCCTAAAAATCAAGCATTCATTGTCTATGGTAATGTTCACATGTCCAGATTATTTTGTGGACCGTGTGAGTCACAGATCAAAATCACTCATTAAAGCCTTTGGTTGTGAAAATCACTGGCAATACAAGGATGCCATCCGTATGTAATACGTTTTTTAACATTGTAATAAGTAAGAGAATGTTTGGAAAGTCTGGGTGTGGGGGGCGGTACGCAAGAAAATCGGTGAAGAAATTCTGATGATAATGTAAAGGGGACGACCAGACTGTGGGTACCCGCGTGCTGGGTCCGGAACTGTTAAGGCTGCATCCCCTGTTGTCTGGGGGAAGCATTAGCAAGCCGGACCTTCCTCCTGACCGAGGGGGTCGGGGGGATATAAAGGCAAGGCGCACGCAGCAGCGCAGTTGGGCGCCAAACCAGGGCAGCGCGCACTCTGGCGAGCGGCGCGCTCCGCTCCTCCTCCCCACAGAGTTCCGGCGCTACGACTGGCCCCACTGTCATGCATACTGCAGCAGTCCAGAGAGAGGAGTGCTCCGTTCTGGGAGCACGAGCAGCATGCAGTACAGCATCCGTCACCTCCCAATGCCAACAGCGGGGACCAGAGAGAGAGAGATGTGCAGTGTGTGCCCGGTGACTACCAGAGTGAGGCGCCGTGTCCATGAGTACAGTGACTGGGTACGGGACAGACACCTGCGCCCTGACTTTACCAGTGTATATTTGCCGAGCCACGTTGGGCTCGTGTAGGGAGATGGACCAGGCCCGTAACATCCTCAGCAATACATCTGGCAGTGCTTCTCCCGGTGAAAGATGTCCGGGCCTTCTTGGCACTGACTGGGTACTACCTGCATGTTGTGAAGAATTTTACTCATATAGCGAATCCACTGCTAGAACTTTTGTAAGGAGTGCCCTCAGGCGCAAAGAGCAGGACCATCTGTTGGGGAAAACGCCAAGAAAAGGCCTTTCAGGAACTGAAAAGAGCACTGACGGAAGCCCCAGTCTTGGCTTACGCGGATTTCTCTCAACCTTCATTCTCCACACTGACGGAAGCATGCAGGGATTTGGGGCTGTGTTGTCACAGATACAGGATGGGAGAGAGAGGGTGATTGCTTATGCAAGTCGGTCCCTTCACGATTCCGAAGGAAATCCGGACAACTACAGTTCCTTCAAGTTGGAGTCGCTGGCGTTGGTGTGGGCTTTGACAGATAGGTTCGTGGAGTATATGGCCGGCTCTGAAGTGCTGGTGCGTACTGATAACAATCAAGCGGCCCACCTGGAAAACGCAAAACTGGGAGCTCTGGAACAACGATGGGTAGCCAGAATGGCAAAGTTTCGGTACAAAATCACTTATAAAAGAGGGTCTGAAAATACTCATGCTGACGCCTTATCTATGGTGAAATATGTGAAACCAGGTCAAGATAGAGATGAGAAGTTAAAAGATGAGGAAATCCCCAAGTTCTGGGACCCTGCCAGGATGGTGGCGGCGACGCAGGAGCAGGCACAAGTTCAGGCGCGGGAAGGTATCTTAGGCGTACACGCGATGTTTGGATCCGGTTACAACAGGAGGATACGGAGGTGGCCCTTGTGAGGCAATGGGTAACATTCCAGAAACTCCCTAGTCTAACAGTATTTTTATTTGGATATAAATTGCTAGGTCTCCAATCAAATACATAACATTTCTCATTATATTTGTATGGCTTCAGGTATTTATATATGGTGGCTCAGTGGAAGACCTCTACATTGTTAAAATCAGCCATGATAAACCAGGTTTCCAATGTGATGACTTGTGAAAAAATGCATGCCACCAAAAAAGATTCTTTGGAAATTTTCGTACTAACTCGGCACCCTTAGACCGCCAATCTAAGCCACCTAGGACGCTAGGTCTCCATTATGCTATAGCCACTGAAAGCTATGTTACTTAGATACATCATTATTATCGCACCTTATCCTTCAAATGTAATGAAAAGAAAGTCTTTGGACCTACAATAAATCATGTTATCTATTTTCAGGGTTGGTTCTACATCACATCCTCCTTTTAGCGTCCATTATCTTGCATAAACATTGTGGTTTTCTTGAAAAATGCAGACCTTTTTCCTGTAACAAAGCTAAAGAAAACATCTTCTAATAACTGGCAGTAGGTTTGAGAGTTAATTTTGAGTCGATCTTCAAACTCAGAATGTTCAACTAGCTCATGTTTAATAACACCAACCCATAACAGTACCCCATCTCCACCTTGCTGTCATTTGAGTTGAAGTGGAAATCTATGCCTGCTACTGGTCAAACCATGTGGCAATCCATCTGGTCCATCAAGTCACTCTAATCACATCAGTCAATAAAACCTTTTAAAAATCTGTCTTCAGACATTTCTTGGCCCAATCTTGACATCTCATCTTCTGTGTCCTGTTCAGTGGTGGTTGGGTTTCAGCCTTCCTTACCTTGGCCAGGTTTCTGAACACTGAACATCTTGTACTTGAGGGAACTCCGGGGATGTTACAGTTCTGGAATATCACAGGACAGGAGGATAATAAGGTCCTGGTTGCTTCATGTTTGTTTCTTATTTCAAATCTTTGAGAGTTTATGTGCGTCTTTTTTTGTTAATATGCTCTTTTAAGTTCATGTTAATTATTTTCATAAAAACTTATGATGGTTCTTTGATCACAGCCTAATATCTGAGCAATTTCAAGAGTGCTGCATCTTTTTGTAAAACTTGTAACAATTTTTGATTTTTTCAGTCAAATCTCTTATTTGGTCCATTTTGGCTGCTGAAAACAATCTGCCTAATAATTCTGCACTCTTTGATAAAGGGTGCTGATATCCTTAGGCCACAACCTCCCTCACTTTACAAATAAACATAACCTAATCTTCTTCATGCAAAAAGCAATCAAGTTTATACAGCTTGGAGTAAGAAAATGGGCATAAAAATTATGATATTGTCAAAATACTCACTTACCTAATAATGGTACACACAGTATATATCTGGGAGAGTCAGATGAGATACAGTTGCTTGCGAAAGTATTTATTCTTTGGCAATTTTTGTGTTTTGTAACCTCACAACCCTTGAATTTCACTGTTTTGTTTTTGAGGGTTTGCACAAGTTCATAGACGGAACATATCTACAACTGTGAACTTTTGGTTTTATTTTAATTGTGAAGCAAACAACAAATAGGCAAAATAACAGAAAACTTCAGCTTTCATAACTATTCACCCCCCAGCCTCAATACTTTACAGAGCCTCTTTTGAACAGCAATTACAGCTGCAAGTTGCTTTGAGTAAGACTCGAGCTTTCCACATCTTGCCACTGGGATTTTTACAGAATTTCTCAAGGCAAAACTGGTTTTTGCTCCTTCAAGTTAGATAGTTTCCTCTGGTAAACAGCAATCTTCAAGTCTGACCACAGATTTTCAATTGGACTAAGGTCTGGGATTTGACTAGGCCACTACAAAACATTTCCATGCTTCCCCTTAAACCACTCGAGTATTGCTCTAGCAGTATGCTTTGGGTCTTTGTCTTGTTGGAAGGTGAACCTCCGTCCCAGTTATTTGAGACTGCCAGACTGAAACAGGTTTTGCTCAAGAAAATCCCTGTATTTCGCATCATCGACCTTCCCTTCAACTCAGACCATTTCCCTGTCCCTGCTGCTGAAAAACATCCCCACAGCATGATGTTGTCAGTACAATGTTTCACTGTTAATGAGGGATTCATGACAGCTCTAGTTTTGTTGAAATTTAAATGTAGTATTTTTCCTTTTGGTCCAGCAACAGTTAGGCTGGAGTCACACACAACGTAGAAAAATACGGACCGTATTGCACGGCCGTAATACGCATAAATGGTCCCTAGATAGTGATCCGTATGTCATCCGTTGTCAGGGTGTGGCCGCATATTTTTCTCATGTAAGCATCCGTATGTAATCCGTATGTGATCCGCATAGCTTTTTTTCTCGCAAGCTTGCAAAATGGACATTTAACGGTTTTGAGGCCTGCACATAATTTAAATCATCAGCACCAGCCCTATTTATTGCCTCAACATCAGGTGGCAGCCTCCAATCTGCCCATTTTGGTGCTGTGCTTGTGTGGGTGTCTTGGTGGTTGTTAGCAAACATGTCAGACACACTTCAGTTCACCCCAACTGACCGTGTTCTGTTCAGCTGGGTTTTGTCCCGGCGCTTTAGCCAGCCATACCCAGTGATTGTGGATCCGAGGAGGAGGAGACGAATGTGGGTGCATCCGCATTTGAGACAACGCCTCAATAATGGCCATTGAATGTCCAGGAAGCGAGTAATCCCGTAGAAGCGAGTAATCGCGAAACGGCCGTTGTCCGGCACCTCCCTCCCCTAGCATTCCTCCACGTCCTGCATGTCCACACATTTGATGGAAATTATGTGAAATAAAGACTCACAGTTTTTCAGCTACATTGGTGAGTGCTGCATATTTCTTCTTTTTTTTGCTTCACATTGAAATATACAGTCATATGTAAAAGTTTGGGCACCCCTATTAATGTTAACCTTTTTTCTTTATAGCAATTTTGTTTTTTGCAACAGCTATTTCAGTTTCATATATCTAATAACTGATGGACTCAGTTATATTTCTGGATTCAAATGAGGTTTATTGTACTAACAGAAAATGTGCAATCTGCATTTTAACAAAATTTGACCGGTGCAAAAGTATGGGCACCTCAACATAAAAGTGACATTAATATTTCATAGATCCTCCTTTTGCAAAAATAACAGCCTCTAGTTGCTTCCTGTAGCTATTAATGAGTTCCTGGATCCTGGATGAAGGTATTTGTGACCATTCCTGTTTACAAAACAATTCCAGTTCAGTTAAGTTTGATGGTTGCCGAGCATGGACAGCCTACTTCAAATCATCCCACAGATGTTCAGTGATATTCAGGTCTGGGGACTGGGATGGCCATTCCAGAACACTGTAATTATTCCTCTGCATGAATGCCTGAGTAGATTTGGAGCGGTGTTTTGGATCATTGTCTTGCTGAAATATCAATCCCCTGCTTAATTTCAACTTTGTCACTAATTCTTGCACATTACTGTCAAGAATCTGCTGATACTGAGTTGAATCCATGCGACCCTCAACTTTAACAAGATTCCCGGTGCCGGCATTGGTCACACAGCACCAAAGCATGATGGAACCTCCACCAAATTTTACTGTGGGTAGCAAGTGTTTTTCTTGGAATGCTGTGTTTTTTAGCCTCCATGCATAACGCCTTTTTGTATGACCAAACAACTCAATCTTTGTTTCATCAGTCCACAGGACCTTCTTCCAAAATGTAACTGGCTTGTCCAAATGTACTTTTGCATACCTCAGGCGACTCTGTTTGTGGCGTGCTTGCAGAAACGGCTTCTTTCACATCACTCTCCCACACAGCTTCTTCTTGTGCAAAGTGCGCTGTATTGTTGACCGATGCACAGTGACACCATCTGCAGCAAGATGATGCTGCAGGTCTTTGGAGGTGGTCTGTGGATTGTCCTTGACTGTTCTCACCATTCTTCTTCTCTGCCTTTCTGATATTTTTCTTGGCCTGCCACTTCTGGGCTTAACAAGAACTGTACCTGTGTTCTTCCATTTCCTTACTATGTTCCTCACAGTGGAAACTGACAGGTTAAATCTCTGAGACAACTTTTTGTATCCTTCCCCTGAAAAGCTATGTTGAATAATCTTTGTTTTCAGAACATTTGAGAGTTGTTTTGAGGAGCCCATGATGCCACTCTTCATAGGAGAATCAAATAGGAGAACTACTTGCAAGTGGCCACCTTAAATACCTTTTCTCATGATTTGATACACCTGGCTATGAAGTTCAAAGCTCAATGAGGTTACAAAACCAATTTAGTGCTTCAGGAAGTCAGTAAAAAGTAGTTAGGAGTGTTCAAATCAAGAAAATGATAAGGGTGTCCATACTTTTGCACCGGTCAAATTTTCTTTAAATGCAGATTGCACATTTTCTGTTAGTACAATAAACCTCATTTGACTCCAGAAATATAACTGAGTCCATCAGTTATTAGATATATGAAACTGAAATAGCTGTTGCAAAAACCAAAATTGTTATAAAGAAAAAAGGTTAACATTAATAGGGGTGCCCAAACTTTTACATATGACTGTATGTATTGTTCGCCTAGTTTCTTACTTACACACTGTTCTGGTGATCTATATGTAATGTGTGCATCCTTTAGCATTTATTAATGTGTATATTTTCGAGGATTGCCAGGGGATATGAGATGCACTGCCAATTCCCCAATTGTATTGGAACCCTGGATGTGAAGCACATCCGTGTGCGTAAGCCGCCGAACTCAGGGTCCCAATTCTATAAATATAAACAATATTTTTCTGGAGTTTTGTTGGCTCTGGTTGACAGTAACTACAGGTTTATAATTGTAGACATTTGGGCTTATGGAAGAACTGGAGACTCTCGAGTCTTCAATTCTTCCATTATGGGTGGGCAGCTGCGCAATAACCAGTTGGACTTACCACCACGTCAGTTGCCAGGCTCAAATCAAGAAGCGGTGCCTTATGTCCTAGTGGGGGATATAGCCTTCCAATTGACCAGGCATGTCATGGAGGCCATACCCGCGCAGAAACCTTGACCACCGGCGCAGGATTTTTAATTTGCGCCTTTCACGTACCCGAAGACTGGTGAAGTGTGCCTTCGGCATTCTTTGTGCCAAATGGCGTGTCCTCCAGTCTGCCATTCAGCTGAGTGAAGCCAACGTCAATGAGGTCATCAAAGCTTGTGTGGTCCTCCATAACTTAACTAGACTGCATGATTGCTCCTCATCTGATGTGACTGAAGGTGTGGTGGACAATGGGGATAGGCCTAGGCCACATGTACTCCCTTTACGGTGTCCTGTCTCAGGACTCAAAGTACGTGATGTGTTCACCCAGTATTTTGTTTCACCTCATGGTGCTACTACCTGGCAAGATCAAGCTGTATCTATGTTGTGATGTTCTTATGTGTGTGTATATAAATCTATTTTTTTTCTGTTCTATGATTTGTGTGTTCGGTTTATATGGGCTAAAGTTGACTTACTTATTCGAATGCCTAAAATAATTCAAGAAGAGGGACAAAGTTGCATTTTCAAATTTTTTATAAATGCAAAAAATAACTTAGAATACTGTTCACCATATTTTGGTCGTATGGCAGATATTGCCCTGGCCATTTAGGCTTTTCTGTATAGCACATTATATTATTTGGACACCCAAATAGGTAACAACAAATAATCAGTTTCTAATACAAAAACATAAACAACTTTTTGTTTTTATAACTGCTGGTAGCTTGGCGGAGGTGATGGCGGGAGGCATTCATCTCTTTGTTGGGGTGCCCAGCTTGACCATCACCCTGTTGGGGTGGATGTTCTTGGCCCTGTGGGAATATGTGGCCATGGTCATGTAGCTGCGCACCAAAGAGACCATAAGGATAATGACGATTAAAATCCTGTTGCTGATTGTAGCCACGTCCATCATACCCCCCAATATGACCATGTCATCCAACCCCAGGTTGGGGCCAGCCACCAACACCGGGTCTGTACAAGTGGCCATATTGGGCAGGTTGGTTATAGGCTGCTATTTGGCCCTGTTGTTGCCAAGGTTGGTTTGGGGGGGATGGGTGGAGGTGTAGGCACACGTGCAAGCAGAACTTCAGATCCTAATTGAGCATGCACATCTGGTTGTCGGGCAAGGCGGAGACAGTTACGGGTTGAGAGCTGCCACCGCTCAAGATACTCAAACAACTCATATGGGTCATTGGGGTGTGTGCATGCATCAATTAGGATCTGAATGGATCCTCACACGTAGCCTCACCTCACGGGGTAGGGGACGGAGGTACCGGGCCAGGCTTCGGGAATATGCCTCTTCACCCTCATCCTGGGCTGCCCTGGACGGGTAATTTAGGACACCTGTGTCTACATGCCTCTGGGTATCAGATGCAGTGTTGTCTCTTCTCTGTCTCCCACGGAGGCCTATGGCTGCAGGCTGGGGGGACCCCTCAAGACGGCCAGTAGGGCTGCTGCTGTTGCCAGGGTCTTCTACGTTGCTGGCTGCTGGAGGCTCTGCTGGTTCTGGACCAGGTCCAGAACCTGATGCTGGTCCTGTTGGAGCTTGGGGGTTGCAAAAGCTCGGGTCAAAACATGGGCCAACCACCTCTTCCCATCCCCCGTCCGGGTCTATAATGGGCTCAGTATCCGACCCTGTCTCCCTCTCTGTGAGGTTGGACTGAGTTCAGTTAGGAAATGTACAAAAAAAATGTAGCTCTGACCCTAGAAAGCATATGTGCCATGTGGTGTGATGTCTGTACTTGCGGTCTGAGATCCATACTGGGTGTCAAAAATGACAAGCGGTCAAAATATATTTATTTCCGCTTGGTTGGTGCTGCTGCCCCACTCCTGGCCCTCTGCTATCTTTGCCGCTGATACTGGTCGCGGATGCTACACCAGCGTCTCATCACATCCTCAACTGCAATGTGAAGTGAAAATGGACTTTAACCTTTGTGAAATATGCCAAGCAATATTCCTAACATTTCACATGGTCATGTGGCCTAGTATGGGGTGTTTTTTAGCTAAATTTTTGGTAAGCAAACAGGGATACCTACATACATAGTATAGGATTGTAGGGGCTACTTTTCAAAAAGCTCACCTCTGGCCTTTAAGCTGATTGGTAAAAAAGGCAATTACTTACGAATTTGTTGTTGCTCCTCACGTGGCCGTTGGGCAAAGCCTGAAAACATGTGCCTCCATAACGCCTCTTTTCGGGCCCGGTCTGAATAATGGGCATCCCTGTTATGATTGGGTCACCGAGGAGGAAAGCAAGACCAGACTAAGCCACAGAAAACCAGAGAGGTTGGTAACTAAGCGGATTGCAGACCCCTGATCCTATCCACACAACTAGCAGTAGCCGTGGAGCGTACCTACGATGATCCTAGACGCCTCGACACAGCCGGAGAACTAAATAAGCCTAAAGCAAGAAAGGGGAAATCTAAACTGCCCCAGAGCAGACCCCAAAGGAATAGCTAGCCCCCAAACATATATTATCGGTGAGACAAGATGAAAACACAAACGCAGGTAGGAAAATAGACTGAGCAAACGATGGGGCCCACACTACCTAGAAAGGACAGGAAAGGAAAGACTCTGTCTGCAATCACGCAAAAAACCCTGCAAAAAATGCCCAACACGTCTGATAGAAAAATACTGAAGTCACTAGACTTCGCCCACTATATCAGCACTCAGGCATATTCTGAAAGCAGAGCAAAAAGAGGCCAATCTAATAAGGGACAAAAACAAACTGGCACAAGCAGTAACATAAGGATGGAAATTCAGCACAGCCCCAGCCGGAGCTGGCTGACCACACAAAACTGAAATAGACAAAACCAGATCAAATGTGAACAATAGCAAAAGAACACTTATCTGAACATGCAGGGACTGAGCTGGAAACTAAGACCTCAGGAGGCAGGAAAAAAATCACCAGCAGTGATAGATGGAGTCAGCTGTCTTAAATCCAGTCACAAACTCCAGATCTCCAGTCATCCTCCTAATTATCAGGTGACAGGCCTCTGTTAATTAGATCAGCTCCATTACCTCCAGTAAACACCAGAGGGAGCCCGGAAAGAGAACTCGTGACCCCTCTGGCAATATAACCAGCTCCACTACCTTCACTAGTAACCAGAGGTAGGCCAGAAAGCAAATTCACAACAGTACCCCCCCTTGAGGAGGGGTCACCGAACCCTCATCCACGCCACCAGGCAGATCAGGATGGGCCCGGTGAAAAGCACGAACCAATCTATCGGCATGAATGTCAGAAGCAGAGACCCAAGAATTATCCTCCTGGCCATAACCCTTCCATTTGACCAAGTACTGGAGTCTCCGTCTAGCCAAACGAGAATCCAATATTTTCTCTACCTCATATTCCACATTGCCTTTAACCAATACAGGGTCAGGAGGCACTGCCATAGGAACTACTGGCTCCACAAACCTCCTCAACAGAGATTTATGAAACACGTTATGGATATAAAACGTAACTGGAAGAGCCAATCGAAAAGAAACAGGATTAAGAATCTCCAAAATCTTATAAAAATCCAATGAATCTTGGCTTGAACTTTGGAGACGCAACCTTCATAGGAATATTCTTTGACGACAACCAAACCATATTTCCCACTTTAAACCGGGGTAATACCGTTGGGCTTTTTCCTGAGAGAGGGACAACTTATCCACCACTTGGTCCCAAATCTGCTGCATTCTCTCTACCACAGTGTCCACACTTGGGCAGGTCGAAGATTCCACTTGCCCTGAAGAAAATCGAGGATGAAACCCAAAGTTACAGAAAAAGGGTGACATCAAAGTGGCAGAACTAGCTCTATTGTTTAGCGCGAATTCGGCCAAGGGCAAAAATGAGACCCAGTCATCCTGATCAGCAGATACAAAACATCTCAAATAAGACTCCAAAGTCTGGTTTGTTCTCTCAGTCTACCCATTGGTCTGAGGATGAAATGCAGAGGAGAAAGATAACTGAATTCCCAGTTCGGAACAAAAAGCTCTCCAAAATCTGAAAACAAGCTGGACTCCTCTGTCTGACACAATGTTCTCAGGAATACCATGCAACCGAACCACCTGTTGTAAAAACAAGGGCACCAACTCTGAAGAAGATGGCAACTTTGGGAGTGGTACAAGATGGATCATCTTAGAAAATCTATCACAAATCACCCAGATGACAGTCATTCTCTGAGAGACAGGAAGATCAGAAATAAAATCCACTGAGCTATGGGTCCATGACCTCTTGGGCACCGGCAGGGGCATCAACAACCCACTAGAATGAGAACAGGTTTTAGAACGAGAACAAGTCTCACAGGACTGCACAAAATTCCTGACATCACGAGATAAGGCAGGCCACCAAAAAGACCGACTCACCAAATCTCTGGTACCAAAAATACCTGGATGACCAGCCAACGCGGAGCAATGAATTTCAGACATTACTCTCTTCCTCCAATGGTCAGGAACATGCAATTTTCCCATAGGGCAAAATTCAGGTTTGTCCTCCTGAAATTCCTCCAGGGCATGTCTCAAATCGGGTGAGATGGCAGAAAGAACTACCCCCTCATTTAGAAGGGTAGTAGGCTCGGTCACAATAAGAGAATCCGCAAAGAAACTCCTAGAAAGGGCGTCCGCCTTAACATTCTTAGTGCCCGGAAGAAAAGAGACCACAAAATTAAAACGTGTAAAAAACAAGGCCCACCTAGCCTGTCTAGGATTCAAGCATTTGGCTGATTGAAGATAAATCAAATTCTTTTGGTCGGTGAGGACCACAACTTGATGTCTAGCTCCCTCCAACCAATGTCACCACTCCTCAAATGCCCACTTCATGGCCAACAATTCCCAATTCCCCACGTCATAGTTACGTTCAGATGAGGAGAATTTTCGAGAAAAGAAGGCACATGGATTCATTTTAGAAGTCACCGGATCTTTTTGGGACAAAACAGCTCCTGCACCAATCTCAGAAGCATCTACCTCCACCTGAAATGGGAGTGAGACATCAGGTTGCTGTAGAACCGGAGCAGAAGTGAATCTCCGCTTAAGCTCCTGAAATGCCGAGACTGCCTCTGGAGACCAATTCACCACATCAGCGCCCTTTTTGGTCAGATCAGTCAGTGGTTTGACAATACCAGAAAAATTACTTATAAATTTCCGATAGAAATTAGCAAAACTCAAAAACATCTGGAGAGCCTTCAAAGAAGTGGGCTGAACCCAATCATAAATGACCTGTACCTTGTCCGGGTCCATTTCAATAGCCGACGGGGACAAAATAAATCCCAAAAATGAAATCCTCTGTAGACCAAAGAGGCACTTCGATCCCTTAACATACAGGGAATTTTCCCTCAAAATCCGAAACACAGTCCGGACATGTTCCACATGAGAATCCCAAAAACTGGAAAGGCTCAAAATATCATCCAGATAAATGATCAAAACCTTATCCACAAAGTCCCAGAAAATATCGTTCATTAAAGACTGGAAGACAAGGGGCATTAGTGAGCCCAAAAGGCATCACCAGGTACTCAAAATGTCCCTCCGCAGTATTAAACGCCATCTTCCATTCATCCCCATGCTTGATACGAATAAGATTATACGCCCCCCTGAGGTCAAGCTTGGTAAACCAGCAGGCACTTTTAACTCTGGAAAATAAATCAGAAATCAGGGGTAACGGGTACTGATATTTAACAGTGATTTTGTTAAGGGAACGATATTCAATACAAGGTGTAAATGAACCATCTTTCTTGGCCACAAAAAAACCCCAGCACCTAAAGGTGAAAAGGATGGTCTAATATGACCCTTCTCCAACGACTCCTTGATATAATATCGCATAGCATCATGTTCGGGTACCGATAAGTTGAAAAGCCGACCCTTGGGAGATTTACTCCTGGGCATTAACTCAATTGCACAGTCATAACTCCTATGAGGAGGCAAAGACGCAGACTTACTCTCACTAAATACATCAGAAAAATCAGCCAAATAATCAGGAATATCATGAGACTGGGGAGAGGTGGAGAAAACAGGAGTGTCACTAAGAACACACTGACAACCCCAACTCACCACAGACACAGATTTCCAATCCAAAACAGGATTATGAGTTTGCAACCAGGGAAAACCCAGAACAATAGTATCATGCAAATTGTGCAACACCAAAAATTTACAATTTTCTTGGTGGTCCGGGGCGACCCGCATTATTACCTGGGTCCAAAACTGGGGTTTATTCTCCGCCAAAGGAGTAGCATCAATACCCCTCAAAGGGATTGGAGTCCGCAGGGGTATCATGGGAAAACCACAACGTTTAGCAAAGTCTAAATCCATCAGATTCAAACCTGCTCCTGAATCTACAAAAGCCTTAGCGGAAAATGTAGACAAGGAGCAGATCAGAGTAATTGCCAAAAGGAACTTAGGATGTACACTGCCCACAGCAAATTTGTGAGCAAAACGACTTTCTTGGTTAGGGCAGACAGAGATAATATGAGAGGCGTCTCCACAGAAAAAACACAGCTTATTACGCCTTCTAAACTCTTGACGTTGCGCCCTAGACAAAACCCCATCACATTGCATGGATTCAGACGTTCGTTCAAAAGGCGGCAACGCCTCTCGTGTAGTTCTACGTTCACGTAAACGCCGATCAACTTGAATGGCTAATGACATAGAATCATCAAGACCAGAGGGAACAGGAAATCCCACCATAACATCTTTTATGGTTTCTGCCAAACCCTTCCGAAAGAGAGCTGCTAAGGCACCGTCATTCCATGTAGTAAGGACCGCCCACTTTCAGAATTTTTGACAGTATAACTCTGCAGAATCCTGACCCTGGTTCAATGCCAACAGGGTTTTCTCAGCTTGATCAATAGCATTAGGTTCATTATACAACAACCCCAAGGCTTGAAAAAATGCGTACACATTAGTCAGAATAGGATCTCCAGGTGTCAGAGAAAAAGCCCAATCCTGGGGATCACCGTGCAGCAAGGAGATGACAATTTTAACCTGCTGCGCAGAGCTCCCTGATGAGTTAGGCTTCAAGGCAAGAAATAGTTTACAATTATTCTTAAAATTCAAAAATTTAGCCCGATCCCCAGAGAACACATCAGGAGTAGGGATCTTTGGTTCAACAGCAGATGATTGAGCGAGATAGGCAGAAATTCCCCGCACTTCAGCAGCGAGCTGCTCAACACGATCAGACAATTGCTTAGTCTCCATTGAAGAAAATATCCACTAATGGCCCCAGAGAGAAAGAGGAAAAAATATAATAAAACAAAAGTGTCAGAATTTTTTTTTTTATTTATTTTTTTTTTTACAATTCTCTCCTGCTTTTGAGTACCCTAGAATCTGCGGTTTAGGCTGGTGATTCTGTTATGATTCGGTCACCGAGGAGGAAAGCAAGACCAAGCTAAGCCACAGAAAACCAGAGAAGTTGGTAACTAAGCGGATTGCAGACCCCTGATCCTATGCACACAATTAGCAGTAGAAGTGGAGCGTACCTATGATAATCCTAGACGCCTCGACACAGCTGGAGAACTAAATAAGCCTAAAGCAAGAAAGGGGAAATCTAAACTGCCCCAGAGCAGACCCCAAAGGAATAGATAGCCCCCAAACATCTATTGTCGGTGAGACAAGATGAAAACACAAACGCAGGTAGGAAAATAGACTGAGCAAACGATGGGGCCCACACTACCTAGAAAGGACAGGAAAGGAAAGACTCTGTCTGCAATCACGCAAAAAACCCTGCAAAAAATGCCCAACACGTCTGATAGAAAAATACTGAAGTCACTAGACTTCGCCCACTGTATCAGCACTCTGGCATATTCTGAAAGCAGAGCAAAAAGAGGCCAATCTAATAAGGGACAAAAACAAACTGGCACAAGCAGTAACATAAGGATGGAAATTCAGCATAGCCCCAGCCGGAGCTGGCTGACCACACAAAACTGAAATAGACAAAACCAGATCAAATGTGAACAATAGCAAAAGAACACTTATCTGAGCATGCAGGGACTGAGCTGGAAACTAAGACCTCAGGAGGCAGGAAGAAATCACCAGCAGGGATAGAGGGAGTCAGCTGTCTTAAATCCAGTCAGAAACCAGATCTCCAGCCATCCTCCTCATTATCAGGTGGCAGGCCTCTGTTAATAAGATCAGCTCCATTACCTCCAGTAACCACCAGAGGGAGCCCGGAAAGAGAACTCGCGACCCCTCTGTCAATGTAACCAGCTCCACTACCTGCACTAGTAACCAGAGGTAGGCCAGAAAACGAATTCACAACACATCCCGTTGATCCCAAAGTTTGGGCCTTTCCTGGACCAACACAATTAAGAGCTCCACATTAATGTGGCTAGACATGATGCTGTACTCCGTGGAGGCGTACTTCCTGGATGTCTGGAGCGCTTTTTGAGCTAATTTGCATGTCTAAGCTTCCTGATGATGGATTGGTCCATTTCCTGTCACCAGAAGTCTGGCGTATTTCTTGCAAGTCACACATGTGGTCCATGTGTAATGCATTGTTTTTGTGCACCCATAGACTTGCATTGGCGTACTATGGTCGTAGTACGCTGACAATCGCAGCATGCTGCGATTGGCTCGGCCCGTAAAAAATACGCAACAAAAATACGGCTGATGGGAGCTAACCCATAGAGAATCATTGGTCCGTGTGCAATGCATGTTTTTAACACCTCTCACTCATCCGTATTCCTCTCTAGTGTGACGCCGGCCTTAGTGTCAGTCTCTTGCAGGTAGTTTCATTTAGGCTGGTCAGCTGATGTTGTTTTGTAACCACTCCCATCTCCCTTTAAATAGTTGCATGACCCATCAGTTGATCGCCCGTTATAGAGTTTTAGTTCTATGATGATCAGCTAAGTGTGCGGAGCTATCCTGTGTTGGTGGTGTTGCTGCTGTAGGAAGTTCTGCTATCCTGGTGACGTTTTATCTGCTGCTGTAGAGCTGAGCAACAGAGCCTGAGCTTTTTTGTCTGTCCCCTGTTCGTCTCTTCCCTTGTGTGTTACCATCTGCAGTGATGAGGCTAGAGTCCTTCCCGGCCAGAGCACTAGCCAGGGTACATAGAGGTGACAGTCAGGGTCTATGCACGTGATGACGGCGGGGGGGACTCGAATAGGGCATTAGGGAAGCTTAGGCACAGGTTGGTGTCAGGAGGTGTCCCATCCCCCACTCCTTACCATAAGGGCCGTCCTCACCTTTTTCCATCTCGTTGTATTAATATACTCTGTCATCCACCAGACGTACAATTATCCAAGCGTGGCAGATGTGAGGGAGACACCAGTTCCTTATCCTCGATCCAATTTGAACATTTATTTCATGCAAGGGCTCAGTGCAATATATGCTTTGCCAAGCAGATCAAAATATTTACCTAGTGGGTTTGTTGAGCTTAAGCTTGTGCATGGTTATGTGGAGTCTCTTTCCTTCCCATATAAATTAAGTAAATGCAATATTCAAAGTAAACTCAATATTTAAATTATTTATATCTGAATTTCTCAGAAGTAGCGGAAGGGTCTGAAGTGGATTAATCAGACTGGAGAAATTAAGCAATTCAGTGTAGATGTTTAGCTTTACATCTCACCAAGAAAAAGACTGTAACAAGGTCTGCTAACAATAACACTACATTAAAATTTTAGTTCTGTCATTTATATTTTAATGCCCCTATATAACGGTGTGTGCTCAAAATTTCTTTCTAAGAACTACAAGCCCAATCTCTATAGAAGAGGTAACCTTGTCTTAAGGTAGGTGATAGGAACCGTGGTGTACAAACTTGAGTAGTAGGGTGGCTATATCTACCATTAAGCATGTTGCAAAAGTTTCCAACTTTTTTTCTGTCCAGAACCAGCCCCAGGCATTCCTATTTTATGATTTGTGCATCATGTACCATCAAGACTGAATGTTTTGGGACAGATGCTGCATTCTAGATAAATCATCAATTACTTTGTGTATATTGGCCACTGCCAACCATCCATTTACAAATCTGACGAGTGATGGATCCATATGTTCCCAAAGAACCCAACGAACCTATCCTCCATTAACAAAGAGAAAATTTTTTGATCTATATCTATTAAGAAGATAGACCTATACGACCCTGAAGTCAGGGTATCTTTTTCCCATTTTGTAAATACTGTGCTGTATGACTTTTTACAGTTGTGCTCAAAAGTTTACATACCCTGGCAGATTTGTTGCTTTCTTGGCCTTTTTTCGGACAATATGAATGATAACACTAAAACTTTTTCCTCCACTCGTGGTTAGTGGTTTGGTGAAGCCATTTATTGTCAAATTACTGTGCTTTATCTATTTAAATCTTAATGACAACCCAAAACATCCAAATGACCCTGATCAAAAGTTCACATACCCCATTTCTTAATACAATTTATTGCCCCCTCTAACATCAATGACAGATTGAAGTCTTTTGTGGTAGTTGTGGATGAGGGTGTTTATTTTCTCAGATGGTAAAGCTGACCACTCTTCTTGGTAAATTCCAGGGCTGTCTAGCATGAACTGCATGCTTGAGATCTCCCCAGAGTGGCTCAATGATGCTGAGGTCAGAAGACTGAGATGGCAACTCAAGAACCTTCACTTTGTTCTGCTGTAGTCAATGACAGGTCAACTTGGCCTTGTGTTTTGGATCGTTGTCATGTTGGAATGTCCAAGTACGTCCTATGCGCAGTTTCAGGGCTGATGATTGCAAATTTGCCTCCAGTATTTGATGATAACCTGCTGTATTCATCTTTTCTTCAATTTTGACCAAGTTTACTGTGCCTTTGTAGCTCACACTTCCCCAAAACATCAGCGATCCACCTCCATGCTTTACAATAGGATTGGTGTTCCTTTCATCATAGGCCTTGTTGAACTCTCTCCAAATGTAACATTTGTGGTTGTAGCCAAAAAGTTACATTTTAGACTCATCACTCCAAATTATCTTGTTCCAGAAGTTGAGGCTTCTCTCTGTGCTGTTTTGCGTATTGTAAGAAATCTTTTGTGCACAACTGTAGATTCTGGTCTGTAGAATCTCACTGTATAGTTTAGTTAGCGTGGAGATTACCTGTGTACAATATACAGTAAATAAATAAAACAATATAAAGTAAGTCCCTTGTGTATACATCAAAGACAGGGCCCTTATCCACTGCCAAGGTCCTAATGTTAGTATAGCAGATGATGATCCAATAATGTTTAAATTAGGTATAGCGTATTGGAATAAGGTATAGCGTATTGGAATAATTTAGGGGATATAATAAAATGTAACCTTAATTCTTAATATTAAAAAAGTCAAATAAAGTGTACATTTTATATAGCAAAAAATAGCTAATACAATAGTAATGGGAATTTCTGCCTATTCACTCCTTAAATCCTGCTGAGTGGAACGCTTTATTCAAAACGCCCACACAGTTTCAGCATACCATTTCTCACATGGCAGTGGGAGTTATTTCAGTGTAAAAACAGATGGGCACATGTCTGAGGCTAACACTTTGGAAAGAATACTAGAAGTCTCACTTAATTGCTTCCTGGCAGCCTTTCTTATGTAGGGGAGGTCAGATACAGCTTCTAAGTTAATCGGTATCTGCTCTACCAGTCTCTGAAGAGACTCCCTACAAGGGTCTAGATTATATTTTCATCAACACTGCCCATTTTCTTATGGAAAACCTATAGACGTCCAGAAAGGAAAAGGTTTATATATGGAACAATAACACCATAAAGAACAAAAAGTGGCTGGTGGGCACCGGCTCAATTAACCAAATGCTTCTAAATGATTTGACATATGATTAAAAGGTGCGGTCTAATGAGCAGCATTATTGTATAGTAATAACATGGAAGCCGTCTGATGTATTCAAGTTTTCCTGGCATGAAGTAAAATACTTACTAATACAAACTAATATCAAGGCAGTGATCTAAATATAGAACATTTCTGAAAAATCGGATTTATTAACAGAAATGAATGCTAACAGAAAAGCTTCACAGTCAGCTGGATCTGGTGTCAAGAACATCTGGCTGATACTTAGCAAGTAATGACTTCTCTAAGACTACATGTTCATTATAGTAATGCTCTGCACACACATATACCCATAAACCAGAGAACCAGGAGAAAAAAAACAAGCAAGCAGATATGAAAGTATGAAAGCCCCCATACACAATAGATTGCTCTCAATCATTTGGCCAACAGCTACAGTGGCTTGCGAAACTATTCACCTCTGGCTCCTTTTACCTACTTTGTTACATTATAACCTGTGTTTAAATATTTTTCTAAAACGATTTTGTGTGATCCATCAGCACGAAATAGTCTAAGTTGGTGAAGTGAACTGAGAAAAATATAGTCACAAATTAAATTTATGAGACCAAATAACTAAAAATTAGCATGTGCATATGTATTCACCCCTTTTATGATGAAGCCCCTAAAAATATCTGTTGCAACCATTTACCTTCATAAGTCACATGCTTAGTGAAATGACATACCCGTGTGCAAGTGTCACATGGTCTGTCAGTATATACACACCTTTTCTGAAAGGTCACAGAGGCTGCAACACCATTAAGCAAGAGGAACCGCTAACCAAACACCACCATGAAGACCAAGAAGATCTCCAAACAAATTCACGGGTAAAGTTGTTAAGAAGTACAAGTCAGGGTTGGGTTATAATAAAAAAAATCTCAATCTCTGATGACATCTGGAGCACCATTAAATCCATTATCATCAAATGGAAAGAACATGGTACCACAACAAACCTGCCAAGAGAGGGCCGACCACCAAAACTCTCAGCTCGGGTAAGGAGAGCATTACTCAAAAAAGCAGGACAGAGGCCAAAGATAATGCAGTGAAACATGGTGGTGGCTGTATTCTGCTGTGGGGATGTTTTTCACAAGCAGAGACAAGCAAAATGGTCTGAGTTGAGGGGAAGAAGGATGGTGTGAAATACAGGAATGTTCTTGAGCACATCACATTCTGTCAGTGATTTGAGACTGGCACAGAGGGTCACCTTCCAACAAGACAAAGACGCAAAGCATACTACTAAAGCAACACTTGAGTGGTTAAAGGTGAAATGTGTAAATGTTTTGTAATGACCTAGTTACAGCCCAAACCATAATCCATTTGACAATCTGTGGTCAGACTGGAAAATTGCTGTTCACCAAAGGAAATCATCTCACTTGAAGGAGCTGGAGCAGTTTTGCCTTAATGAATGGGTAAATATCCTAGCGACAAGATGTGGATAACTCAGAGACTTATCCAAAGCGACTTGCAGCCATAGTTGCTGCCAAAGGAGGCTCTACAAAGTACTGACTTTTGGAGGTTGAATAGTTATGTGTGGCACCCCTGAGGCTTCAGTCGCCACAGAGGTACTGCACCTTCTCCTAAGGTGCAGTGCCCCAAAATCCAGGTAAGGTGGGAACTCCTGACCACACTCCACACACAGGATAGTTCAGTGGGGCCACCTAACAGCTTCAGGCTGGGGGTTAGCAGAGCACCCCTCGTGGAACCCTGCTTCATAACACGAGATGTGCTGGGAGGCGGATGGAGTGAGATGATATAAAAGAGTGGGAAGAGTGAGAGTTAGGGGGTTAGTTGGAGAGAGAGAGAGGAGAGAAGATGGGTGTCTGAAGGACATGCTGCAGCAGGTCCCAGTGATCTGGGCTGCTGGCACGAGAAAGACCAGAAAGAGACTGATAAGATTGATAACCTAACCTTCCATAAGAGAGATAGAACAGAAGGACGGTGGGAAGCTGGTTGAAGAAAGATAGAGAACCCTTCCAGTCCAGAGCGCAAAGACCGGGGCCCGGTCCCCGAGGTTGATTGGATCTTTATGTCCGGCAACAGACACCGGAGTAGTGAGCCACTAACGCCTTGCTCCCATCATAGACTTGGGACACAACAGCAACTGAATAGAGAGCTGGGACGCAGTGATGAGTCCCCAAAGCAGGCTACAGCTGTCTGTCATATAAGTAGAGACTAGGAACACCTAGAGAGAGGCATTCCAGGGTAACTAAGTACTGGAGTGCTTCGCACCTAAAGGCGCATTGGAGGAGTCGTTCAGTGAAGGTACATATTGCCGGAGTGTGGAAGGGAGAATCCTATCTGGCCTGGAGGTTGACTGGAGCCCCGACCTGGAGAACACAGTACGGAGGCAGGCGTGTGTGTGAACTGCAAACAGTGAGTAAAGCCTTGGAACTGCACACCCTGGTGTCCTCCAGTTATTCCAGCACCGCTACACCTGGGTAACAACATCTATACCATTCTGCACCTCTCCTCATCCATTGCACCTACACTGCCCTGGGACTACAGCTCCACCTGTGGGGAGCTACACCATCTTTGCTGCACCAAACCATCAGTCCCAGTAGATTTGCATGCAGCGCTGGCTCAACATCTTACTTGCCAAACACGACGGGTGGCGTCACGAACTATCCAAATAAACTATTACACCATTAACATCACCGCCATTGATATTGGGCACCCAGAGCCACGGACCGGGTCACTGCTGCTGTGACACATTCCCACCTTGACACCTGCCTGGTACCGAGTACCCCGCTGCCCTGGGTGTGAGAGGGCGACCCAATTTTGGTGTCACGAACAGAATGACGAGACCCGATGCCATCGGGTTCTGTGTGCCTTGGATTTACAACTTTTGAAAATGTGCAAAAGACCTGATTTAATAGACTGCAAAATGGACATTAGAAATGGCCGCTGACGCGGAGAAGAAGGGCGTGAAGAGATGGGAGGTCCTAAGAAAAGACCGCGAAGAGTCTTGGGCCTTCCCTGCCTGAATTACTATGTGACAGATGCATGGCCCACCCCCCGAGGGGTTCGTATACTGGCTTGGTATGGAGGCGCTGGAAGACGCCGCCCCTGGAAGGAGGGGCAGAGAAAGCCAGTGGCGAGCAGAAGGGCGGAGCAAGAAGAAGAACGCCATTTTGGAGAGTGAGGGAAGGAGGCCTGCGGAGTGCGGGGAAGTGCAAACCCCCGGCGCCATGGCTGACGGCTCCAACCCGAACTCCGGAATGAACCGCCAGCAATTAGAAGATGAAATCGCTGAACTGACTACCCATCTGCAGCTACGGAGAGAAGCACTGGAGAAGCTGAGACGGCAGCGCGCCCCGGCGGGGCCCACACCAGCGGCACCACCCTCTCTATCGGTACCCGCTGCTACTGCACTGGACTGTCCCCGGGCGGCGCTGACCTACACATCCACTTTGACCGTGCGATTGAGCACCACCGGCCCGGAGAAGTTACCGGAGGACCCGGAAATGGAAGCAGAGCTCCTGCCTGGACCTGGTGCGGCTACGCTGGACCCCACAGAGACCCCTGCGGATCCAGAACCCGCAACTGCTTCTTCATCATCTGCACCGGAGCCGAGGCCGCACCGCCGGGAGACCTCAGGTATGTCTGGTGCCCCTTCACCTGAGAAGACCCGGGGTTGCCCCACCGTTGCAACGGCCGGCCAGGTTGTGTTAGACCTGATCTGGGACCGGGAAGCCAGTCCCCGGGGGGAGATACCGGAAACCCCAACGGTGGCACTGCAGGCCCCAGTAGGCCAAAGCAGGTCCCGGGAGGAGCAGAATGAGGCCTATTGCTGAGCCACCATTAAAAAGCTGGCAGATGAGTAGCGGGAGAGGGAGCAGAGGAGAATGGCTGTACTGGGCCCGGATTTGAGCAGGAAAGAGAGGGCCCGTGCTGGGTATTACGGTTCCCAGGATGCCGCAGGATGGTGCAGGTCCTTAACGTCAATCATGAACGGGGGTTTGGATATATTGCAGACCCCAAGAGGATAAGTGACTTATTCTTTAATCGGAGGGACGTTGAATCCCACTTGCCTAAAGGACACCCTAAAAGAGACCTGCAGCCTGGGGAGTATGTGACCTTTACCCGGCATGAGGGACTCAGGGGATGGTACACCCTGAATGTACGACGTATCCCTGCAGAGTTCATCGAGAGGTACCTGCCATCAAGACCAGTCAATGCTCCATCCACCGGTACCCCACAGACTGCTCAGGTACCTGTTTCCAAGAACCAGGCTGCTATTGCATCACCTCCAGTTCGGCCGCCCAAACCAAAGATCTCTGGCTTGACACCGTGGGAAGAGGAGTAACTGCGGATTGCTAATGACTACTTGGAATCTGGTAGCCGTTAAAATAATTTTCTAAATCTTGTTACCCAGGAGGGTTTTGTTTGCACCAGTTGTGCCTTGTTTTGCTATCATGTTTTTACGGTAGCACTTTTGTTGCCTGCTTCTGATTGGCAGTGCTTTTCTACAAATGGAACTGTGGAGATCATGAACGCTGTGTGATCCAAAACTTTCTTGCAAATAGTTTGCACCCCTTTGGGTGCTCTCTCTTGGTTTTACATATAAAGACTCCTGGCGAAGATGATGTTTTTGCATGGACACTTTTCGAAGAATGATGTCTACCTCAAGGGACATTGCAAGAAATCCCGGCTGGGAGCAGTGTTCAGCACTCTGCAAGAATCTTTTGAATGTTTTATGATAACGTATTTGATAATGTTGTGTCTTATGAAAAGTAAATGTCTTTTACAGAATATTTGATACAGAGAATTAGAAAAGTTTTGTGATAGAATGTGAGAATTGAATAAAGACTGAAGAATTGAAAGTGACAGGTGACAGGCCAAGTGTAGATGGTCAGTGTCTTGCGTCCAGTAGAGAAAGAGAAAAAGAAAAAGAGAATAATTGATATCAAATGTAATAAAGAAAATGTGTTGAGTATAGCACTTTGAATTAAGAATTGCACTTAAGTAAATTTTTGATACTAAGATAGGAAGTTAGCCTGTTTGTAACGTTTAAGAAATGTGCCTCCTACATTAGGAAGATTAGATAAGTATTGTTAAACAGCATGTCAAAATTTTTGTGTGTTCCTGTATTGTACCTTTTGTTCTCTTGCAGCCCGCGGACGTGCTGTGTTTAATGGGGGGGTATGTGGCGCCCCTGAGGCTTCAGTCGCCACAGAGGTACTGCACCTTCTCCTAAGGTGCAGTGCCCCACCATCCAGGTAAGGTGGGAACTCCTGACCACACTCCACACCTGCATTCCACACACAGGATAGTTCAGTGGGGCCACCTAACAGCTTCAGGCTGGGGGTTAGCAGAGCACCCCTCGTGGAACCCTGCTTCGTAACGCGAGATGTGCTGGGAGGTGGGTGGAGTGAGATGATATAAAAGAGTGGGAAGAGTGAGAGTTAGGGGGTTGGTTGGAGAGAGAGAAGAGAGAAGATGGGTGTCTGAAGGACGTGCTGCAGCAGGTCCCAGTGATCTGGGCTGCTGGCACGAGAAAGACCAGAGAAAGAGATTGACAAGATTGATAACCTAACCTTCCATAAGAGAGAACAGATCGGAACGAAGGAGAATAGACGGACAGTGGGAAGCTGGTTGAAGAAAGATAGAGTACCCTTCCAGTCCAGAGTGGAAAGGCCGGGGCCTGGTCCCCGAGGTTGATTGGATCTTTATGTCCGGCAACAGACACCGGAGGAGTAGTGAGCCACTAACGCCTTGCTCCCATCATAGACTTGGGACACAACAGCAACTGAATAGAGAGCCGGGACGCAGTGAGGAGTCCCCGAAGCAGGCTACAGCTGTCTGTCATATAAGTAGAGACTATGAACACCTAGAGAGAGGCATTCCAGGGTAACTAAGTACTGGAGTGCTTCGCACCTAAAGGCGCATTGGAGGAGTCGTTCAGTGAAGGTACATATTGCCGGAGTGTGGAAGGGAGAATCCTATCTGGCCTGGAGGTTGGCTGGATCCCCGACCTGGAGAACACAGTACGGAGGCAGGCGTGTGTGTGAACTGCAAACAGTGAGTAAAGCCTAGGAACCGCACACACTGGTGTCCTCCAGTTATTCCAGCACCGCTACACCTGGGTAACAATATCTATACCATTCTGCGCCTCTCCTCATCCATTGCACCTACACTTCCCTGGGACTACAGCTCCACCTGTGGGGAGCTACACCATCTTTGCTGCACCACACCATCAGTCCCAGTGGATCTGCATGCAGTGTTGGCTCAACATCTTACTTGCCAAATACGACAGGTGGCGTCACGAACTATCCAAATAAACTATTACACCATTAACATCACCGCCATTGATATTGGGCGCCCAGGGCCACGGACCGGGTCACTGCTGCTGTGACACATTCCCACCTTGACACCAGCCCGGTACCGAGTACCCTGCTGCCCTGGGTGTGAGAGGGCGACCCATATGCACACTGAAGTTTTCAGTTATATTGTCTTATTTGTTATTTGCATCACAATAAAGACAAAAATGCAGAGGGGGAGGGCAGACTTTAAAACTGTTGCAAGCCAGTGTATATTAAAGAAGGATAAACTTATTATAAATGTATATATTTATAATATAGTTTGTTTATTCTTATTACTCCATATATTCTTCTAATTTTGTATAGTGATGATAATGGGAACAGTAAAAGTTAAAATAAGCAATGTCCTTAAACTATATTATTGTCAACTTACAAAAGATTCTAAAAGGGACAAATAATAGATTTCCTCACTAGTGGGATCTATTTGCACACACTAACTTTGTTCCATCTTGAAATTCCCCTCATGCAGTCATCTTAAAGAGGACCTGTCATCTGACACATATTGGCTGATCCATGGGCTGCATGAATCAAACACTGATTGCAGCCATGTATTTTTAGCTGTAAAATAATGCGGCATTTCAGAGAAAACAGATTGAAATGGAGGAAAGAATGCAGACCTACAAGAATACTTTACTCATAAAGAGGCAACAAGCCTGGTACAGTGGCATGTAAAAGTTTGGGCACCGCTGGTCAAAATTAATGTCAATGTAAATAAACAGTTAAGCAAGTTGAAGATGAAATGATCTTTACAAGGCTTAAAGTTAAAGATGACACATGACACAAGCACCAATATACCAAATATATGACACAGACATTCCAAAAAGTGCTCACGACGAAAAAATGATGGATCTCACCTGTTTCACTGGAGATTACCCTCAGAAGACAGCATCGGAGAATGGGGATCATCAAGATAGTTCAGACCCTAATATTCTCTGTCGTGCCCCAAATGCAGGACTTCTGCCCTAGCAAGGGCAGTACTCAAGTGTGGCCCTTCAGTACTGAACCCCAACCATTTCCCATGCATTTCAGCCTTTTTTCATAGGCCTGCATCAGGGGAAAATTATAGTAGCATGCCCTGGAAGATGTTAGGAACATCTTAGATGATATCATGATTGACATGCCCTTATCTGAGCTACTAGTGACACTGCACTGCTCAGGGAACCTTTAACTATCTTTTATTATATATTCACCTAGCTACTATAGTTTCCCTTGTTTTTGGAATGATCAGACCTAGGATAGAAACTGTCATAATGTAATCCAATGTGAACTCTCATTTGTTCATTTATGGAATTTATCTGGATAAGTACAGATTGACATATTGTAAGGGATTAAAATAGAAGCCAAGTAATATCAGTCCATTTAGAGATGAATCATCAGACGATATACAGTCCTTAAATGGCTATGATACAATAACAATTTCAGTCTTAAGATTTTATTTAGCCCCATAAATTGTTAAAGGAAAAGTCCTACATTGTGCATTAAAGCAGCGTGTGGGGCACGTGTAGTGTTTGTATTTTACAGATCTCATGGTACCTTTATATTGACTTATAAATATTAATGATCCTGGAAAATTGTATGAACTGGGACACAAATACAAGGCAGAAGGAGTACAGGTGGAGGAACGTTGCAGATGTACATGCCTGCCATTAGAAAGAACATAGAAGATATTTAAGGCTAAATTCAGGTTTTGTAAGTCATGACTGGCATCAAACCTTTTCATTAACCTACAGCTCCAATTCCCAAAAAATTGAGACACTATGTGAAAAAAAGACTGCAATGATTTGGAAATATCTTCTGACCACATTTTTTTTTACAACAGAACATAGAACACACATCAGAAGTTTGAAGTTAGACATTTTTACATTTCATTTGAAAAAAATTAATTTGGGTTAACAAAATGCCAGACATGTAAGTGGTACTAAAAAAAAACATCTGGAGGGTTAATTTGCAACTAAGTCACATGATTGTGTATAAAAAGAGCACAATAGCTAGACAGAGCCTCTCAAAAGCAAAGGTGGTCAGGAGTTCACCAATCTCCGATCAAAAAATTGTGGGACAATTTTAGAAAAATGTTCCTCAACGTAAAATTGCAAAAGCTTTTGAATATCCCACCATTTATAGTACATAATATCAACAGATTCAGAGATCCTCTAGAAATCCATGTGCTCAAGGAACAAGGGTAACGGTCATCATTGGATACTCGTGATCTGCCGGCCCTGTGGTGGCATAGCATTGGTATAATTGTTATAACTCGGTTGTGCAAATCACTGAATGTGTTCAAGAATACTTCCAGAAATCACTGTCTGTGAGTACAAATTGTCATGCAATCCACAAATGCAAGTTAACGCTCTATACTGCAAAGAAGCAGCCATAGAAACACAATCTAGAAATTCTGCCTCCTTCTCTAAGCCAAAGCTCATTCAAAATGTATTGAGGTGACAAAGAAAACTGTTCTGTGGTCAGATGAATGAAAATTTAAAATTCTTTGTGAAAACCACAGATGTCATGTCATGCGGACTCAAGAGGAGAAGGACTATCCAGCTTGTTATCAGCACACAGTTCAAAAGCCTGTATCTCTGATGGTATAAAGTTGCTTTAAGACCTATGACATGGGCAGCTCACACATCTTGAAAGGAACTATCAATGCTGAGTATTAAATAGAGGTTTTAGAACAACCTATATTCCCATACAGACAATGTCTTTTTCAGGGAACGTGTTGCATATTTCATCAAGATAATGCAAACCACATACTGCATCCATCATAATAGCACGGCTTCACAGAAGAAAAGTTTGAGTGATGAACTGGCCACCTGCAGTCCAGACCTTTCACCAAAAGAAAAGATTTGTCACAGTATGAAAGGAAAAATTAGGCAAATAAGACGCAGGACTATTGAGCATCTAAAATATTATCTCAGACAAGAATGGGACAAACGCATCAAACAAAACTCCAACAATACGTCTCCTCACTTCCCAAATGTTTACAGACTGTTGTGAAAAGTACCGTAGTTAGGATGCTACACAGTGGTAGACATGGCCCTGTCCCAACTTTTTTGAGATGTATTGCTGCAATCAATTTCCCAATTAGCTATTTTTTTGAATGAAATGGAAAAATGTCTATCATCTTCTGATATTTATTCTAAGTTCTGCTCTGAATAAACTATGGCTATAAGAGATTAATAAACATAGCGGCATGCAGTTACTTCAAAAAGTAAATGCTTCCCATTTCAGAGTCATTGGTCCCTGTGTCTGGCACATCAAATGAATTGACAACAATCTCTAGAATATGAAATACAATTATTTTATTTAAACAAGTATTTCAGCTGATAAACAGCATCACCCAGCTAGCTGGCTAGTGCACGACACAACAGAGGCGGGCAGATCAATGCATGAATGAAAGGGCCAAGATGATCAGAGCACACACCTCAGAGGTGTGCCATTTACTGCACGTACATCAGGAATGGGCTGGCTAGTACACGTATGCCAGGTGTGGACCGAGTAGTGCATGCAATTCAGGGTCAGGCTGGTCAGTTCCCGCATGTAGGTGGTAGGCCATTCAGTGCATGTACATCAAGGCGGCCCGATCACCTAGGAGCTGTTTGGGTCCGTTAGATACCTCACCGTCTCTACTGCTCCAATTCACTAGAGCCATAGTTCCTCCTTAATTTAGTCTATATTGCTTCTCCTCACTACAGTCCTCAGTGGTTTAGTTCATTGAAGTCCTGCTGCTTAACTTTACTGGAGTCTCCACTTTGCATTTTATTGCATGAAATAAGTATTTGATGCAATAGAAAAACAGAACTTAATATTTGGTACAAAAACCTTTGTAATTACAGAGGTCAGATGTTTTCTGCAGTTCTTCCTGTAGCCCACTCCTCCATACAGATCTCCAGATCTTTCAGGTTTTGGGTTTGTCGCCGGGCAACATTGCGTTTCTGCTCTTTCCAAAGATTTCTATTGGGTTCAGGTCTGGAGACTGGCTAGGCCACTCCAGGACCTTGAATTGTTTCTTACGGAGCCCCTGCTTTGTTGCCCTGGCAGTGTATTTTGCGTCATTGTCATGCTGCAAGACCCAGCCACAACATATGCTCTTACTGATAGAAGGAGGTTGTTGGCCAAAACCTTGCGAAACATGACCTCATCCATCCTCCCTTCAATAAGGTGCAGTCATCCTTTCCCCTTTGCAGAAAAGCGCCCCCAAAAATTGATGTTTACGCCACTATGCTTCACAGTTGGGAAGAAGTTCTTGGTGTTTTACTCATCTTTCTTCTTCCTCCAAACAAAGCGAGTGGAGTTTATACCAATAAGTTCTATTTTGGTCTCACCTGACTACATGACCTTCTCCCATGTCTCTTCTAGATCCTCCAGATGGTCATTGCCGAACTTCAAACAGGCCTAGACATGTGCTGGCGTGAGCAGGGGAACCTTGCGTGTCCTGCAGGATTTTTATCCATTACGGCATTGTGTGTTACTAACGGTAATGTTTGAGACTGCGGTCCCAGCTCTCTTCAGGTCATTGAGCAGGTCATCCTGTGTAGTTCTGGGCTGATTCCTGACCTTTCTCAAAATCATCCTTACCCCACTAAACGAGATCTTGAATGGCGCACCAGATCGAGGAACATTGACTGTCATCTTGTGTTTCTTCCATTTTCTAATAATTGTGCCAACAGTTGTTGCCTTCACAGCAAGCTGCTTTCCTATTGTCCTGTATCCCATCCCAGCCTTGGGCAGGTATATAATTTTGTCCCTGGTGTCATTAGACAGCTCTTTGGTCATAGCCAAGGTGGAGAGGTTAGAGTGTGATTGATTGATTGAGTGTGTGGACAAGTGTGTTTTATACAGGTAATAAGTTCAAACAGGTGCAATTAATACAGGTATTGAGTGAAGAGTAGGGGGGCTTCTTAAAAATAAATAAATAACAGGTCAATGAGAGGCAAAATTCATGCTGATTGGTTGGTAGGTGATCAAATGCTTATTTCATGCAATAAAATGCAATATAATTATTTATTTAAATGTCATGCAATGTGATTTTTTGGTTTTTATTTTTAGATTCTGTCTCTCACAGTTGAAGTGTACCTATGATAAAAATTACAGACCTCTCCACTCTTTGTATGTGGGAAAACTTGCAATATCGGCAGTGTATCAAAGTCTTATTTTCCCCACTGTATGTGTATATGTATATATATATATATATATATATATATATATACACACACATACATAAATAGACAGTGTGCATTTATATACATATATGTACATTTTATGCATTTGTGAGTGTACATGTATGTAGTATATGTGTATATAACATGTGCACATATGTGTGCATAGGTTTATATAGTGAGTGTGTGTGCAAATAAAAAAATATACGTGCAAATGAGTGCCATAGATACAGTAGCATTATTATATGGTAGGTATACAGTACTATTATTTGTATACAAGCCCTTGTAAACAGGCCTCCATTTTTAACATTTAGGCTCCCATGGTATATCACACAGTTTACCCTTTTTACTGTACAACTCTGTACAACTTGCAGAATAAAATTGTCACACAAATCATTGCATAGAACATCAATATTCTTATGTGGCATCAGTAGAAGTCAGACCATTACAGCTTAACCCTGTCACGAGTTTAATTTCTTATTTAAAAATACAAGAGCCTACCAAAATTGCTATAGATCAGTGGCGGTCTGAGTACGGATCTTGAAACCACCACTGATCGCTAAAAAACACAGTTTACAAGCGCTCGGCTTCTACATGAGTCGCACGTATAGATGAGTATGAGCAAAAAAGACTTTCTTTTGAATTTGCACTCAACTTCTGCACTGGGTGTTGAGCGCCTAGTCGGAATATAAGGGCATGAACATATACGCCAAACAGGAATGGTAACATCTGTGTATTCTCTTTAATAACTTGCCAAGTAACTTTCTGTAATATATGACCAGGGATTAAACACTCCCATCCTCTTTCTGTTTTCTGACATGCTAGTCTAAGATTGTAATACACTTACAAGAAAGATAAACTTGCCGAAATTTTTCTGAGGCTTATTATTAATTGTTTTACCTTTCCATTTTCTACACAATGAAATACAACACACTTCTAAGTGAAATTATATACTGTTACTTGCAATCTGTAGATCATTCTCTGATGAATGCCGTACATTTCATTGATCCCAAAATACATGAGAATATAAATAATAGTCCTTTTCATACCTTTGATAAAAATATATAAAATGGATATGTTAGTACAGTTAGGCCTGAGCAATTAAAGGGTTATCCGGTGAAAACAAGTTATCACCATCCACAAGACATGTGTTAACTTCTTGATCAGTTCCCGACTGCCGGAACCCGCACCGATCAGCAGCACAGGAAACCTTTATCTGCAATAGTGCATGTGTCCAACCGCTCCTCCATCCTTTCCCTTTGGGGCTGCCAAACATAGCGCTCGACCTTCCAAACTAAAAAGTGACAGTACATATGTCATATACAATTACACTACCTGGTTCTCTCTATTTGCCTCCTGCACAGCAATCCTATCCTCCAGCAGTCAGTTGGCGTCTGCTGTGGCATAGGAGTGCAGTGGTAAGTATATACCACACACCTGATGCCTTCCTTGTGTTTCAATGGCAGTTTAGAATTATCACTGCTCCTTTTCTTATGCCATTGTGGCAGCCATCTTAGATATAGTAAGACCAGAACACCGGTCTTAGTGTAAGAGACAGAGGGCACCAAGTACTGTGCCTGACAAATCTACAGCCCCTTTACAGAGTCAGGGTGAAAGGTTGCTTTAACTCAACTCAGATCACACAGTTTTCACTGAGGTTGTACACAGAATTTACACAATTTGAGCAGCAACAATACCAGAACTAGTGACAAATTGGCCAGGGTGTTCATACAATTCCCAAAAGCACAGACTGTGCCTTCTTACTACTAGGACTATGGTAGCTTTCAGCCAAGAGCAGGGCCACTAAGTAGCCGTCCTACTGTTTCAGATGCGAAACTCAAGCCCGGTCAAAGGAGTTGGCTCATACATGTAAGTGCGTGATAGATGAGGCATCACATATACAGTTTATCACTGTGACTCATGTAAAACAGTACAGAGCCTCTGAGTTACACTGTCTACTGATGGCTGCAGAATGGGTTAACTGTCAATCCACCAGTCAGACCTCTTTGATGGTCTGAGTTTATACCTCCTTTATGTCTTTTTCCGAGCTCCTCACGTGTGATTTATGTCCACAGATGACATTAAAGTTGACTGTGCAAGGTAGCAAGGATCCTGTAAAAGCCAAATGGGCCAACGTTTTTAAAGAAACCCAATTTCAAAAATTATTTTTAGCCCCAAATATATGCATTTAAGTAAAAACAAAATATGTCCCCAAAGGTAGACAGCTCCTTTAATAATAAATCATTTTCACACAGTAATTCTGGGAAAGAGACGTAACTGGCCATGACACCTGTCAAGCAACCAAGGATTGCTCGTTGCTGGGACTACATTGGTTGAAGGATGTTATTCTTGAAAATGTCCCTTAAAAATTTTTTACCTTATAAATGGCAGAGTACAGCTCGAGGCCATCTGTTGAATGTAAAAGTGGCATGCAACCTTCAACTTGCTCTATATTCTGCATCATCATTATATATTGGGCATGCTTAGTCATTGGTGACGTGTAATAGGGGAAATGATTGTGTAACTACACATAAACCACTGCTTAATACATATATCCTGCATTTGTAGATAAACAGGATAATAATGCATACTAATTTCCCCTTTGCTATACATTTTATAAAGCCTTGAGCTCAGGGGCGGACATATCATTAGTGCAACCTGTGCAGACGCACAAGGACCTAAAATGTAATTGGGCTCTTTCCCACCTCTAAAGCAGGTGGAATTGTGCATTTTGATGAGCTATTGGATTGCAGAGGGCCCCTATGCTGTTCTTGCACAGGGGCTCTCTTCTGTCTGTGTCTGCTCCTTCTTGAGTCAACTTTTCTGTTTGATATAATATATTATTTTGATTCAGTCAAAAAGTTCTCAGCCGTTTTTTCCTCTAAAATAGAAAAATAAACTTTCTATAAAAATAAACTTTACAGTGACCAGAATGCCGAGTTATCCTACATAAAATATTTGAAATATTATAGAACTCCTTTGGAAGATTGAACAATACATTGTGACTCCTGATTGTCTGGACAGCTGTGCACCTCATTTTCCTGGTCCTCCACTACATTTCCATTAGCATATCAGTAAAGTTATAACAAATGGCAGATATAATATATCGAAACATTTTGTGCATAATTAAATTCCGTCAGGTCTCGTGAGTTTAGAGATACGCAAGTTGCTGGTTTCAAAAAGAGATACACATATGAGAAATCTTTAGTATTCCTAGCTGGCCATGGGGAAAACAATTTCATAGCCTTAGCCGGTATTAAGCAATCTTCCAGCAGGGTAGTGTGAAAGCAACAAAACAACTGAAGAAATTTGAGGGAATCTGTCAGCAGGATTTCACATCTCAAACTATTTATATGTACATATATCGCTTTCAAAAACAATTCCAGAAATATCTTTACATGGCCAGTCCATTTCTCCATTACTGAGAAATCAGCATTTGAATTGATACACACATGAGGCTAAAGATGTGAAACCTCTGTCACTTCAGCTCTATTTTCCACCCAGTGTCTCCTGCACTTGCTTGACTAACAGCTCCTTTGCCTGAAGTCCCACAGCTTAGAGGCTGTCACTTAAGCAGAAGGAGTTGGAGCTGGCTGACTAATAGAGCTGGAGTGACAGAGGCTTCAGATTAAAGCCCCTGTTACGTATAGCGATATCGCTAGTAATATCGCTGTAACATCACCGATTTTGTGACGTTATAGCGATATTGCTAGCGATATCGCTACATGTGATACTTACCTCCAATCGGCTTCCCCGCTGCTCATCGCTGATCGCGCGAGAAGGTCCTGGATCATTTCTCGTCGTCAGCTTCCTGTGGCGCCGACGAGTGACGCGTGGAGGCGAGCGGAGGACGTCTGGATCGCCGCGTCTGACAGGTAAGTAGCGACCCCCGACCCCTGCGATGTCGCTGGTGAGATCTGCCTGTGTGGCAGCTCACTAGCGACCACTTAGCGATGCACCAGTGATCCATATCATTGTCGGGATCGCTGGTGCATCGCTAAGTGTAACGGTACCCTTACACTAGCATGTCAGCCTCATTTGAATATCAACTCAATGCTGATTTCTAAGTAATACAGCAATAAACTGTCTAGGTAAAGTATTGCTGGGCTTGTCTTTCAAAAAACTACATGCGCATATACAGTAAATAGTTTGGGAGAAAGAGCAGGGATGTTAAAATCTGATGACAAATTCCCTTTAAGAAAAGAAGAATCCTTGGAAACTGATAATTATTCAATCCTAATATTAAGGAAATAGGCACCATGTTGTTATGTGAAAGAGATGAATGATGTTTTGTGGAACAGAGGATTACAAGTGACACAAGTACCACAACAATGGTGATCAATGAAGTCAGAGAACTGGAACGTACTGGATGTTGATACTAGATCTTGGCAAACAGACTATTCCCAAAGGACAGATGAGGAAGCTCAGCTAATTGTTTGTACAAATATAAAGAACAGGAATAAATGCGATTTATATTGGAAAAGTTAAGGATTGTGTGCTCAGTAACTTTGGATAGCTGTGATAGTGTTTTACACTTGCATTTTATTTTTATGCTTTCCTAGATGACTGTGATTTAGTCTTTTTTCCTCAATACTTAAGTTTCCAACATTCTCAGGGTTATAATTGCATGGGGAAACACACAAACCATAGAAACCAAATGTCTAAGAACGTCTGCTCCAGCAAATCATGCTGCTTGTCTTGTAATAACATCATCTTTATTTCCTTAACTGACCTTTATTGTTAAAAGTGGATTGATAATGTTTGTTATATCACAAGAGTTGAGACTTTGTGGAGCCAATACCCGTTGAACGTTCCTCTCAATACACAGATGCCCTTTGACATTTTAGTCTCCCATATATTTGCATTATTTCTTAATTTCATGTAACCCACACTGTGTCTCAAAGAGTCACATGTTATGAAGTGATTATAAAGGAGATATGTGTTTTCTAAATACAGTGAACAAAAGTATATTTATTCCCTTCACAGTTCTTTAAATCTTACCTGTAGTTTCCGGGAGGGCCTGTTTTAGACAAAGTTTGGCCTGGGTCAAATTAAAAGTGGGGCATCAAGATACTGCCATCGCAAAGAAACATAAAGGGTGCTTTCACATTGGGTTTTGGCACCCATTCGTTGGTCCTGTCAGGGCTTATGCAAAACAGGATTTGGGTGTATGCGGTGACAGAACATAGCCTATGATGGTGCCGAGAGAGCAAATGTGTGCTCTATCATACATAGTTTTCGGGCGTGTACACAACTGGAAGTGGACACTCAGACGTAGTAGACTGTGTCTGGGAGTCTGTCTACAGTAGGTGTAAATGGGCGATAATGATGCACGACAGAACACATGTTCACTCTGTCGGCACCAATATAGTCTATGGCCCCGTTGGCACATACACCCAAATACCTGTTTTGGAGGGGGTCCGGATGTAAGCCCCAATGGGACCAACGAACAGGTGCCAAAGCGCAGTGTGAAAGAGCCCTTAGGGTTGTACGCAAACCAATTTTAAAATCATTCAATGAACATTAATCAACTATATGCAAGTTGTTCAGTGCTGTTATCAGCTTCTTTACACAGGTTGAGGAGGAATCATGGGGACAGAATGGATTCTAATACAATTATTCTGTCCCCATACAGTATGATGCCATCGACAGCACATCTCCTGTTCACATGAGACAATGTGCTAGCGATAAACAATGATTTTTGTTCCAGCAAATATCAGCCAATCACCCAAGCATTTTGCTTGTTTGTGAGTTATGGCCTGCCACGTTTGCACGGGGGGGGGGATAATTAGTAACAAGCATTCCTATGATCACTCATCAACATATTTAAATGTGGATGCTGTATTCCCTTTCCTAGGAACTTTGTGAAAAATATCACTGTGTGATGGAGGCTAAAAATAGGGTAATTCCAGGTTATACAGGGTGAGTAAACATGTCAGTGGTATGGGCTCATCTGGTGAGGTGGACCCTATTGGACATAAAACAGGGTGAGCAGAATGGACTAGAGGCGATCATGCAATGGAGACGGATTTTCCGAATGGCACATAGACCAGAAAAGACCAATACAGCAAGTTATAAAGGATGGCAGATGGGTAAGTGGAGCTGGAAGCACTAGACACAGTTGAACCATGTGCAGATTGCACACAAACAGCAGATATGAAAAGTCAAACTGGTTTCTTACAGCAGGAGTGTGGGTACACACAGGAACAGCAGAGATATCTAAGCAATCTTGACAAACGAGTGGGCTTATACACAGAAATAGTAGAGTTGTAAGTATGGGCTGCACTAGGATATTTGACACAAGCTTTTCCCAAGCAGCATTGCCTGTAAAAATCCGCACCACCAGGAACCAATACACCTTGAGATATGAGACATCGTAAAATTCAAGAAGCTGCAGGAGGAGAGAACCCATTTTCCAGAACATTGCTATTTGAGTAGAGGTCAGGAGAATTATTATTTCCTGTCAAGACATACTATTAATGTTTTTTTTTTCTGGGTTTGGAGGAGAGGTTAGTTAACAATGTTAAAACTATGTTAAATGTAATGTTAAACAGATAAAAGATAGGAGCAAGGATGACAAGTATACAATTCACAAGATCAGAAAAGTTATTATTTTCCACCAAGTTGATGCATCTAAAATCTAAAGCTTTTACTTTTATTGTCCATCTGTAGAAATAATATGTCCTATAAAAGCCATTACAGTTCTGCATCCTTTCGAGTGATTTAAAAACGACTAGTTAAATGTACCTTTAGGATTTACGCCAGAGTATGTCCATAAAATAGATGTAAAGGGCTACCATAAGAGTCTCAGCTAGGACATGATACTTAGAGTCAGGAGGGAGAAACTTTATGGTTATTTAAGGAACTGTTATTTTTTTGTTATATGTGTGTTGCTGAACTTTGTGCGTGAGATCCAATGGAACTCCCATTGCAAGTCAAAGCTGTAAACTGTTAAAAACTCCTCCGTAGAACGAAAATAATAATCCCTGACTCCAAAAGTTATTTTTTGTGTTGTTTAAAAGCTATTCATCCCCTTCAAACTTAGTCATGCGCTCATATGAATCACGAATATCTGTGTTTCTTGTAACAAGAGGAAGTATTATTCTTACGCTATGCACAGGAAAGTCAATTGTCAGGTGGCCAATTATCCAATGGAAATGTAGTCTTAAGAGTCTATTAATGTAGAATATATTACGTGCATATTTCTATGTAGGTGTGAGTTCACTCTCTGGACCTTGACATAGTTATGTGAAAGAGTTTAAACTTAGAAAGGGTTAAAGCTTGTATAAAATCACTCCATAAAGTTCAGATATTTGCACTCGTTCAAGGCTCTGAGCAGTTTTTATTACATTTTTAACATTTCTGAAATTTGAAACCATGAGCAGTGGTGGAACATTGCATTCAATTTTTTTTACGTATCTTCCAGTATGGAGCTGTTCCTTTGAAGGTTTTACTCTGGATATATCAAGGTCACTATTATAAAATAGCTTACTTAGAATACTTTTTTGGCATGAAACTGAGGAGGAAAATATGCTTCTTTATCCCTTTCACCTCCCAAGCCTGTTTTTACCTTCATGACAAGACCAAATTTTACAATTCGGACCACTGTCACTTTATGAGGTTATAGCTCTGGAACGCTTTAACGGATCCAAGTGATTCTGAGAGTGTTTTATGAGGCGCATTGTTCTTCATGTTAGTGGTAAACTTTGGTTGATACAATTTGCGCTTATTTGTGGGAAAAAATGGAAATTTGGCAAAAATTGTGCAATTTTCAAACGTTTCATTTTTATGCCCTTAAATCAGAGATATGTCACACAAAATAGTTAATAAGTAACATTTCCCACATGTCTACTGTACATCAGCACAATTTTTGAAACATAATTTTTTAGAAGGGTTAAAAGTTGATCAGCAACTTCTCATTTTTACAATACAATTAACAAAACCATTTATTTAGGGACCACCTCACAATTGAAGTGACTTTGGGGGGTCTATATGACAGAAAATACCCCAAATTGACACCATTCTAAAAACTGCACCCCTCAATGTACTCAAAACCACATTCAAGAAGTTTATTAACCCTTCTGGTGCTTCACAGGAACTAAAGTAATGTGGAAGGAAAAAGTGAACAATTAACTTTTTTCACAGAAACTTTACTTTAGACCCAAATTTTTTTTTATTTTCACAAGGGTAACAGAAGAAATTGAACCCCAAAATGTTGCATGAGCCATGATGAATTTCCCATTTTGAGGAGACATGCATTGAAATATGTATCTGTGTTTGCAACAACTTACTGCTGTGAGCAGTTCTTTTCAAAGCCTATAATCGCAAACGGTCTATTATGTTTCAGACAGATGCAAACCGAGATAAGCAGTTGTGAGTAGCAGCACCATCAATACCATCTAACATCACACACACCACCAAAGAGAAGCAGTTCCAACCATCACATTAGGGATGACTTAATTAAATCTTTGGCCAAATATAGCAGGCTACTTTTTAGGTGATATTTTTTGCGTGGCCCTTGGCAGAAGGCGAAAAAAAAGGTTCTCCACACCTGCCTCAAATCATCTAAATCCTAAGATAGATAATAACTAGAAAAATATCCTTTTTTTAAGTCTTAGGAAAAGGTACGTGAACATATTTAGGTCTACTGTGAATGCTATAGTTTTTGTTTTCAGCATTTGAGGCTTCAGATTCTTGAGTGCATACTAGGATAGGCCTATTTCTAAGCAAGTTATACAATTGTAGCTGAATTATTTAATTTGCTTAAATAAGGTTCATTTATACCCATTTTTCACATACATATGCTTACAGCACACTGACACATTATATTCCAAAGGACTATTTAGTATTCACCTATCAGTTTTCTTCTGCTGATGAAATGGTCCACAAAAAATCTCTCACATATCCAATTTTTCATTAAATTTGCCCATTCAAATTAATTGGTTTAAAAAGCAAAACAAAGAGGCAGCACAGTGATACTATCCCAGTTGCTCTCTGATTGTTTACTAGGAGAATCTTGGGAAATTTTTGTTTGTTTTGTTTTTTTCTAATATGAGAAGACTATGATATATGGATGACATATGGGCCCAAAATAGCTGAAAATTGGATGCATTGTTAAACACAATTCTACAAATTTAATTGGAGTAACCTCAGCAGAACCATAGTGTAGGCTATATCGTCAATTAGACTGACCAAAACTCATAACAACAGTCACAAAAGAAATATTAAGAAAACACATAAGTTATTTTTGAAAACTAGACTTCTGCAATTTCCTTCGGCCTTTGGAAGCTTTCTGCAATACTACTCAAAAGAAATAGTCATCATTCAAAAGACATCTTTTCTTTGTGTTTTCAGTTGGTTCCTAAAACGTTGACATAAGTGTGGTTGAAATGTCAGTGAGTAAAGTCAAAGTTGCAAATGGGTTTTTTTTTTTGGTTCATATAGTCTTGCTTTGTATTTTGTGTGAGTTATTAAAGCCTGTTGAAGTAACATAATTAACAAAATAATTTTCTACGGTGTGAGAAAGGTACTTGTAAGCCCATTCCAAATATCATCTAACATAGGCTTTTTGCTATACAGAATTACTTCTTATGTGAAAAAAAAAATACAGAATCTAAATTAAAGGAAATATAGATGAAAGAAAAAGCTTTTTATTGCTTTGCACATATAAAATAATTTACTGAAACAATGCATAGAGTATTGAATTTTAGTGCTGGCATGGTGCTCCTGAAAGCTCCACTTCTGTCATTTCAATATAGAGAGATAAACAGCTTTTCCTCTCTCTCTTTGTGTTGGTATATTAACCCCTTCAACCCCAAGCCTGTTTTCAACGCCCTGACCAGTTCAAATTTTATAACGCTGATCAGTGTCATTCTATATGGTAACAACTCTGGAACGCTTCAACATATCCCAGTGATTCTGATTCTGTTTTTTCGTGACACATTGTATTTTATATTAGTCATAAATTTAAGTACTGTATATACTCGAGTATAAGCCGACCCACCTAATTTTGCCACAGAAAACTGGGTAAGCTTATTGATTTGAATATAAGCCTGGTATGCATTGTCCCCTCATCCCTGTCCTGGTATGCATGACTCCCCCATCCTTGTCCTGGTATGCATGACTCCCCCATCATCGCTGTATTGGTAAGCATGACTCCCCGATCCCTGTCATTGTATGCATAGTTCCCCGATGCTTGTCCTGCTATGCATGGCTCCCCGGTGATTGTCCTGCTATGCATGGCTCCCCGGTCCTTGTCCTGCTATGCATGGCTCCCCGGTCCTTGTCCTTCTATGCATGGCTCCCCGGTCCTTGTCCTGCTATGCATGGCTCCCCGGTCCTTGTCCTGCTATGCATGGCTCCTTATCCCCTATTCTACTCACCCACCAGCGTGCCCTGCAGCTTCTCGGTGGTCCCGGCGTCTTCACAGCATCTCCATGGTTCCGGCTTCTGGCGCGATCACGTGGCGCCCCTCATTAAGGTAATGAATATGCGCTCCATGGCTATGGGAGTGGAGACACATGCATATTCATTACCTTAATGAACGGCGCCACGTGATCACGCCGGAAGAGCTGCTGGAAGCCAATACCATAGAGATGCTGCGAAGACGCCGGGACCACCAAAACGCTGAAAGGGCATGCTGTTGGGCGAGTAGGATGTCTTCTGGAAGCCAGCGACTGTCACTGTGTGCTGATATAAGATAAATTAATATTAATTTCCCTTTAGCAGTCGGCACAGTTACAGCCGCCGGCTCCTGCCTCTGTGACCCGCTGCTCCACTGCTCCCTCTCCCCCACTGGCTTTCTGGACAATTGACTCATGTATAAGTCGAGGGGGGGGGGTGTTTTCAGCACAAAACAATGTGCTGAAAAACTCGGCTTATACACCAGTATATACAGTAATTTTTTTTGTGCTTATTTTTGAAAATATTGTATTTTTGGCAAATATTTAGATAATTTTGCAATTTTCAAACTTTTATTTTTATGCCCTTAAATCAGATAGCTATGTCACACAAAATAGTTAATAAATAACATTTACCACATGTCTACTTTATATCAGCAACATTTTTTAAAAATCATTTTTTTTGTTAGGAAGTTAGAAGGGTTACAATTTTATCAGCAATTTGTAATTTTTCCAACAAAATTTACAGAACAATTTTCTAGGGCCCATATCACATTTGAAGTGACTTTGAGCTGTCGATATGACATAAAATAACAAACAGTTACACCATTTGAAAAACTGTACGTACCCCTCAAAACCACATTCAAGAAGTGCACAGGTACTGAAAAGATGTGGAAGAAAAAAATTAAGAAGTGGACCAAACAATTTGTTGTGCGATTTCTCCCGAGTACGTAGATGCCCCATATATGGTGGAAAACTGCTGTTTGAGCAGGCAGGGCTCGGAAGGGATGAGCACCAATTGAATTCTGAAGCCACACAGAATTTTATATATAGTAGGTGACTCACAGAATTTTATATAATTGAATGGTGAAGAAAGAATAATTACCGTACATTTGTACCATAAAAATGTTTTTGACCCAATTTTTTTTATTTTTATTTTTATAACGGCTAATAGGAAAAAATGTACCTCACAGTTTGTTGTGCAATTCCTGTTGAGTGCGCTAATGCCCTACATGTAATCAAGAACTACTTTACAGTAACAGTGCAAATCTCAGAAGGAAAGGTGCACCACATTATAGTGCATATTTTGCTGTAATGCATTGCAGGTGCCATGACCCACTGGAAGAGCCCCTGAGGTTCCAGAACACCCCGATAAGTGACCCCATTTTACAAACTACAGGTCTCAATGAATTCATGTAAGGATGCAGTGATCATATGGAAATTGTAAAAATGGCACCAAAATTTAACACACTATTTCTGCTGAAGGTGGAAATACTCCATATGTGATTGTATGTACAGTACTGCTTAGTTACATGTTGAGACTTGGGAGGGAAGGAGTGCTATTTGACTCTTTGAGCACAGATTTTCCTTGAATAGTTTGTGTACTCCATACACAGAGTCCCTAGTGCCAAAATAGCAGAATCTACCCTTAGGTGAGAGCATTTTGACTATGGGTTAGTAATGTGGTGTCTGATAGATGCCTCTCCATTACTAACCCCTGGGCTTGATGTTAGCGGACATAACACAGCTGACATCAACTCAAAAACTATTACCCCACTTGCCAATGCACCAGTGTAAGTGGGAAGAGCTGAGGCTAAGATCCATAATTGGCGCATCTTAAGGATGTACCGTACCATTTCTGGAGCGACTGAGATCTGGTATTACTAATCTGGGAGGGGGCAAATATCCATTGCCACTTCCCAGCCTATAAATATCAGCCTGAGGTTGTCTGTTTTGCCTTTGCTAGTTTGAATTTATACCGGTGTCCAATATTAGGTTAATGTTATGCATTTTTTGTCTTCCCCAAATTATTGTGCTATGATAGTTTACATACCTTTATTGTTAATATTTGGCTAGTCATATATGTACACTGTATTTACATTGTATCCAGGTGACCCACCTCTGGTTTTTATTTGTGGTGCTCACTGGTTTACTTTTAACATGTTTTTATATATTAAATACATTTGTTTATTCTATTGATCATCTAATAAAGTATTTTTTTGCATCTTATTTGGGGCTTTATTGGATTCTTTTTGGTGTTATGTATTTATTTACTGATACACAAATGGCGGTGCAGACTGCAACTGATCTCAGGGAGACCAGGCGATGATGATAAGAGTTGTATTTAGCACACGCCACCTGGAAATAGCGCTGACTACAACCGTCATCAGCGTCGTCTGGTCTCTATGCTCGCAGGGAGACCAGATGACAAGGATGAGAATTGGATTCAGTACCTGGAGCCTGGGAACAGCGCTAACTGTATAGAATTTCCCAGAGGCTGGTATGTGTCATGCTGATGACACAAGAATGCCACGCAAGATCGCCATGATGTACCTACTCATCATTGGTCGGAACTACTACTCAACCTTAACATATAAGTATGTCAAATGTCGTGAAGGAGTTAACAGTACTGTGATGAAGAGGCTTTCGGGCACGGTTCAATAGCTAAGCCAGCCCTTCTTTCTGTTTATGCATGGGATGAAATGGAGTATGGGGCTGACTTAACTAAAGAACTGAGCCAGACAGAAAGACATCTTTATCATGTGCCAACAAAGTGGCACAACTGTTGTCGGTGTCCCGGGACCAGTGGCTCGTTCACTGTCCCTAAAGCTAGGAGCGCCCTAGCTCCCCCTGTTCCCGGGATTACTTCTGATAGTGAAGATGCCAGGGCCATATACCTTGCCTCACCCACCCTCAGTCTATATCCTTACCAAACCCAGGGAAGAGGGGAGTAGTAGTGTACCGTAATACACCAACCAGACTAACAAGCCAACAACAACCTACAGCCATGCAACATAAGCTAACTGACAACAAGTGATAGCTAGGGCCCAGATTACATAAGATATGTGTGTGGCTTACAGGGCACAGCAGAGAGCCTAAAGGCAGGAAAGCCTCCAGGAGCGCTCAACTGAGCAGATTAACCCCTGCATTGCTAAAATAAATTGACACCGTTTAATATGAAGAGTGAAGTGCATTTAATCAGTGCAGAACTAGGAGAAATCAGACATTGCAGTCTTTTGTCTCCTCTCTGTCATGGTAAATCCATGAAAGGCAGGTAGAGAAAGAACTCTGTCAGTGTCAGAACGAAAGCAGAAATGAAGCATCTGGAATTATGGAATTGGTTCTGAAAACTGGTGATCGAGGCAGTTTTGATAATCAGAGTATGCATAGTATATCAGGAAGTCATTTTACATTTACCAAACAATAAATATTTTATTTTATTTTGCAGAACAACTAATTTATCCAGTTGAGGACCTGGATATTTTCTCTCATTCATGACCAGGTACAGTTTATCGTACACATATTTTTAATGTCTCTAGAACATTTTCAAATAGTCAAAACATTTTTGCCTTTTTTTCTGCAATACATGGGGCTTATTATTTATGACATTTTTACATTCTTTTTTTTCTTTTTGCTGATATTGGGGGAAACATATAAGAAAAAATAGAAAATACATAACTATTTTTCACATTTTTTATTGTAATTATTATTATGTCCACAAAGGCCACTAAAAAAAAAAACATTTTAAATTGTGTTCCTCTATCCATAAATAACATTTTTATTTTTTTTGCCGATAGGAACAGAGCTGCAATCAGTGAATGGACTAGGTGGTGTTTCTTATTTTCTTTGTTTTCTTGCTTTTTTAATTTATTTTACACACTGCACCCCTCGTATGTATTAAAAGACCTTCAAAAGGGCATTTGACCTTGTTTTTATTGCTGATTTCCCCTGTAACTGGGACTGGTATATTAGTCCCAGTAACAGAGGAATTTCGGCTTTGTTTCTGCATGGGAGACCTAGCTGAGTCTCTCACGATCCAGCAGTTCTCACGATCCAGCAGTTCCTACTACCTCGCTACACCCAGTGATGACATGATCACTGGGTCCAGAGAAGGTAGCACTGTTAGTGTACAGAGCGATAAGAAAGGCAAACACAATAATAAATTATGTTTACCTTTTTTGTGTGAAGTCTGAGTGTGTCTGACAGCCAGTTCCTTGCCCCCACTGCTGTACAAACTCCTGAAAGCTGCTTACTATGCAATGACTTACTAAACATCACAGGAGAGTAAAATGTGGACTGCCTGGACAGAATAAGGCTTCCACCCCTTTAGTCATTTTGGGTCAGACAATATTTAGACAAAGGACAGCAGCATTTAGACATGTCTGCCATACACATACTGTTCAAGTTGACAGCTAGTCCACTATAAATGTTTGAGACTTTCTTTTTTTAAACGGTTAGTATTGCGTTTAGAATACAAAATGAAATAGATCATTTGCAAAATAAAACCAATAGAACTTGGTTTAAATCTAAAGACTAGAAGACATTTCAAGCTTGAACCTTCTGCAAACAAAACATTGTTTCGCGCATTATCGGATTCAGTTATATATCTTATACACAGTGCTTTTTTTGCACAGGTACGCGACGGTACGGTGTACCGGAAAATCTGAATGTGCTGCTGCACACCTTAAAATAATAAAGTATTCATTCTTACCCTCCGTCGCTCTGTCACCGCTGCCGTCCTCCTCCAGTCCCTGCTTCTTCCTGCTTGTACCCAGCTATGACCGGCGCAGCAGCAATGACGTCATCGCTGCTGCGCCTGTCACATGACGCCGGCGAAAGCAGGAAGAAGCAGGGACTGGCAGCGGTGGCGGAGGGTAAGAATGAATGGTTCATTATTTTAAGGTGTGCGGCAACATGGGGGGCTGTAACCTGTGATGGGGGGCTATATACCACTGATGGGGGGGCTATATACCACTGATAGGGGGCCGGTCTGTTTTGGTTTGATTCGTTTAAATCATCGTTTATATTAGTGTTTTATGAAGTTTTGTATGAGTTCATTGAGTTTTGTTTCGTGAAACTTGTCTTAGATGGATAAAATATTTTGGCGTTTCTTATAGAATACAGCCTAGGTAAATCAGTTAAGGAATACGAAAACCATATTTTGCAAGTAAAAAAAAATGTTTACACAGTATTAGTCATTTTTTATTTTTCTTTTGCCATCTGAATTACATAGTTTTTGATTGAAATTAGCGTACAGATTACAGTACTGAATAATGAGAAATTAATCAGAAATGCGTGCCGGCAAATATTATTTTTTACAAAAAAAGCCCTGCTTATACATAATCGGTGCCAAGGAGAATAGCGCCAAATGCACTTATTACCATTCATAGTAAATCAGACAGATCCAATACGTCCACAACATAGAACCGGTTAATAAAATAAACAAAAATGAGGAACTATCATCCGCCAACGTTTTTATCTTACACATCCCTCCTCCACTGTAAATACAGTAAGAATTTATCATTGGTGTAAATACTAGAAAATAGTTGGGAATTAAAAGCTGGAAAGTAAATGAGAACTAAATCCAAGGTTATGATAGATGAATTAATACAATATTTCCATAATGTAGAAGTTGAACTCTCTCAGGTTATCACCAGTAAAGTTATCCAATGTATGCTAAAACTCCCAAACATTCCAGTTTTTCATTGCAGCCTTTCCAGATTCCCAGTCTGGAAGTGATTAAGCACATACTGACTAGACTGGCAAGCTGAGCTCGGGTGGATTCCACTTGTTAAGTTTAGCTATTTTTATATGAGAAAATGTGCACAGAAATATCAAGGGAAGTACCATGGCTATTTTATCTTGTCATTAATACCAATTATATGGCTGGAGATAGTTGCACAGTATGACCATGATGGATGGCTGTCAGTGGGGTTCATGACTAAGGCATTAGATTGCACATTAAATAATATTTCTCATGACTCCAGAAATAGGTGGAAAATTATTCTCTAAGTCACTTTTATGTATAGTGCTCCAGTGGTTGAAGCTTAGTTTCTCTCATGTGGAGCTTTGAATCCCCGGTCCCGCTACAAGCCTGCTTTGTTACACATTATACTTTGATAGATGGTAGATGAATTGATATGGCTTTCATATTAGGGGATTTTACAGAATTATAAAAATATGGCTGGACCCAGCAAGCTAAAGATTGTGTGGGGAAGGTGACTTGACGGACGGACTTGACTGGAGGGAGAAGGGATGGTTTGTGCACTATAGACGGGGATTGGCAATGACAGCAGGTTAACAACTGGGGAAGATAGAAAAGAAGTGCAATACCTGGATTTGACCACAAGATGGCAGGGGGGGAGCGTAGTTTAGGACTTGACAGCAGCTTAATGCTATAGAAACCGCTTAGTCATGGGGGGCGGGGAGATAGAAACCAAGGAGGGAAATTCGCGAGGAAGGGGATAAATAGAACAGGAGTGGGTTCCAGAGAGTTCTAGTCCCGGGAGGAGCTCAGGAGCAGAAGACTGACAACAGTGGAGAGCTCGACCGGGGGACTGATGGGAAGAGACAGTCAGGTGGTGGCCCTGACATCAAGAACCGCAGGACAGACGAGGCACCGGAGGTACCGATTGGACGACGACCTCGGGCAGGTGAAGCACTGGCGGTAGATAGGTCTAGGACAGCCCCAGCGAAAGATCCGCGAGGAACGTCACTACAACAGAAAGAAGCTGAAGGTACCCGGGCCTGAATACGGAGAGCTGTAAAGGAACTGTGGTGTATGGCTACGGTCGTCAGGAGGACGGCCAATAAACTCGGACCTGTTGCAACTGAAATCTGTCTCCGTTTCGTCTCTGTGTCGTCTGGTTGCGGTAAGCAGTGGATCACCCCCCCAATCCGGGCCACTACCACAGTTGTATACTGTATGGCTTTGAAGATTATCATTATTCACACATTATATGAATTCAGTTTAGTTGGATTTTTCAACTTTTCAGAAAACGTTTTACATGTCTAAAAGACATGTCAGAAATTTAAAATCAGTGAGGGTCTGGTTGCAGAGACTACATTTATCGCTAAAGGTGTTGTCCAATCCAAATTGATAAATCTGCACTCTGTGTGACTGCAGACTTATGAATCCCCCAAGCACACGCACTGTATTTGCCGGTTTGTGAGCCAGGACTGGAGGGTATGCATGAGTTATACATACTCCTGGTCAGAGCTCATCCAATGGGTGCAGCCTCATTCTAAACACTTGTATGGAGTGAGGCCGTGCCCTCTAGTCAGCCACACCAACTAGCCGGGGCACAGCCTCGCTCAATATAACTATGTGGGCTCTGGCCGGGAGTATGTATAACACATACAGTGGGGAAAAAAAATATTTAGTCAACCACCAATTGTGCATGTTCTCCCACTTAAAAATATGACAGAGGCCTGTAACTGACATCATAGGTAGACCACAACTATGAAAGTCAAAATGAGAAAACAAATCCAGAAAATCACCTTGTCTGATTTGGCAAGATCTATTTTGCAAATTATGATGGAAAACGGTAATTAGACCTACCGGTAATTGTGTTTCCAGGATTCCATCCTGACAGCACACTGGAAGACGTCCTTTCTTATCCATAGTGGGACAGGAAACCACGAGAGTTTAAAAGGATCCTCCCCCTACCACCCTTCAGTGATTTCACAAAGTAACACCTCTGGATGGATGCAAAACATAGACTTTATTTAAAGCAACATTCTTCATACACATGTTACATCACAGTTGTATGGAAAGTGTCCTCGGGAGGGAACTAATAGTGCTGTCAGGATGGATTCCTGGAAAAACAATTACCGGTAGGTCACCACCTGACAGCACACTGTGTTAGGAACAGCGGAACACACTAAATAAAAATAAGTAATAAAGTGCATTCGCCACTCGGGGTCCACCGTGCAGTAGGTGTTACACCGCTGCTAGGTAATGACAGACGAGCAATATGGCGGTATAATGCGCACGGGTTCAACTTCACCCAAAGTGCGCAGAGCGGGCTCTGTTCACACACAGAGGCGCCGCAACATAAACAAAGAAGTGACACAGGTCTCAGGTAAATGCACACACGGTATCTGGTCACAGGAGCAGGACCTAAGACAGAGGAGCTGCGTCCATCTAGACCTACCTTGCGTGTGGCGTCGCTACTGCGAGCGCCAAGAAGGGCTGCAACTGCAGCGCGGCGTAGGACACTGCTGCTCGACGACAAAGCTAGAAAGCAAGCGCAATGTCGGACACTAGCGTAGAGGTGCGGTGTGCACAGTGGCCTAAGGCTTGCCACTGACTGGTGCTGACTGCTGACTTAATTCCCTATCCACATGCGTAATATCAGAGGGAAAGGGTTTCAAATGAGTCCGTCACCAGAATCATACATCCGTCACCATACACACATCTAGCAAGTATAGCCTATTTTAGCTATAGATTTAGCCTAGATTTATTATGGCTCTGGTCTCCCCCGATGGTTTTTTTATTGCGAAGAGGCTCGAGTAGTGACCTCTCCCTTCTTCTTGGGTGGGTACTGGCATAATCGCCTCCATTTCTAGGAGGTCCTGGATATCCAACCACATGGGGGAAGTTGGACAGAGTTGAGAGCTGGTCACTAAGAACCTGTTCGGGGGTAGGGAGTTGAATTCTATCCTGTATACCTGAGAAATGACCTGTAGTACCCAGGGGCTGGTGGTAACCCCCCGCCAGTCTCCCCTGAATTTGAGCAATCGTCCCGCTACTCTGGTGGCGTCATTTTTTCTGGGAGCTAGACCCTGGGCCGGAGAAGATGGTATCTCTATTCCTATTTCTACCCTCGCCTCCTTTGGGGTATATCCATCGACCCGACTTCCCCTTCCCTCTGTAGTCCGTTCTCTGGTTGTAACGGGGTCTACGAAAGGGGTGATACCTCTTACGTTTCTCTTCAGGGAAACCCTTTTTTTCATCTGATGCCTTCTCTAAGATATCATCAAGCACAGGCCTGAAGACTCTACCCCTGAGAAGGGAATTGAGCAGAGTTTATTCTTTGACTGCATGTCACCTGACCAACTTTTAAGCCAGATAGCCCTTCTGGCTGTGTTGGACAAGGATTGGCTTCTGGCCGAGAACCTAACGGACTCTGCTGAGGCGTCAGCCAAAAACCTCGTAGCTAATTTTAGTAAGGGAAAGGATTTCAAGATGGTTTCTCTTGGAGTTCTATCCGACAGGTGCTCCTCCAAATCATCTATCCATAGATGCAATCTAGCGTGCCACTGATGTCGAGGCTATATTTGTTTTTATGACCGCTGCTGAACTCTCCCAGGCCCTCTTTAAGAGGCCGTCTGCCTTCCGATCTAGGGGCTCCTTTAAGCTTGAGGAGTCATCAAACAGAATAGCTGTTTTTTTAGATACTTTCGCTACTGGGATATCTATTTTGGGGACCTCTTCCCAGACCTTCACCTCCTCTGGGTCAAACGGCAGGCGAGGCCTGAAATCTCTGGGGATAGTCAATCTCTTCTCTGCTTCCTCCCATTCGTCTAATATCATCGCCTGTATATGGGTGTTTACTGGGAAGACCATCGAAGTCTGGGAGTGCAACCCGCCGAACATTTCATCCTGTATTGAGAGGGTAGTCGGGGGTTCCTCGATCTGCATAGTTTGCCGCACTGCCCCCAATAGCTCATCAGTATCGCCGGATGAAAAGAGATATTTCCTTCCCCTTTCTGGGTGCTCTCTGATCTCCTTCTCCTCTGCGTCTGATTCGGATGAGATGTCTTCGGAAGACGTGTCCGACTCCCTCTGTCTCTTTCTGGATGCCTGGGGGTTCACCTGCGGGGTTTGGGACATGGCCAGGCCGGAAACCGAAGCCTGCACTTCCTCTCTAACTATTGCTCTCAGGTTAGACACGAGTGTAGCTTGTTCCTCCCCCATTATGCGCTTTGTACATGCATCGCAGAGGGTATTTTGCCACGTGTCCTTTAGCTTCTTAGAGCAAACTGGACACTTCTTATCCTTCCTCCTTAGCTCCTATCTCTCTGAGGTGGAGGTTCCCCCCTTGAACACATAAAATACGAGTTCTGTGGGGTCTGCCTTACCGGGGCCCTGCCATGACCTCAGCTGAGGTTACTCACGTGACCCTGGCTCTCTGCTCCCATCTCCATCTTTGCCTGGTCCTCCATCCTGGATAGAGAGGCTTACTGTGGCTGCCTGCTGCTGTGGAGACACAGAGACGTGTAAGTGGCCACGGGCGTAGCGTCCGGCTCTTACTGCTGCAGAGCCCGGCGTACCACTGCTGTTCCTCTGCTCCTGTCTCTCCTCCTGCGGCGCTGCCGATCCGCTCCACCGCCAGAGATCTACCTCCCTTTCAGGTGGATCTATGCCGGCAGTGCCTCTGATGCCGGCCCGTCGCACTTGATGACGCGACCGGAAGTGACGTGCCCCGGCCTCGATGACGCGACCGGAAGTGACGCGCCATGGCCCCGATGATGCGGCCGGAAGTGACGCGCCCCGGTCCGGGCACGGTGTGGTCCTCCAGGTATGCCGCATCCCACGGAGGGGGGAGAGGTGCGGCTCCTCTGCCGGGGTCTGCTTGTGGGGCCAGTGGACTCCATAGAGGCGGCCCCGGTTCCCGTATATCGGTGGTGGTGGCGGTGTCTAGGGTCGAAAGCCCCCGTCAGGAGGAAGTGACCCCGTCTCCAGGAGCAGTGCCACACTGGATGGGCTGAGGGACCCTATGTCGGGTGTCAGCTGCAGAATTTTTGAGGTAGGAAGGGAAAGGCTGGGCCCCCCCGATCCTAACCATCTGCGTGGAACGGTCGGATCTTCCTCTCGTCGTTCCTATCCGCAGTGGGACAGGAAAAACCCTGAAGGGTGGTAGGGGGAGGATCCTTTTAAACTCTCGTGGTTTACTGTCCCACTACGGATAAGAAGGACGTCCTCCAGTGTACTGTCAGGTGGTGACCTGGAAAATAAGTTTTTGGTCACCTAAAAACATGCAAGATTTCTGGCTCTCACAGACCTGTAACTTCTTCTTTAAGAGTCTCCTCTGTCCTCCACTCATTACCTGTAGTAATAGCACCTGTTTCAACTTGTTATCAGTATAAAAGACACATGTCCACAACCTCAAACAGTCACTGTCATGTCGGACGCTATTCACACCACAGCGTCCGGCAGGCAGCGGTAGTTCCATCTCCGTCCACTATAGCCTCAGTGGCGCCGGCTTGATTTTACTCAGGTTATCGGGGGTTAATCTAGCTGGAAATCAGGTGGGATGTTTGGTCACGCCCACGGTCTTTAAATAGTCGTGCTGGCCTGTGGGCGTCGCCGATTATAGCTTGTGTTTTATGCCAAGTGGTTCCGGTCTGGAGAGGTGGTGTTGGAGAGAGAAATTCATATCTGGTGTCGTATGATCCTTTGACCTAAGCCCCGCATAACAGTCACACTCCAAACTCCATTATGGTGAAGACCAAAGAGCTGTCGAAGGACACCAAAAACAAAATTTTAGCCCTGCACCAGGCTGGGAAGACTGAATATGCAATAGGCAAGTAGCTTGGTGGGATGAAATCAACTGTGGGAGCAATAATAAGAAAATGGAAGACATACAAAACCACTGATAATCTCCCTCGATCTGAGGTTCCACGCAAGATCTCACGCCGTGGGGTCAAAATGATCACAAGAACAGTGAGCAAAAATCCCAGAACCACACGTGGAACCTAGTGAATGACCTGCATAGAGCTGGAACCACCGTAACAAAGGCTACCATCAGTAACACCCTATGCTGTCAGGGACTCAGATCCTGCAGTGCCAGATGTGTCCCCCTGCTTAAGCCAGTACATGGCCCGTCTGAAGTTTGCTAGACTGCATTTGGACTATCCAGAAGAATATTGGGAGAATGTCATATGGTCTAATGCAGGGGTCCTCAACCTGTAGCTCGGGAGCCACATGTGGCTCGCAGTCCCAGGAATTGTGGCTCGCGACTGTCTGCCAGCTTGGTGCATTAGCTCCAGGTCTAGCAAACAGGTATGAAGAGTGCATCTCAAAATGGTGAATTTTGTGTGGAAAAGCTTTGGTTATCATTCTACCTGTAATGGGGGCTTTGGTTGACACTACTTTGAGGGGGACAGGAGCAGGATGTTGCTCGTGACCCCCTCTCAGAGCTGAATGTGTCTCGGAACCATCTCTCAGTGTTGAATGTGGCTCTCAAGGTCACAAAGGTTGGGGACCGCTGGTCTAATGAATACAAAAGTAGAACTGTTTGGTATAAACAAAACTTGTCGTGTTTGGAGGAGACAGAATGCTGAGTTGCTTCCAATGAACACCATACCTACTATGAAGCATGGGGGTGGCAACATCATGCTTTGGGGCTGCTTCTCTGCAAAGGGAACAGGATGACTGATCCGTGTACATGAAAGAATGAATGGGGCCATGTATCATGAGATTTTGAGTGCCAACCTCCTTCTGTCAGCAAGGGCATTGAAGATGAAACATGGATGGATCTTTCAGCATGATAATGATCCCAAGTACACTGCCAGGGCAACGAAGGAGTGGCTTCGTAAGAAGCATATGAATGTGGAGTGGCGTAGCCAGTGTCCAGGTCTCAACCCCATAGAAAACCTTTGGATAGATTTGAAAGTTTGTGTTGCCCAGCGACAGACCCAAAACATCACTGCTTTAGAGGAGATCTGCATAGAGGAATGGGCCAACATACCACCAACAGTGTGTGTGCCAACCTTGTGAAGACTTACAGAAAATGTTTGACCTCTGTCATTGCCAACAAAGAATATATAACAGAATATTGAGATGAACTTTCGTTAATGACCAAATACTTATTTCCACCATAATTTGCAAAACAAATCTTGCCAAATCAGAGAAGATGATTTTCTGGATTTGTTTTCTCATTTTGACTCTCATAGTTGTGGTCTACCTATCATGTCAAATACAGGCCTCTCTCATCTTTTTAAGTGGGAGAACTTGCACAATTGGTGGCTGACTAAATACAGGGTGGGTTATTTATATGGATACACCTGGGTGGGCCATGTATATGGATACACCTAAATAAAATGGGAATGGTTGGTGATATCAACTTCCAGTTTGTGGCACATTAATGGCTGCTATTGGATTTTCCAACAGGACAACAATCCCAAACATACTGCAAAGGCCACCAAGGCTTGGTCTCAGAAGATTTTAAAGTGGCTGTCACATTTGCCTGACTTGCACCCTATAGAAAATATTCTGTGGGCTTTAGAAGGCAGTTGAATCATGCACATCCACGAATATCACTGACCTGGAGGCAAGAACCCACGAGTAATGGACATTCCTCATGAACACTGCCAGATACTGGTTTCTGGCTATGCATCACTTTAGCAGCAGGTCACAACAGATAAAGGTAGTCTACTAAGTACTCAAGACACTTGTCATGAAGGGACTGCAGTAATGATTAACAGGAATCTGTCACCAGGTTTTTGCTACCTCATCTGAGAGCAGCATAATGTAGGTAAAGAGACCCAGTGATGTATCACTTAGTTTACTGGGTGCAGCAGTTGTGATACAACCACAGTTTTCTCTGCTATAGATGTAGCAATGCTCAGAAACCTAACCCTGCCCACACCATAGCTTTCTATGTCCATTGTATGTTGACGGTAAGCAGCTGATCAGTGATGGGGGTGTGGTTGGACCAGGAGGCATATGGGCGGCTAGTCCATAAAAAATTATTTCCTGTTGATAAAACACTTATTATATTGAAACAAAAGCACACGGCGTAATAAGGAACACATCACTGAAATCAGTGTCGCTTCGTCAGGCTGCTGACATATTTCCCTAAAAAATAATGTTTTGTGTTGAATTTGGGGACACCACTCATTAGCTATAGTAATGTAGAGCTATGTAATGCCTTCAAGTTTGACTATTTTACTGCAAACAGCAGGAAGCTTGTAAAATTTGCTAATAAACCAAACTTGCTGTGAAGGTTGAAAAAAGTCTTGATTGCAACTATATGCTATGTTCTTCACTATTTATATCAGATCTACAATAATAAATATATTTACTATACGATTTGCCAGACCATGTTCTTCTACTTGCAGCCATGTGATCATGATTACACATTTTTCTTATTGAAATAATTGTAACGTCCTATACCCAAGTCACATTGTGTGTTCTCTCTGCAAACTCACTCCCATACCCTACGCCACATTATCAATTACAAGACGTGCATTGAGCTCAATTCCCAGTGTCATTCATTAAGCTTGCACTACCAGCGCACGCTCAATCTGTATCATATGGCTGAAACTACTAAGGCTGTATTGACATGCCCATTAATCATCCATTAGAATGGATCCAGCAGCAATCCATTGACAAAAAAGTTGTGCACACACAATTTGTTTGCCCATCTAAAAAAAAAACTGATTTCAACTGGATCCGTTATTTTAACACTGAACTCTATGGAAAATGTATCCATTAATTAGCAATCCGTTTTTCTTTCATTTGAAAAGGATCCATTTTTTTACTTACTGGATCAGTATCAAATGGGAGAACTCAGATGGCTATTTAACGGATCAATTTTCCATAGACTTCAGTGTTAAAAAAAAGGGATCCAGCTGAAATCAATTTTTCTTTAGCTGAACAAAAAAGTTGTCTGCACAACAAGATTGCTGCTGGATCCATTCTGACTAATGATTACTGGACGTGTGAACAGAGCCTTACACCCCCACTCCAGGAAGACAAGCATCAGGACAAGCTAGGAGCAAGGATCCTGGTAGTAAAACTAAATTCTGCCAGAATAATGCACATTCTATATCTGCTTTCATTATGCAGCGTATTTGGTTTTTTTTTTTATAGCAGAGGATAGTTGCTATTTGGACCCTATTTGAAAGACTTGAAACTAGAGTTTCTGAAACACCCAAATCATACTTAGATCAAGGCTAGGCCGAGCCAACAGCTGCCAGCCATTTGGAAAATGACTTAACTTTTACATCTGTGAATATAATCATTCATTATATTCATTCTCACTCATCTGAACAAACCATTAGTAAGTTTTACTTCTTTTCAATTAAAGATTTATAATTTCACACATAGTTTAATATATTACACCACTAAAGTCTTGTTTACAACTCGATCTATCACACTTTAAAGAAGACCCCATTAGAAAGTTAAAAAAAGGTTCTTGTTTTATTTTACTGCACATTTTGTACAAAACGCTAAAATATGTCATTGAATGTATTTTCCTACTTTAATAAAAGTGGACCTCGAACATTTTTATAGATGTCACATAATAAACAGTGGGTACTTACTCTCCCAGACTCCAGCAACGGCTCTCCACCGCCGCACCGTTTTAGCTGTATTGGTGACATCACGTCACTGAGCTAAACAGCTCTGTCGATGTGAACAGCACTGGCCACCAAGCGCAGTGACTGGCTCCAGAGGTGATGTGAACTGTCAATGAGACATCACGGCTACAGCCAAGACACTGAGGGCCCGATTCATCAAAGCTGGAGAGAACGCCACTCGTTGGACCCTCCTGGTTAATTAAGACATGTGCACCTCTTAATGAATCACGAGCCTTGAACTCCACCTCGCCCCCTCATCAAGACGGGTGTGAAGGTAGTCAGTCTTAGTGAATCGGGCCACAGACTGGAGCAGTGGCGGGGAGCCGGCACTGGACCCAGTAAGGAAGAGTTCCTGCTTTGTTTGTTAAGTTATGTATATAAAAGGATTTGGAGTACATTTCATTTTTAAATCAGAAAAAACCCTTTAACATTAATCAGCTTAATTTTAGTAAAATACCCATCTTATCAGAAGGTTTGGTGACAGCACATTATATTTTGTCAGTAGGAGTTATACTTGGCTTCTTGCTCCTATGAAAGTTTTCCTAGCAGAACATTACAAAATAGGGCTCAATTCATCAAAGCCTGGCATAAAAATCTTTATAAAGTCACATAATTATGGCATAACTGGCCGTTGCAATAAAATGATGTGACTGTTGACAGTCTCACTCTATTTTCACTGGTGCGGGACGGGGGTGTAGAGTCGCCACTTGTCAAGTTCATGAGGAGCAGCAGCGTTTACTATGCCACAAATTTGGCTCCAATAGGATCTGGAGTAGGATTTGTGACAAGGTACACAGAGGTGCACCTCACTCGTCCGGCGCTCCTGATTCATGCATATGACTCCAGTAAGCCCCATCATCAAGACTAGCGTGAAGACAACCAGTCTTGATGTACCGGGCCCTTGAACTGCTCTGCTTCCATTACTATATAAAGTTAAATAATAATTTTGTTTCTAATCTTTACCTTATATTCTGGAATTTCTTTAGTCTTACTAACTTAAAGCGGTTGTCCCGTCACATCATTTTGATGACCTATTTATATGGCTTATCGGGATAGGTCATCAATATCAGATCAATCGAGTTCTGATACCCGGTACCCCATGATAACCGGTCATTTGCTCCCATGGCTGCGGGATATACCGTAAACACATTAAATAGAGCTGCAAAAGCAGTCCCCAGCATCAACCGCTACACATTAAGAGGAGCTGGCATTTACTAAGGCCCCGAATGCCATGAGACTGGACACCAGACCAGGGCAGTATAAATCTCTTATGCCTAATCCTGTTCAAGACCTGAATTCACTTGCTGCCTCACATATCTTTCCATCTGATAGGTGCCATTGTCATGAGATAATTATTTACTTCAATTGTCAGTGGTTTTAATTTTATGGCTGACTTGAGTATATGGCAAAAATTTAGTTTCACGTGATACAATAGGCTCAAAAGAGCAGCATACTTTCAACAAACTTTGTATAAATTAATAGTATGGAAAATAATAAGAATTTGTGTAATGTATCTTATCAATCACCTTCCATGCCCCACTTATCAAACACTTATTCTCCACCCCCCTATGTCCTGAATTTGTCATCCACCGTGAAAAAGCAGCTCAAATACATCTAGCTTAGATAAGACGGAGTGCTTGCTGGCTTTTGTGCTGTGTGACACAAATTAGAGCTAGAATATGGTGAAAACTGGTGAAAATGCTGGATACAAGTCGTATATAGTATTCAGAGCCTAGAGACTGGATTAGACCAATCTAATATAAAGGTGTAAGCACAATTATTTTAGGCTATGTGCGCACATTGCATATTTGCGTGCAGAAATTTCTGCGTTTTTGATGCATATTTTCATGCGTTTTTGTAAATCCATAGTGCTAAAGATATATTATTAAAAAAAAAAATTGTGATGTAATTTCCTTGTTCAACCTCTTATTTTGCATTCTCCATTGAAGACCATAATGTCATTACATACAATGTTCAAATTTATAATGTTTACACACACAAAACAAATATAAGTGAATATATATATATAAATATATATATATATATATATACATATATATATATATACATATTACCAAGCCCGCGGTTTAGTAATGAACAGGTGTCAGCCAGATACCCTCATTAACCCCTTCATGACCAAGCCTATTTTGACCTTAATGACCAGGCCATTTTTTGCAATTCTGACCAGTGTCCTTTTATGAGGTAATAACTCTGGAATGCTTCAACGGATCATACCGATACCTCATATGTGGTGATAAACCACTATTTTTGCACACGGCAGGGCTCAGAAGGGAAGGAGCGCCATTTGACTTTTTGAATGGAAAATATGCTGGAATAGTTAGCGGTTGCCATGTCGCGTTTGGAGAGCCACTGTGCACCTAAACATTGGAGCTCCCCCACAAGTGACCCCATTATGGAAACTAGACCCTCCAAGGAACTTATCTAGATGGATAGTGAGCACTTTGAACCGCCAGGTGCTTCACAAATTGATCTGTAAAAAAAAGGACTTTTTTTCACAAAAATTTTCTTTTAGCCTCAGTTTTTCCATTTTCACATGGACAACAGGATAAAATGGATCCTTACGTTTGTTGGGCAATTTCTCCTGAGTACACTGATACCTCATATATGGTCATAAACCACTGCTTGGGCGCACGACAGGGCCCAGAAGGGAAGGAGCACCATTTGACTTTTTGAATGGAAAATTAGCTCCAATCGTTAACGGACACCATGTCGCGTTTGGAGAGTCCCTGTGTGCCTAAACATTGGAGCTCCCCCAACAAGTGACCCCATTTTGGAAACTAGACCCCCCAAGTAACTTATCAAGATGTGTGATGAGCACTTTAAAACCCCAAGTGCTTCACAGAAGTTTATAACGCAGAGCAGTGAAAATAAAAAATCATTTTTTTTCCTCAAAAATGATTTTTCTAGCCCGCTATTTTTTATTTTCACAAGGCTCACAGGAGAAATTGGACCACAAAAGTTGTTGTGCAATTTGTCCTGAGTACACCGATACCCCATATGTGGGGGGGACCACTGTTTGGGCACATGGGAGAGCTAAGAAGTGAAGGAGCGCCATTTTGGAATGCAGACTTTGATGGAATGTTCTAATCCCAACCCTAATCATAACCCTAACCACAACCCCAACCACAACACACCCCTAACCCTAATCCCAACTAACCCTAACCACAATCCTAACCCTAATCCCAACCCCAACCCACTCCTAACCCTAACCTTAACCCTAATTCCAACCCTAACCCCAATTACAACCTGTCATGATCTCAGTGCGGGTTTGACTCGCACACATGGGGTTAATGTCTGGAACCAGTGCTGATGACTGGCATTTCTGGGGTTAAAGGTTGTGATCCCGGTGCAGGTTTACCTGCACACCTGGGGCTATGATTGTGGCCTCTCCCTGGTTCTGGGAGAGGCTTCTTAAAGCCTCAGGACGCTCCCATCCCTGTCAGTTATACTCTTGCCCTTGGCATAGTGTGGTGACCCCTGAGTGTGTTTTTGCTGTGTTCTAGCTGCTTGATAATCTGTGTATGACTCGGTCTGTTCTCTGAATATTGCTTTGGATTCTGCTTGGTACCTTCTATGTCTGTTTGGTTTTGACTGCTGCTTGGCCCTGACTAACCGCTCTGTCTCATCCTTGGTACGTTACAGCTATCTCTGTGTATGAACCCCGTTTTGCCTGACTCTGAGTAATTCTGTATAGTGTCTTTCCATCTCACTAAGCAGGATGCTAAGCCCTGCCCCCTTGCAGTCACATTATCGTACGTCCCGTGTCTGCTTGCTAATCTTCAGCATCCACAGGTCCTGTGCATCGGTACTTTCTGGATGTACCTGACCCCGTTACCCCTACAGTGCGGGTGAGTCCCTGCTTAGCGGAGGCTGCACGCCGGCGCTGACAGGATTCTGACACTCAGGACACGCGCACTGGCTCAGTGAGCATGTACAGTGCGGTGTTCCCGACACAACCCTAATCACAACCCTAATTCCAACCCTAACCCTAATTCCAACCCTAACCCTAATTTCACCCCTAGCCCTAATTCCAACCCTAATTCCAACCCTAACCCTAATTCTAACCCTAACCCTAATTCCAACTCTAACCCTAATTCCAACTCTAACCCCAATTCTATCCCTAATGGAATAATAAAAATATTTTTTTAGTTTATTATTTGTGCCTACCTATGGGTGTAATAAAGGGGGGGTGTATTTACTTTTTTTTATATTTTGATCACTGTGAGAGTTTATCACAGTGATCAAAATGAAAAAATGAATCTGCAGCGCGACTGGCGCACTGCGCATGCACCCATCATTTTCCAAGATGGCGGCGCCCATGATCCGGGACGGTGGGACGGTGGGACACCAGAACGGCGAGAGGGACATAGGAGGTACCGGGGGGTGAGTGGGGGGATCGGAATGTGGGGGGGAGCGGAGGGAAGGGGGAGGGGAGCAGATGATGACGGCGGCGGATGATCGGCGCAGTCAGTCGTGGGGGTGGCGACCGATTGCCCCCGCCAGTCGGTGTGGGGGGGTCGGATCTCGGTCTCCAGCCATGGACGATGCTATATTGCAGCATCGGCCATGGCTGGATTGTAATATTTCACCAAATTTCATTGGTGAAATATTACAAATCGTTCTGATTGTCTGTTTCACTTTTAGGCACGCGGGGGCTAAGCCACCTCCCCTGGGGTGAACTACAAAGGGTCCTCTGTGTGCGGGTCAGGTGACCTTTCAGTGACCTCGATCACCCGACTTGCAGGAGGGCAATCAATTCATGACGCCACATAGGCGTCATTGATTGGATTGGCACTAAGTTTCATGACGCCTACGTGGCATCATTGGTCAGGAAGGGGTTAATAAAATGGTACATAAAGAGTTGAATAAACACACACATAATAATTTCCTAATCAGCAGAGGGAAAGCCGATGGCTGAGGGCTGTTGTTAATATTCTGGGAAGGAGCCAATAGCCATAAAGGTCCCCAGGCTATTAATATCAGTTCACAACTGTTTGCATAGCCTTTACTGGCTAATTTACAGGGGAACACCAGAAAATAATTGACATGGGGTACCCCTAAAAAATTGAACCAACAAAGGATAGGCAGACAGCTGCGGGCTGATATTAATAGCCTGGGAAGGGACCATGGATATTAGCACCCCTCAGGCTAAAAACATCAGCTCTCAGCTGCTTATAGATGCATTAATTCTGGCATTTAGCCTCGCTCTTCCCACTTGCCCTGTAGCGGTGGCAAATGTGTCTCATATTTGTGGGGTTGATGTCACCTTTATATTGTCAGGTGACATCAAGCCTACAGGTTAGTAATGGAGAGGTGTCTATAATTATATTACTAACCCCATAGTGATATTGTACTCAGTGTAACACTGAACTCTGGTGAACTCTCAGGGCAGCGCAGTGATACTGCGGGAGCGATTACATTCTGTCAGTGTATCGCCGGAGGCCGGGTGAGATCGACATGGGACACTCTGTATTAGATACACTGTGTTCCAAATTATTATGCAAATGATATTTTTCTCTGATTTTCCTAAATAGTCGGTACAAATGACAGTCAGTCTAATAAAAGTCATCACCTGTTAGAGTATACATTGAATTTTATTGAAGAAACCTCCCAATGATAACAGTATAATCTCCAAAATGAATAAAAACTCAAATTGCACTGTTCCAAATTATTAAGCACGGTAGAATTTCTAAACATTTGATATGTTTTAAAGAACTGAAAATGCTCATTTGTGGAATTTGCAGCATTAGGAGGTCACATTCACTGAACAAAAAGGATATTTAACTCCAAAACATCCTAACAGGCCAAGTTATATGTTAACATAGGAACCCTGCTTTGATATCACCTTCACAATTCTTGCATCCATTGAACTTGGAAGTTTTTGGAGAGTTTCTGCTTGTATTTCTTTGCATGAAGTCAGAATAGCCTCCCAGAGCTGCTGTTTTGATGTGAGTTGCCTCCCACCCTCATAGATCTTTCGCTTGATGCTCCAAAGGTTCTCTATAGGGTTGAGGTCAGGGGAAGATGGTGGCCACACCATGAGTTTATCTCCTTTTATGCCCATAGCAGCCAATGACTCAGAGGTATTCTTTGCAGCATGAGATGGTGCATTGTCATGCATGAAGATGATTTTGCTCCTGAAGGCACGTTTCTGCTTCTTATACCATGGAAGACAGCTGTCAGTCAGAAACTCTATATACTTTGCAGAGGTCATTTTCACACCTTCAGGAACCTTAAAGAGCCCTACCAGCTGTTTCCCCATGATTCCGGCCCAAAACATGACTCTTCCACCTCCTTGCAGATGTCGCAGCCTTGTTGGGACATAGTGGCCATCCACCAACCATCCACTACTCCATCCATCTGGACCATCCAGGGTTGCTCGACACTCATCAGTAAACAAGACTGTATGAAAATTAGTCTTCATGTATGTCTGGGCCCACTGCAACCATTTCTGCTTGTGAACACTGTTTAGGGGTGGCTGAATAGTAGGTTTATGCACCACAGCAAGCCTTTGAAGGATCCTACACCTTGAGGTTCGAGGGACTCCAGAGGCACCAGCAGTTTTAAATATCTGTTTGCTGGTTTGTAATGGCTTTTTAGCAGCCGCTCTCTTAATCCGATGAACTTGCCTGGCAGAAACCTTCCTCATTCTGCCTTTATCAGCACAAACATGTCTGTGCTCAGAATCAACCACAAATCTCTTAACAGTACGATGATCACGTTTAAATTTTTGGGAAATATCTAATGTATTCATCTCTTGACCAAGGCATTGCACTATTTGATGCTTTTCAGCAGCAGAGAGATCCTTTTTCTTTCCTAAATTCCTTGAAACCTGTGCCTTGCTTAATAATGTGGAACATCATTCTTAAGTAGTTTTCCTTTAATTGGGCTCACCTGGTAAACTAATTATCACAGGTGTTTGAGATTGATTTCAGTGATCTAAAGAGCCCTGATACACAATACCATCTATGAGTTTATTTGAAAAAAAAAAAAATTACATCTTTATGACACTTAAATCCAATTTGCATAATAATTTGGAACACAGTGTAGACTACAGTAGAAAGGTGAGTATATGTTGGTTTATTATTTTTGATTGTTTGCAGGAGACACGGGCATCGGGGATTAGGCGTTCAGAGAGTATGTATTTTGTATGTGAATATGTATGTAATTATGTAAATATTTTGATTTTTTTTGTTCCATCAGACGACACCTAAGTACAATCACTATGGGTTGCTCTTCGCATGGGTACACACACAGTCACAGACTGACACACACACAAACACACACATATTCTCCGCCCACACACTCTTCCTCCTTCTGACATTTCCTTTGACAATTCGCAGTTTTTTTGGCAGTAAATTTGCAAACCTTTTTACACCTGCGTTTTTGCTGCAGATTTGACTGACTCAATTGAAGTCAATGAGTCATGAGTCAGAAACGCAAAAAGAATTAATTGACATGCTGCTGAAAACAAAACGCTGGAAATTTACTGATCTTGTGCACAACACTTCAGGATTGTCATTGAATTACCTTGCAAAAGTATTCCATTGTGTTTTTGGACCCTTTACATGCATAAAAAACGCTGCAAAAACACATTGTGTGTACGTAGCCTTTATCTGCTCCACAAAATATATAGAAGTATATACTGAAAATGCTTATATAGTTGTAATAGATAAAGTACAGTACATATCTATGCATTATTGTCGAGGATTGGCACAATATGATTTGCTGATACCCAAGATGAGATAGCCCATACAGAAACTGCCCTACGTTTGACATATAAGTAAAACCCATTCTACAAAGTATTAGTGGTATACAAGTGTTTAACATGTGGCTTATAATATTTTATTGGAAAACATCTGGAAATAGCAGAATAAAGAAGGCCAGAAAGTTAGAAAGCACAATAAATATAAAATGTCTTATAAACTAGTGGGAATATGATAACCATGCATATATTTGTCTTTAGTCAGTAGGATTACACAAAAATGGAATACGTGCTTTAATTAAAACTAATGACTTCAGCGGCAGACCACATAACATTACATAGCCAGGTCTGGTTGACTTCACTATGACCCTCAGAAGGTCAGCGGCTGTTTTGGTTATTTCTACTAAATTCTTGTTCAAAGTAAGAGTAAAGATGAAAGCTTTATTTTTAATTATACTGTTCCATGGGCTGTATATGTGGCGCCCCTGAGGGTTCAGTCGCCACAGAGGTACTGCACCGCCTCCTGAGGTGTGGTACCCCACCATTCAGGTAAGGTGGCGACACCTAACCACACTCCAACACCTGCATCCCACACAACATAGTAGTGTAGCAAAGCACCCTTTGGTGGCTCCCTGCTTGGAACACGAAGCGTGCTGGGAGGCGGGTGGAGTTTAGTTTGCATCAAAAGAGTGGGAAGAGGATAGGAATTAGACAGTTAGTCACAGGACTCTGACTAGGAGAATCGGTGAAAGAAGATCCCCTGAGTGGGATGGATGAAGGGAGTGCTGCAGCCGACCTCAGTGACCTGGGTCCGCTGCCACAGGAAAGAGACATTGAAAGAAAGCCTAACTCTCACCATCAGAAAGAAGGATTCGCACGGAACGTAACGAGAGGAGGACTAAGGATTAGGGTTGGAGTAGAACCCTTCTCAAGTTCACAGCGCAAGGCCGGGGTCCGGTCCCCAAGGTTGTATGGATACTAATGGTCCTGCAGCAGACACCGGAGGTATAGAAGTAGTGACCACTTTAATCCCACACAGGACTTGGGGGCACAACAGCAACGATAGTGAGCCGGGACTTAGTAGCAAGGAGTCCCCGAAGCAGGCTACAGCTATCTGCCGTACAAGTAGAGTTCATAGGAACATCTGACAGGAGGAACTCCAGTGTAACTCAGTACTGAGAATACTTCACTAAAAGGCGCAAAAGGGAGATGTTCAGAAAAGGCACATATGTTGGCGGAGTGTTGTAAAGGAGTACATCATCTTGCCTGGAAGTTGGCTGAGCTCCTGGCCCGGAGGACACGGCACAGATGTGGGCTTTTGTACCACAACAGATTGTGAGTAAAGCTTTGGAACTACATGCCCTGGTGTCCTCCACTCATTCCTGCGTCAACTTGCCCGGCACTGCTACCTCCCCTGCGCCCGACACTACACCATCTAAGTGTTACTTCACCCACTCTGCCCTGGGACTACAGCCCTGCCTGTGGAGGGCTATAACATCATTGCTGCACCACACCATCGGTCCCAGAGGATCTGTCTGCAGCGTCGGCTTAACATCTTCATTGCCAAACACCACAGGTGGCGTCACGACTTATTCATTCACACTGAACATTTACAATGGGCGCCCAGGGCCACGGGCCGGGTCCCAGCTACCGTGACATCTCCCATTGAGGCTCACCGGGCCCGCTACCGAGTACCCCACAGCCCTGGGTGTGAGGGCGTCCAATTTTGGCACCATTCCCCGGAAAACTCGGGCAAGTACTTTGGCCTAAAATGCCTGGGTAGCCCAATTTGACTATGGTTCACTTAGTGACATCTGCTGCATATGTCTGGTGGATGTGTGCACAGCGTGTATGGATCAGGCTCACTAGCTGAGACCACTCCATACTGGGTGGGTGCCAACTGTGTTTTCCGCCAGCACCGGAGTTTAACTGCTGCAATTAGAGCAGTTCCACCTGTCCCTTCCGGTGCCCATCAGCCCCAATTGCATTGATAGCATTGTCATGACAACGGGGGGCTTACTGAAGGACCCTGTTTCTGTCAAGTTTGTACACCTAATACGACAACCCTGTTGTCACTTTGCCTCACTATAAAAAAAAAAAAAAAAAATCAAATATACTTATGGATCTCAAAATAGTTATGATAAAAAGTAAAGCTCTAAATTTCCCATATTTCATCAAATGCCTTAAAGAGATAACCTAGTAGCTACACAGTACGGCAAAATAACATGAGCCTTGTTTTACTCTTTAAACTGGTAAACTGCCTTATTAAAAAATACCTTTAATAAATTGGGTGCAGGATTGACCAGACGAACCAGTTAGGTTATAGCTGTCATATTTCTGTACCGGTTAGAAAATAAAAGCTGTGATCTAATTTGGGGACAGTAATCCATATCTCAGACAAGGATTGTTTTATGAATCAAGCAGATCATTTGTAGCAAGGTTGTAAAATATGATCCCATCTGGCTGTAGTCTGACTGCAGAAAGAGGCCGCAGTTTATTACAGGGAAGATCATCCAAGTGTAGGTGAAATTCATCCACATATTCTTATTCTGCCTCTGACTGATTAGTTAGATAATCATGTTAGGAAGTATTATTGAGTAACTGGTATTTGACAAAATTTGTTGCAGGTTCCGACAACCCCACGTGATATGAATCAGTTTTTACCAAGAGTCATCTCATTTCTATTTTATGCATACTGTTTTTAATTTGAAAACAATGATCGAGCGGATCCCACCACACGTTACCTAGTAGGTTTTATTGGAAGCTTCCTAGCAAAATATTACAAAACTTTTTCCAATATAATAAGAAGACTGATAGGTAACATAAATTGGTAGACGTTTCCTCCTGCCATGCACTATATTCCCAATGTCTGATCTAATGTGCTTTATTCACTCTCCATAAGTCCATCACTGAGTCTTCTGCTCTTCCTAGTGTCCGGTTTTAGCTGCGGTGCTGAGATCATGTCACCAGCAGGAGCAGCGGTAGCAACTTAGAACTAGACCTAGCAATGGTGAGTAAAGCCCTGTTTGTTTTTAATAAGAAACTGCACCCAGGGACTAGGATTTTCTAAAACTTTACAACCCCTTTTAACTGATGCTAAATAGAAAACACAAAGAGGTGAGCCTTCAGTCAAGCAGGAGAAGATTGCACTGAATAGGGAATAGAGCTGGAGTGACCAAGGCTTCAGATCTACAGCTTCATTTGCATATTCAATTTAAATGCTGATTTCTCGGTAATGGAGGAACGGACTGGCCATGTAAAAGTGTTGCTGGACTTGTCTTTGAAAGAGTTGCATGTCCATATAAATAGTTTGGGGGTGGAATCCTGCAGACAGAGTTAGAATTATGACTGTGAAAATGACAAATGACTGTTAAAGGGCTATTATGGATTTTGCAAATAAAAGTCATATATTGAAATGTTGAACAGTTCCCCAACATACTTCTTGTGCATTCTTATGCAATAAGTAATGTAATTATTACAGGTCTAGAATTATTTACATCTACTGGAAGCAATCAATAAAGGTGTCTAGTTTATGACTGCATATTTACACTTGTATCTAAATATACTTGCTATGGTAAAGTGGTTTGTTGGGGACACTTGGCACCCAGCAGATGGGGACACTTGCCGCACCAGTAACTCTGTAGCTATGATTAATGTCTTATTGCATCATTGCATTATTTACATGTTTACTTATAAAAAAATAACAAAGCTGAATATACCATACAGATCAAACAACTGCTAAAAAGCTTTTGTAATACCATATGTTGAAATAAATACTTTAACAAGGAAACAGATAATTGGTTTATAAAGTATCAATATCTGATAATAACCCTTCCCTTAACATAGAATGAACATTTTGCTGTTGTCAGATCCTTGTTACAAGATGACTGTAGAAGGGAAGTGCCCCAAAATGTACATATACAGTATATATATATATATTGCATGTTGCCCATGTATTTCAAATATGTATGTTTATGCATATATATATATATATATATATATATATACACACACACACACACACACACACACACACACACACGATCCCACCCACATGTATTCCACATAAATAATGCCCCCACTAGTGTCCCAAATGTAGGTGGAGAGCCATGGATTTCGTGTGTGTCTCAACGGCCTTAAGACAAAGAAAGGTCCAGCCATGTGCTAGTAGAATAGTTAGTTCAGGATGAGGGGATGAACAAGCACCGCATCTTCTTATCACCACCACTCACGCTGAAATCCTCAGGCCTCTCACTCTAGGACAAGACTTCTGAGTAATGAAGCATGGGAAGGGTCTGCGCATGCTTGCATAAGGCTGCGACGCTCCTCTTGACATCAAGACATCTTGACTAGTGTTGAGCATTCCGATACCGCAAGTATCGGGTATCGGCCGATATTAGCTGTATCGGAATTCCGATACTTAGTTCCGATACTTTTTTCATATCGAATACCGGAATCGGAAGTTCCCATAATGCTAGGAGCCCGCTCGATTTGATTCAGCCAATGGGGATCCTCAGAAGTGTGGGCATATCCTGTTAGGCATGTAGGCATGTTAACTACTGGCATGGCTGTGATTGGCTGCTGAAATGATGTCATGATGCACTATAAAAAGCGCTGCAGCCGCCATTTCTGGTCACTCTGCTGTGAATTCAGTTAGGGACAGGCTGCTGTTGAAGACTGTGAGGGACAGTTAGAAATAGCGATTCCACAAAACATATAGTGATTAACCCAGGCTACATAAACCACCACTGTAGCTTGCTTTTCCCTAGCAGCGCTGTTTTCACAGCTGTCTGCAAGGGCTGTGTGAGTGCAGACCCACGCTGTGTAGTGTGTCCTGCAGGCACGTCTGCTTGTAGGCCGGCCAGCGTGTGGCTCTGCCTCATACACATTTTTCTTTTATTGCTGCTTTTTTTTTCTCCTGTATAGTGTGCTTCCATACGTATCCATATACGTTGGTTGCAAACACTAAAGGAGTGGACAGCGGAGCCTTTCAGCAGCCTTTCAGTGCTATAGCCCATTTCTCTGCACTGTTTTTGGCTGTCTGATAGGTCTCTCTGTGTGTGAGTGCAGCTCACGTTGCAGTGTGTTCTACAGCCACCGCTAGCTGTAGTCCGCTCAGCGTGCGTCACTGCCTCATACATAGTCCTTTTTTTGCAGCTAATTTAGCCAGATTTTTGCTCCTATATTAGTGTGCTTCCAACTGCATCCATTGTCATTGGTTGGTTGCAAACACTATATAGGATTAGATAGAGGAGCCTTTTTGCTGGCTTGTGCCCTTCAGGGCCAGCCAGGCTAGTATCACCCTATTTTTTGGAGCCTCATCAATTGCATTGTAGGTTAGCTTCCTGCATTGTAATCGCTCCAAAAAGTTTGTGATACTATAGCTTTCAAATTTTGGTCACATCCTTTCCTTTCCCCCCACCCAAAAAAAAAGGAAATAAAGTTCACCAAACACTCCACTTTACAGTTGTCTAGGCCACATTAGATCATTTTAAAGTGTAGTACACACACTCTTAGCCAAATTCTTATACTGGTTAGCAGGTGTTCAGGAATAAGAACACTAAGCCACCCCTTTTTTACTTTTCTGCCTATCTTTATCAGTCTACCAAGATGAAGAAGGCAGGGAGTAAGGCACGTGGTCGTGGCCGTGGAGTTTCAGCAGGGAGAGGACGGGGGGATTCAGCAGGGAGAGGACGTGGGGATTCGGTATCTGCTGCGGCCACCAGTGACCCGGCATCCCCCACTTTTACCAGGCAACAGTCCTTCATGCGCAGCTTTGTAGGACCTCGCCGAACCCCACTGCTGCGTGACGAACAAATTGAAGCCGTTGTCGGATGGATGGCAGCTAACGCATCCACTTCAATGACTTCTGCATCCTCCCAAGGCCAGAGCACTGAAGAGCAACCATCTGTCTCTTCACCACCTGCCAAATTGCCCAGGCAGTCTGAGAGCCCTGGACTGGAGCCATCTCAATCTTTACTTCTGTTCTCAGAATCTGTTGGCTTGGAAAGAGGTGGCCAGCCAAGCAGCATTCTAGAGCGTGAAGAAGAGGGAGTATGCAGTGATGCGCAACTGCTTTGTCCCTCTGAATCTGAAGAGGCGGGTGGGCCAGTGCCTATGGTCAGCACACCTCAGTATGCATCAGATGATGATGAGACTCAGTTGCCAATTTCTGGTGCGTACGGTGCTGGCGAGACAACCCAGGACCAGCCGGTGCTTGAAGAGGGGAGTGGAGATTATGAGGTCCTTGACCCATCATGGCGTCAGCCACAGGAAGGTGGTGGGAGCAGCTCTGAGGAAGAGATTCCCCGAACGGCCAAAAGAGGAGGGAGAGGGCGGGGGCAGACTTGGTTGCCTGTAGCCTCCACTTTGGCACCCGTGAGGAGCAATCCTCTTCCAAAACACAAAACGGGTGCTCCCAGGACTTGCAGTGCGTGGTCTTTTTTTGACACAGTTGCAGATAACATTTGCTTTGTCAAATGCAAGCTGTGTCATCAGAAAGTGAAACGAGGGAAAAATGTGACCAACCTCAATACCACAAATATGTGGAAACATGTGCGTACCAAGCACGAGGTGGAGTTACACAGACACACTGAAGATGTAGGCCAACCTTCAGCAGCACCTACCACCTCTTCAGCTCGTGTTGGGGCCTCTTCCTACAGCTCACACACAGCTGGTTCGGCTTCCTCACTGGAACGCCATGGAAGAACCACTGCCACTGTTGTCCAGAGACCCAGTGAAATTCCACCCACTGAACCACGTTCGCAGTCATCAGCACACTCCCAGGCCACTCACCAGCAATCGGTAGCACAGGCATGGGAGAAAAAGCGGCCATACTCGGCAAACCATCCCTGAGCACTGGCTCTGAATGCCGGCATTGCCAAACTACTGGCCCTTGAGATGCTGTCATTCAGGCTGGTGGAGACTGACACCTTCCGGAACTTTATGTCATTGGCAGTTCCACAATACAATGTGCCCAGCCGCTTTTATTTCAGCAGGCAAGCTGTCCCTGCCCTGCAAAAGCATGTGGAGGGAAAAATTAAAAATGCGCTACTAAATGCCGTCAGTAGCAAGGTCCACCTGACCACCGATGCGTGGACCAGTAGCCATGGACAGGGACGATACCTTTCCCTCACTGCCCATTGGGTCAATGTTGTGGAGCCGGGTACAGATCTGGAGAGTGGCTCTGTACGTATTCTGCCAACTCCAAGGATTGCAGGAATGCAGTCTGTACATATTGAGTCCTCCTCCTACTCTAGTTCCTCGGAATCAGCACTGCGTGAGCCTGTTAGGCCAGATATGAGCACAGGTGTGGCCAAACGTCAACAGGCCATCCTTAAATTAATTTCTTTGGGGAATCGGAGCCACACAGCACAGGAGCTCTGGAATGCCATCAAGCAGGAGAGCGATGTGTGGTTTGTGCCAGCGAATCTCCAGCCAGGTTTGGTAGTGAATGACAATGGCCGAAATCTAGTGGCAGCTCTGGGCCTAGGCAACCTCACTCACATACCATGTCTGGCACACGTGCTCAATTTGGTCGTACAGAGCTTTCTGAGGGACTATCCGGATCTTGATGCACTGCTGCACAAGGTTCGCCTAGAGTGTGCTCACTTGCGGCGTTCCAGCATGGCAAGATCGCGCATTGCATCTCTGCAACGCCGATTCCGCCTGCCAGAACATCGCATCATATGTGACCTCCCCACCAGGTGGAATTCAACGTTACATACAGTGGGGAAAAAAAGTATTTAGTCAGTCAGCAATAGTGCAAGTTCCACCACTTAAAAAGATGAGAGGCGTCTGTAATTTACATCATAGGTAGACCTCAACTATGGGAGACAAACTGAGAAAAAAAAAATCCAGAAAATCACATTGTCTGTTTTTTTTTCATTTTATTTGCATATTATGGTGGAAAATAAGTATTTGGTCAGAAACAAGCAATCAAGATTTCTGGCTCTCACAGACCTGTAACTTCTTCTTTAAGAGTCTCCTCTTTCCTCCACTCATTACCTGTAGTAATGGCACCTATTTAAACTTGTTATCAGTATAAAAAGACACCTGTGCACACCCTCAAACAGTCTGACTCCAAACTCCACTATGGTGAAGACCAAAGAGCTGTCAAAGGACACCAGAAACAAAATTGTAGCCCTGCACCAGGCTGGGAAGACTGAATCTGCAATAGCCAACCAGCTTGGAGTGAAGAAATCAACTGTGGGAGCAATAATTAGAAAATGGAAGACATACAAGACCACTGATAATCTCCCTCGATCTGGTGCTCCACGCAAAATCCCACCCCATGGGGTCAGAATGATCACAAGAACGGTGAGCAAAAATCCCAGAACCACGCGGGGGGACCTAGTGAATGAACTGCAGAGAGCTGGGACTAATGTAACAAGGCCTACCATAAGTAACACACTACGCCACCATGGACTCAGATCCTGCAGTGCCAGACGTGTCCCACTGCTTAAGCCTGTACATGTCCAGGCCCGTCTGAAGTTTGCTAGAGAGCATTTGGATGATCCAGAGGAGTTTTGGGAGAATGTCCTATGGTCTGATGAAACCAAACTGGAACTGTTTGGTAGAAACACAACTTGTTGTGTTTGGAGGAAAAAGAATACTGAGTTGCATCCATCAAACACCATACCTACTGTAAAGCATGGTGGTGGAAACATCATGCTTTGGGGCTGTTTCTCTGCAAAGGGGCCAGGACGACTGATCCGGGTACATGAAAGAATGAATGGGGCCATGTATCGTGAGATTTTGAGTGCAAACCTCCTTCCATCAGCAAGGGCATTGAAGATGAAACGTGGCTGGGTCTTTCAACATGACAATGATCCAAAGCACACCGCCAGGGCAACGAAGGAGTGGCTTCGTAAGAAGCATTTCAAGGTCCTGGAGTGACCTAGCCAGTCTCCAGATCTCAACCCTATAGAAAACCTTTGGAGGGAGTTGAAAGTCCGTGTTGCCAAGCGAAAAGCGAAAAACATCACTGCTCTAGAGGAGATCTGCATGGAGGAATGGGCCAACATACCAACAACAGTGTGTGGCAACCTTGTGAAGACTTACAGAAAACGTTTGACCTCTGTCATTGCCAACAAAGGATATATCACAAAGTATTGAGATGAAATTTTGTTTCTGACCAAATACTTATTTTCCACCATAATATGCAAATAAAATGAAAAAAAAAACAGACAATGTGATTTTCTGGATTTTTTTTTCTCAGTTTGTCTCCCATAGTTGAGGTCTACCTATGATGTAAATTACAGACGCCTCTCATCTTTTTAAGTGGTGGAACTTGCACTATTGCTGACTGAATAAATACTTTTTTTCCCCACTGTATGTTGGAGCGGTTGTGTGAGCAGCAGGCAGCAGTAATGGAGTACCAGCTGCATCAGGCGCAAACAAGTCGCACTGTGCGCCGGACACACTTCACCACCACTGAGTGGGCCACTATGAGGGACATCTGCCAAGTTTTGCGTGCCTTCGATGACTCCACGCGGATGGCCAGTGCAGATGATGCACTAATCAGCATGACTGTCCCCCTCATCTGTCTGCTTCAAAAAACCTTAGGCTAGTTTCACATTTGCGTTTTTTTTCGCGGTAATTTAGCGCTAAATAGCGCATGCGTTTTTTTTTCCTATACTTTGCATGGGATGCGCTTATGTGCGCATACACATGCGTTTGTACGCGTTTTACCGCGCATGCGTTTTTTTGCGGTATGCGCTCGGGCGCACAAAATGCAACTTGTTGCATTTTTTGTGCGTCCGATTTGCCTCAAAAAAACGCATGCGCGCGCAATGCGTTTTTTTACAGCAAGACACCCATTATAAGTCTATGGTGAGCATATGTGCGCATTGGCATGCTTATGTATGCGTTTTTTTGCACATGCGTTTTTTTTTACCATTAGTTTAGACAATGGAATTTAGGGGTGTGGGTAAAGTTAGGGTTAGTTAAGGGGGTTTAGGGTTAGGGTTAGGGTTAGGGTCAGGGTTAGGGTTAAGTATGGTTTGGTTAAGGGTTAGGGTCAGGGTTAGGGTTAGGGTCAGGGTTAGGGTTAAGTATGGTTTGGTTAAGGGTTAGGGTCAGGGCTAGGGTTAGGGTTAGGGTTAGGGTCAGGGTTAGGGTTAGGGTTAAGGTTAAGTATGGTTTGGTTAAGGGTTAGGGTCAGGGTTAGGGTTAAGTATGGTTTGGTTAAGGGTTAGGGTTAGGGTCAGGGTTAGGGTTAGGGTTAGGGTTAAGTATGGTTTGGTTAAGGGTTAGGGTTAGGGTCAGGGTTAGGGTTAGGGTCAGGGTTAGGGTCAGGGTTAAGGTTAAGTATGGTTTGGTTAAGGGTTAGGGTCAGGGTTAGGGTTAAGTATGGTTTGGTTAAGGGTTAGGGTTAGGGTTAGGGTCAGGGTTAGGGTTAGGGTCAGGGTTAGGGTCAGGGTTAGGGTTAGGGTTAAGGTTAAGTATGGTTTGGTTAAGGGTTAGGGTCAGGGTTAGGGTTAAGTATGGTTTGGTTAAGGGTTAGGGTTAGGGTTAGGGTCAGGGTTAGGGTTAGGGTTAAGGTTAAGTATGGTTTGGTTAAGGGTTAGGGTCAGGGTTAGGGTTAAGTATGGTTTGGTTAAGGGTTAGGGTTAGGGTCAGGGTTAGGGTTAAGTATGGTTTGGTTAAGGGTTAGGGTTAGGGTTAGGGTTAGAGTCAGGGTTAGGGTTAGGGTTAGGGTCAGGGTTAGGGTTAGTAAAGTCATGGTTTGGGTTAGTGTGAGTGGCCACCTAATGTTGGAAAAAACCGCAAACGCGGTAAAAACGCACTAAAAACGCATACAAACGCTTAAAAACGCTGCGTTTTTTTCATGCATGCTCATAAAAATGCTTGAAAAAAAATGCAGCAGTTGTATGCTTTTGTATGCGTTTTTCAATGCGTTTTTTTGCGGGAAAAACGCGCTGCAAAAAAAAGCAAGTGTGAAACAGGCCTTACAAGCACTAAGTGAGGAGGTTTTTGAAGAGGTCGAGGATGAGCAGTCAGAAATGCCATCTGCTTCTGGCAAGTCTGCGCAACGTGCTTCCACACAAAGGCCCAGGCAAGGGACACTTAGTGAGGAGGATGACGAGGAGTCAATGGAGGAGGAGGAACACATCTCTCCAGAGGAGGGAGGTACACAAGGCTCTAGTAGTCAGTGTGTACAGCGAGGGTGGGGTGATGCTGAGCAGGCAGAGATGCTGCCTCAAGCTGGGGACAGCGTTTCCGGTCCAGTTGGCAGTCTGCAGCACATGGTTGATTTCATGCTGCAGTGCTTGTTAAATGACCGCCGCATCGCCAACATTCTCCACACGGCTGATTATTGGGTGTACACCCTCCTAGATCCTCGCTACCGGGACAACTTACAAAGCCTCATACCACAGTTGAACCGGGAGCGAAAAATGCGGGAGTACCAAGAAACACTTGTGCAGGCCATCATGTTCTCCATTCCCCCCACAAGTGTTGCTGGTAGTGCTTTTCAAACCAGCCATGTGGGTAGAGGCAGTGGAGGAAGCTCTGCACAAAGAGGTAGCAGAGGCAGTGCCGCAGGACAAGGCAAGGCCAGTATGGCCCAAATGTGGAAAAGTTTTGTGGGACCGCCACAAACGCCTACACCATCACAGACGGCTCCAGTCAGCAGGAGGCAACGTTTCCGTCAGATGGTGACAGACTACTTGTCGTGCCCTGTTAGTGTTCTCCCAGACGGCTCTTCCCCGTTCAAGTATTGGGTCTCTAAGCTGGATACATGGCCAGAGCTTAGCCAGTATGCATTGGAGGTGCTGGCTTGCCCTGCTGCCAGTGTATTATCGGAACGTGTCTTTAGTGCTGCAGGTGGTGTGGTAACAGACCGTCGCACGCGACTATCCGCCGATAATGTTGACCGGCTTACTTTTGTGAAAATGAACAAGGCCTGGATCTCACCTGAATTTGCCAGTCCTCATCCAGAATAAATAATTGGCTGGCAACAGGATCCAGGTCTCCTGTTGTGTTCATGTTTCTATGACCTGAACTTTATTTCCTGGGCTACAGCAACGCCCGTTGTTGCTCAGAAGTGCTGTCCGCACAGACAAAACACTCGCTCATGTGTAAGTGGGGTTCGGTAACGTCAGCTGATCCCCTGCTGTGTGTACGGCAAACTCTCCTGCTGCCTACAACTTCTGACTACCTCTGATTTAATATGTTCTCTGATTTGCCCTCTGTCTCCACTCTGTTTTGAGTATTTCCTCCGGCTTACAACACCGCCTGTCTCTGCTGTCAAGTGCCGTCTGCACAATCCACACTTGTTCCTGTGGTACCTGGGTCCTGTAACATCTGCTCATCTCCAGAGTTGAGCACGGCAATGTCTCCTGCTTTGTCTACATTCCCACTACTTGTAGTGGAAATGTGGACAGAGCAGGAGACATTGCCTGACTCACCTCTAGGGAGAAGCTGCTGTTACAGTACCCCAGTAACACAGGAACAAGTGTGGGTTGTGCAGACGGCATTTCAGAGCAGCAACTGGCGTGGTTGGAAGCCAGCGGAAATACTCGAAACAGAGTGAAGACAGAGGCCTAATTGGAGTACGTTGACAGTTAGTAGTAGTCTAGAAACAATCGCAAACTGCCACCAAGTAGGCCTCGGCCTACTACCTGATTTTCCCTGGGCTCCGACACCGCCAGTTGGTGCTCAGAAGTGCTGTCCGCACAGACAAAACACTCGCTCATGTGTAAGTGGGGTTCGGTAACGTCAGCTGATCCCCTGCTGTGTGTATGGCAAAGTGTCCTGCTCCCTCCACAGTCAAACAACCTCAGATTTACACCTGGCTCCAAGTAGGCCTCGGCCTACTACCTCATTTTCCCTGGGCTCCGACAACGCCAGTTGGTGCTCGGAAGTGCTGTCCACACAGAAAAACACACTCGTTCATGTGAAAGTGGGGTTCGGTAACGTCAGCTGATCCCCTGCTGTGTGGCGGGAAAACTGCTGCTGCCTCCAAATTTTAGCTACTTCAGATTCAAACATTCTCTGATTTGGCCTCTGTCTCCACTCTGTCTCTAGTATTTCCCCTGACCTCCAACACCGCCAGTTCCTGCTCACAGTTGCCGTCCACGCATTCCACACGTGTTCCTGTGTTACTGGGGTTCTGTTACGTCAGCAGATCCCCCAATGTGTGTCCGCCACTGTCTCCTGCGCTGTCCACCTTCCCACTGCAAGCGGTGGGAATGTGGACAGAGCAGGAGACAGTGGCAGACACACATCAGGGGATCTGCTGACATTACAGAATCCCAGTAACACAGGAACACGTGTGGATTGGGCAGACGGCTACTGTACGCATAAACTGGCGGTGTTGGTGGTCACGTGAAATCCTGGAAACAGAGTGAAGACAGATGCCTAATTGGAGCACGTTGACAGCCTGTTGTAGCCTACAAACAATCTAAAACTACCACCAAGTAGGCCTCGGCCTGCACCCTGGTTCTCCCTGGGCTCCAACAACGCTAGTTGGTGCTCGGAAGTGCTGTCCACACGGAAAAAGACACTTGTTCATGTGAAAGTGGGGGTCAGTAATGTCAGCGGATCCCCTGCTGTGTGGAGGGCAAACTGCTGCTGCCTCCAAATTTAAACAATGTCTTATCTTAAACTGCCTCCAAGTAGGCCTCAGCCTACAAAATGACTATCCCTGGGCTCCAACATCGTCAGTTGTTGCTCGGAAGTGCCGTCCACACAGAAAAACACACTCGTTCATGTGAAAGTGGGGTTCGGTAACGTCGGCTGATCCCCTGCTGTGTGGAGGGCAAAGTGTCCTGCTCCCTCCAAAGTCAAAATACCTCAGCTTTACACCTGGCTCCTAGTAGACCTCGGCCTGCACCATGATTGTCCCTGGGCTCCAACACCGCCAGTTGGTGCTCGGAAGTGCTGTCCACACAGAAAAACACACTCGTTCATGTGAAAGTGGGGTTCGGTAACGTCAGCTGATCCCCTGCTGTGTGGAGGGCAAACTGCTGCTGCCTCCAAATTGTAACTACTTCAGATTTAAACATTCTCTGATTTGGCCTCTGTCTCCACTCTGTCTCTAGTATTTCCCCTGACCTCCAACACCGCCAGTTCCTGCTCACAGTTGCCGTCCACGCATTCCACACTTGTTCCTGTGTTCCTGGTGTTCTGTAACGTGAGCTGATCCCCCAATGTGTGTCCGGCACTGTCTCCTGCGCTGTCCACCTTCCCACTGCAAGTGGTGGGAATGTGGACAGAGCAGGAAACATTGGCAGACAAACATCAGGGGATCTGCTGACATTACAGAACACCAGTAACACAGGAACACATGTGGATTGGGCAGATGGCTACTGTACGCATAAACTGGCGGTGTTGGTAGTCACGTGAAATCCTGGAAACAGAGTGGAGATAGATGCCTAATTGGAGCACGTTGACAGTCTGTTGTAGCCTACAAACAATCTAAAACTGCCACCAAGTAGGCCTCGGCCTGCACCCTGGTTCTCCCTGGGCTCCAACAACGCTAGTTGGTGCTCAGAAGTGCTGTCCACACAGAAAAACACACTCGTTCATGTGAAAGTGGGGGTCAGTAACGTCAGCTGATCCCCTGCTGTGTGGAGGGCAAAGTGTCATGCTCCCTCCAAAGTCAAAATACCTCAGCTTTACACCTGGCTCCTATTAGGCCTCGGCCTGCACCATGATTGTCCCTGGGTTCCAACAACGCTAGTTGGTGCTCGGAAGTGCTGTCCACACAGAAAAACACACTCGTTCATGTGAAAGTGGGGGTCAGTAACGTCAGCTGATCCCCTGCTGTGTGGAGGGCAAAGTGTCCTGCTCCCTCCAAAGTCAAAATACCTCAGCTTTACACCTGGCTCCTAGTAGGCCTCGGCCTGCACCATGATTGTCCCTGGGTTCCAACAACGCTAGTTGGTGCTCGGAAGTGCTGTCCACACAGAAAAACACACTCGTTCATGTGAAAGTGGGGTTCGGTAACGTCGGCTGATCCCCTGCTGTGTGAAGGGCAAAGTGTCCTGCTCCCTCCAAAGTCAAAATACCTCAGCTTTACACCTGGCTCCTAGTAGGCCTCGGCCTGCACCATGATTGTCCCTGGGCTCCAACACCGCCAGTTGGTGCTCGGAAGTGCTGTCCACACAGAAAAACACACTCGTTCATGTGAAAGTGGGGTTCGGTAACGTCAGCTGATCCCCTGCTGTATGGAGGGCAAACTGCTGCTGCCTCCAAATTGTAACTACTTCAGATTTAAACATTCTCTGATTTGGCCTCTGTCTCCACTCTGTCTCTAGTATTTCCCCTGACCTCCAACACCGCCAGTTCCTGCTCACAGTTGCCGTCCACGCATTCCACACTTGTTCCTGTGTTCCTGGTGTTCTGTAACGTGAGCTGATCCCCCAATGTGTGTCCGGCACTGTCTCCTGCGCTGTCCACCTTCCCACTGCAAGTGGTGGGAATGTGGACAGAGCAGGAAACATTGGCAGACAAACATCAGGGGATCTGATGACATTACAGAACACCAGTAACACAGGAACACATGTGGATTGGGCAGATGGCTACTGTACGCATAAACTGGCGGTGTTGGTAGTCACGTGAAATCCTGGAAACAGAGTGGAGATAGATGCCTAATTGGAGCACGTTGACAGTCTGTTGTAGCCTACAAACAATCTAAAACTGCCACCAAGTAGGCCTCGGCCTGCACCCTGGTTCTCCCTGGGCTCCAACAACGCTAGTTGGTGCTCAGAAGTGCTGTCCACACAGAAAAACATACTCGTTCATGTGAAAGTGGGGGTCAGTAACGTCAGCTGATCCCCTGCTGTGTGGAGGGCAAAGTGTCATGCTCCCTCCAAAGTCAAAATACCTCAGCTTTACACCTGGCTCCTAGTAGGCCTCGGCCTGCACCATGATTGTCCCTGGGTTCCAACAACGCTAGTTGGTGCTCGGTAGTGCTGTCCACACAGAAAAACACACTCGTTCATGTGAAAGTGGGGGTCAGTAACGTCAGCTGATCCCCTGCTGTGTGGAGGGCAAAGTGTCCTGCTCCCTCCAAAGTCAAAATACCTCAGCTTTACACCTGGCTCCTAGTAGGCCTTGGCCTGCACCATGATTGTCCCTGGGTTCCAACAACGCTAGTTGGTGCTCGGAAGTGCTGTCCACACAGAAAAACACACTCGTTCATGTGAAAGTGGGGTTCGGTAACGTCAGCTGATCCCCTGCTGTGTGGAGGGCAAACTGCTGCTGCCTCCAAATTGTAACTACTTCAGATTTAAACATTCTCTGATTTGGCCTCTGTCTCCACTCTGTCTCTAGTATTTCCCCTGACCTCCAACACCACCAGTTCCTGCTCACAGTTGCTGTCCACGCATTCCACACTTGTTCCTGTGTTCCTGGTGTTCTGTAACGTGAGCTGATCCCCCAATGTGTGTCCGGCACTGTCTCCTGCGCTGTCCACCTTCCCACTGCAAGTGGTGGGAATGTGGACAGAGCAGGAGACATTGGCAGACAAACATCAGGGGATCTGCTGACATTACAGAACACCAGTAACACAGGAACACGTGTGGATTGGGCAGACGGCTACTGTACGCATAAACTGGCGGTGTTGGTAGTCACGTGAAATCCTGGAAACAGAGTGGAGACAGATGCCTAATTGGAGCACGTTGACAGTCTGTTGTAGCCTACAAACAATCTAAAACTGCCACCAAGTAGGCCTCGGCCTGCACCCTGGTTCTCCCTGGGCTCCAACAACGCTAGTTGGTGCTCAGAAGTGCTGTCCACACAGAAAAACACACTCGTTCATGTGAAAGTGGGGTTTGGTAACGTCAGCTGATCCCCTGCTGTGTGGAGGGCAAAGTGTCCTGCTCCCTCCAAAGTCAAAATACCTCAGCATTACACCTGGCTCCTAGTAGGCCTCGGCCTGCACCATGATTGTCCCTGGGCTCCAACACCGCCAGTTGGTGCTCGGAAGTGCTGTCCACACAGAAAAACACACTCGTTCATGTGAAAGTGGGGGTCAGTAACGTCAGCTGATCCCCTGCTGTGTGGAGGGCAAACTGCTGCTGCCTCCAAATTGTAACTACTTCAGATTTAAACATTCTCTGATTTGGCCTCTGTCTCCACTCTGTCTCTAGTATTTCCCCTGACCTCCAACACCGCCAGTTCCTGCTCACAGTTGCCGTCCACGCATTCCACACGTGTTCCTGTGTTACTGGGGTTCTGTAACGTCAGCAGATACCCCAATATGTGTCCGCCACTGTCTCCTGCGCTGTCCACCTTCCCACTGCAAGGGGTGGGAATGTGGACAGAGCAGGAGACAGTGGCAGACACACATCAGGGGATCTGCTGACATTACAGAATCCCAGTAACACAGCAACTCGTGTGGATTGGGCAGACGGCTGCTGTACGCATAAACTGGCGGTGTTGGTGGTCACGTGAAATCCTGGAAACAGAGTGGAGACAGATGCCTAATTGGAGCACGTTGACAGTCTATTGTAGCCTACAAACAATCTAAAACTACCACCAAGTAGGCCTCGGCCTACACCATGATTGTCCCTGGGCTCCAACAACGCCAGTTGGTGCTCGGCAGTGTCTTTGGCACGGGGACTCCCTGTTGCCCAGCCTGGTTCCAGCACGCCTGCTGTTTCCGGGTAGTGTCAAGGTCACTATGCCACCAATCCGTTTTCCTGTCGTCTTGCGGCCGGGTTAGCCGACTCTACGGTGCCTACAGTTTAGGTGACTCCTATGTGGGCTGCAGGAACTGGCACTGAAGGCTGGATCCGTAGTGCCAATGGGACATGGACCCCCTGTAGGACTGTGGGTTTCGGTAACTGCGGCTGGCTTGCGGCCTGGCTACTTTGCTTTCAATGGGTACCTTCTGCTACCCACCCGGGTTCCAGCACTGTCTGCTGGTTCTCGCCAGAGCCTTTGGCCTAGGTGCCTCCATCTCGGTATCCGAGGTCCAGCACCGTCAGCTGGTCCTTGGTAGTGCTTTCTAGCACAGGTACCTCCTGCCAAGTAACCGTGGTCCAGCACCGTCAGCTGTTCCTCGGTAGTGCCATTGGCTCTTGTAGCTTTTGCTACCCATCTGGGTTCCAGCACCGTCACCTGGTTCTCGGCAGTGTCTTTGGCACGGGGACTCCCTGTTGCCCAGCCTGGTTCCAGCACGCCTGCTGTTTCCGGGTAGTGTTAAGGTCACTATGCCACCAATCCGTTGTCCTGTCGTCTTGCGGCCGGGTTAGCCGACTCTACGGTGCCTGCAGTTTAGGTGACTCCTATGTGGGATGCGGGAACTGGCACTGAAGGCTGGATCCGTAGTGCCAATGGGACATGGACCCCATGTAGGACTGTGGGTTTCGGTAACTGCGGCCGGCTTGCGGCCTGGCTACTTTGCTTTCAATGGGTACCTTCTGCTACCCACCCGGGTTCCAGCACTGTCTGTTGGTTCTCGCCACAGCCTTTGGCCTAGGTGCCTCCATCTCGGTATCCGAAGTCCAGCACCGTCAGCTGGTCCTTGGTAGTGCTTTTTAGCACAGGTACCTTCTGCTTAGTAACCGTGGTCCAGCACCGTCAGTTGGTCCTCGGTAGTGCCATTGGCTCTTGTTCCTTCTGCTACCCATCCGGGTGCCAGCACTGTCTGCTGGTTCTCGCCACAGCCTTTGGCCTAGGTGCCTCCATCTCGGTATCCGAGGTCCAGCACCGTCAGCTGGTCCTTGGTAGTGCCATTGGCTCTTGTTCCTTCTGCTACCCATCCGGGTGCCAGCACTGTCTGCTGGTTCTCGCCACAGCCTTTGGCCTAGGTGCCTCCATCTCGGTATCCGAGGTCCAGCACCGTTAGCTGGTCCTTGGTAGTGCTTTTTAGCACAGGTACCTTCTGCTTAGTAACCGTGGTCCAGCACCGTCAGTTGGTCCTCGGTAGTGCCATTGGCTCTTGTTCCTTCTGCTACCCATCCGGGTGCCAGCAATGTCTGCTGGTTCTCGCCAGTTTCTCAGCCTTCTTGTACCTTCTGCTACATTTCCAAGATCAAACTTTTTGAAATTGTCTTTGGTAATCCTTATTGATCTCCATGACGATGACCCTGATGATGACGACCCTGAAGACCACACCAAAGAAGACCAGAAATATGACCCTAAATAATAAGACCAAGAGGACAAAGAACATGAAGACAACCACCAAGATACAGAACAAAAGACAGAAGAACAAGAAGCAGAAGAAGCAAAAGCAGAAGAACAGAAAGCAGAAGAACATTAAGCATAAGACAAAAAATCAGCATAGAAGAAATCAAAATTATAAGCAGAAGAAGACTAATCAGTAAATGGGGGTGAGTCCGTTCCTCCTCGTGGTGCCCCTGGAAAATGCCTGCTGCTGCAGGCCAAACTGAACGCGGACAAATCCTGTTGTAAATCTTTTGTGACAGGCAGAACGTAAGGTGTAATCTTATAACTTTTATAGATAAGTACTACAGGAATGCCTGTCACCATAAGAAAATGAAGAAAAAGAAGAATAGGAAGAAGATGAAGAAATAGCATATGAAAATTAATAATAGCTGAATAAGAAGAATATGAAGAATGGAAAAAAAAAATTAATGGGAAGAAGGTGAAGAAGAAGAAGATGAATAAGGTGAAGAAAAAGTTGATGAAAAAAATGCTACTGCTGCGGATCATGAAGGAGAAAATGTGGTAGAAGTACAAAAGAAGGTGAAGAGCATGGAAGTTGCGAAACATACATATCTGACTAAATATAAAAAAGTTAACATAGTCAATATCTTTTTAACTCCGAACGTCTTGAAAAAAAAAATTGGAATTAATGCTATGCCATGTGATTTGAATAAACCACTATGCTTTTAATGTCTCCTCCACCTCCCACAATACATTCTACATGATTCTTATTTGTTTTCAATTATGTAGAATTAGCCAACAAGGAAATAAAGGCCTTTTTTTTAATTCCGATACCGGAAGTCCCATTGACTTGAATGGGACTTCCAGTATCGGAATCGGCGATACCCGATATTTTTTTCGTATCGGGCGATACCATCCGATACGATATTTTTGGGTATCGAACGGTATCGCTCAACACTAATCTTGACCTTTTACACACTTGCGCAGAACCTTCCCAGGTCTCAACAGAGCCGGAAGTCCTGGCCTAGCATGAGAGATCTGGGCATTTCTGTGATAAAGAGATGGGTGAGGACAGGGCAATAAACACATGAGATGCAGAAGGGCCAGAGAGTTGAGCGGTGAAGTGAATATAAAAATTGTTTTTCATTTTTAGATATTACTTTCATTATGTGCTGGGCTCTGGAGAGACCACAGAGCATGAAAAGGGACATTAAATTTGAGAGGAATGACTATTCTGTGCATCAAATATCCTGGGAGAATCAACAAGACCAGGCGAATTCAAAGTTTTCCACTACTGATGTTAATTTGGAAATAAAGAACTAAAAATAGTTACTGTATATTTCACATTTCCATAGGTTATGAAGCTACATAACAGAAAATAAGTAATATACACGTTAGTTAAATATCTCCTAAGCAGATATAATATAGTCATCATTTCCCTATTTATAGGACTGATAGTTACGACAATAAGTCAATTTCATTGTTACTTAGGCCTGTTTCACACTTCAGTTTTTGTCCATCAGTCAAGATCCGCCATTTTGCAAAAAAAAAAACGGATCCGCCATTTTGCTTGGCGGATCCGTTTTTTTTCCCATTGAGTTGCATTACCGGCGGATCTTGACGGATGGCCAACCGTTGGATCCGTTTTTTTGCGGATCCACCAAAATGTTGACGTACGCCGACTTGCCCAAACGGAGCATGTAACATTTTTTCGGGCGGCAGGATCCGCACTTCACACTGCGCATGCCCGAAAGACTTCACTCAGCCTGAAATTTAACCCTAAAGTCTGTTCTGGCGGCAGGAAAAAAACTCTCTCTCTCTCTCTTTCTCTCCTCCCCGAGCTACGGTTCCTTTAAAATTCTTCATTCATCGGATACGTAAAAAAAACGGTCCGGTGGCATCCGTTCACATCAGTTTACCAACGGATCCGATTTTAACTCACACAAAAAACTGAAGTGTGAAACAGGCCTTAAAGATAGGAAAAAAACCTAAGCAAAATAAAAAATGAATTGGCTAATGTTTCCCCATTAGAAAGCTAGAAAGTAACAGTACTGTAAACACTGAGCACAATCCAAAATCTAAATGTTGGCTTTCTCACTCACCCTATTATGGTAAGGATATGTATATTTTGCTGTTCAAATCTAAAATAAATGTCTGGCAAGTATTCGTGAAAAAGAGTAAGCACATTTGATAATGTGAGCTGGAGTTGGCATGCTGCTAGACATGTGTTTAACTTATAGTTACAATTTAACACCAAGGACCTTGGAAATATACAAGTCGTAATAGTTCTCACTTTATACCCTTATTATCAAGTTATTTTGATACTTTGTTTCCACATATGATCTTACTTCATACACCTAAAACTGTTTCTCTGCACATATATGTTTTATAAGAATGACGTCCAAGTACTGAAGAGCAGAACCAAGATTAAATAAAGGTAGATAAATTCCAAATCCTTATACGAGTTGTAATTGATTGGTATTCTATTAAATTGGTAGCTCTTCACTATTTAAAGAAAAAAATAGGACAAAACCACCACCAGCCAGTAGATAATCTGATATGCATGTCCTACAGATATGTACCGTATACCTGATTCTGATTGTCCTGCCTCATAGAAGGGAAAGAAGGAATGGGCATGTCAAATTTTAACATGTCCCATACATTGTTCCCATGGGAGATAAACCAGTCTTCCTTCTCCTTCAAAATACCATAAGTCTTTCACAACATACTAAGAGGTTCCTCAAATTGCCAATTCCTAATGGTAATTCAATAGGACATGCTTTCCTTGAAGAGTGGGCTTATATTGAAAAATGATTGTGCTACAATTTACTTCTCCCTAAAGATTTGAAATTATACTCCCCCATTACACATCATTCCATCCTACTTTAGAGAAGTATATTACGTAAATGAAATCAAGGACACCCATCTACTATTAATTTCATTCCTAGAGCAGGATTGCATGGCCTATACCTCCCCTTACACTGGCATGTCACTCTCCAAAAGAAGAGATGTTCCCCCTAGACACCGCTGAAGGGTAGCTTCTCAGACAGCCAAATCAGATCTCATACTTTGCACTTAGGAGGGGTAAAAACCAGAAATATGTGTCTGCAAATTGAGATTCTGGTTTGAAGTCATGACAAGGCTCATTAAAGGGTCGATATTGACTTTAACGATTACTACTTCCAATAGGTAGCACTTCCTCTCTGACTAGGCAATTTGCATATCTCATTTTCAGAAACCCCTCCTTTAAACCAGGTCATTCCCTAAGCTCTTTCAGCTGGTGGATCAGCAGTCATATTATTTTTCTATCCGTATACAAAATAAATTTCAACAAAAATATGGCAACCCACCCCACCTGTCCCTGTAGATGTAGGACTATTGCAAATTTTTAATTTTTAGGTTTACTTGTACACCAACTTATGAAGGCACCTAAATATACTTATTTTGAATTGATATGCCACAACTCCCCTTTTAAGCCGCAGGGGGCATATCCTACCTATTCTCAAATTTCAAAGCTTCTTCTAGGATACAAAACTTACATAAATTCATGGTCCAATGAGAACTTGATCAAGATCTAGAGGTTGACTTATCTCAATAACAGCACATCTGAAGCTCCATATCGACACGTAGTTATCAAGCAGCCCTTGCTGAAACTACTATTAAGATACTGCATGTCTTCTCCTTTTAGGGATCCACCATTAATAACCTTCCTATTACCTCTCTGTTTCTGGGGTCACCAGGAAACAGGAACACATCTTCATCTATAGGGCGGTCTGACCAGGTTGCTTGGATTATAGTCCAAAATTTGTAATTTAATAAGCACCACCATAGAAAAAGGTTGTACAAAATCTTTCTCAACATAACTAAGCAATATATGGAGCTGTGCTGTCCCGGTCCTGTACACTGCGTACGTCTGGTCGCTGCAGGAGCAGCAAACACGGACCCTAAGAATAAATCATCAATATACAGTACATAGAAACATAGAATGGTAGAGTTGGAAGGGACCTCCAGGGTATTCATGTCCAACCCCCTGCTTAAAGCAGGATTCAATAAACCATCTCCGACAGATGTCTGTCCAGCCTCTGTTTGAAGACTTCCATTGAAGGAGAACTCACCACCTCTCGTGGCAGCCTGTTCCACTCATTGATCGCCCTCATTGTCAAAAAGTTTTTTCTACTATCTAATCTGTATCCTCTCCCTTTCACTTTCATTCAACTGCGTCTTGTGTTTCCATGTGCAAATGAGAATAATGATGATCCCTCTACACTGTGACATCCTTTCAGATATTTGTAGACAGTTATTAAGCCTCTTCTTAGCCTTCTTTTTTGCAAGCTTAACATTCCCAGATCCTTTAACATGTTCTGAACAAGTCCTTTAGCTCATTAGCTCCACAGTATAGTGTGGTACCTACATATGAATCTATAAGTATAGTTTCTTTGTAAATGAGGTTTCATATGGTATTTTTCTTAGTGTGCACTTATTTCCCCAGCACCACAGTACATAGCAACATGTGCAATGTAGTGAAGTCCTGGCTGTGGCATAGAAATGTAGAGAGATGTTTCCAGGAATGACTAACAAAAGGATCCTCTCACAAGGTAGCATGTGTGAAACAATATGTAGCGGAGAGACTTTCCAGCTCCCATTAAAAAAAAAAATAGAAACAGCTCATAATCTGAAAATTAATTGAAAAGCTATCTGCACCAACATAACTTGGATCTCCTGTAGTAATACAGTGTAAAATGTGGATTGAATAGGAAACCGTTTCTCTGAAATATGGCACTTCTCTTGCCACATCCACATGAACTGAGATCCTGGCAACATTTCCTCCTGCTGTAACCAGAGCCTGAGCGCGGTCCCAGACTTCTCCATGAGTCCGGCAAAGTTACTTCTCATATTTTGAATGAAAGAATGTGTCTCCTTCAATGTAATGAAGAGTCTAAAGTAAGTTTATAGAAAAGACATTAGAAAACTAAACTAACCATACGGCTGCACATTCTTTCCTATTTTGTGATATGAAGTCAAACAAAGGAGCCCTCTGTGGAGAAAGTAACATTTTATATTTGCTTGTACCGGTTTAGCTATTTTATAATCCACGGCAGACAGTCAGGTATAATGCACATATTAGCTTTCATATGCTAGGCTCACTTCTCCTTTCTGAATTTTCTGTATTTCCTATAGGTGCTTTTCATCACGGTACGAGTACGATGTATATTGAAATGGAAAAAAAATGCAGAAACATTGCTTTTAAATGTAGGTTTATATATATTTTGTGTTTTAGGTGGTGTAAAACTGAGACCAGAGTAAAATGGGGGTACCTTGAGGAATCTAAGGCTTAACATATATTCTGGTTGTTTTGACACTTTTCTTCACTCCTTATTTCCATACAATGGCATGTAAAAGTTTGGGGAGCCCTGGTCAAAATTATTGTTATTGTGAACAGTTAAGCAAGTTGAAGATGAAATGATCTCTAAAAGGGCTGAAATTAAAGACACGTTTCCTTTGTATTTTAGGCAAAAAAAAATATATTGTCAGTTTATTTTATTTTTTTCATTTTAAAAATTACAAAATGAGAAATGGGCTGATGCAACAGTTAGGGCAACCTTGGAGATTTGTGTGCTCAGATAACTTTGACCAAGATTTCAGGCCTTAATGAGCCTGTTAGGGTTATGACTTGTTCACTATCATCCTTAGGAAAGGCCAGGTGATGCAATTTTTCCAGCTTTATAAAAACCCAACCTACTCTAACTTTGTGCCAAAAATAGCCACCATGGGTTCTTTTATGTAGCTGCCTAGCAGTCTGGAAATGAAAATGGTGGAGGCCCACAAAGCAGGAGAAGACTATAAGAAGATAGCCAAGAGTTTTCAAGTTGCCCTTACCTTAGTTTGAAATATAATTAAAAAATGACAGTTAACAGGAACAGTGGAGGTCAAGATAAGGTCTGAAAGACTAAGCAAAATTTCAGTAAGGTGCTTGTATGATTGCTAGAGAGGCAAATCAGAACCCCTGCTTGACTGAAAAAGACATTAAAAGAGTTGTGGTACATTGTTCTACTGTTCAGAGACATCTGCATAAATATGGCCTTCATGGAATCCTGCATCCTCACCATAAAATTCAGCGTCAGAAGTATGCAAAAGAACATCTAAACAAGCCTGATGCATTTTGAAAAGAAGTCCTGTAGACTAATGAGGTTAAAATAGAACTCTTTGGCCACAATGATTAAAGGTATGTGTGGAGAAAAAAAGGGCACAGAATTTCCGGAAAAGATCATCTAGCCATTCATTATGCATGGGGGTGGATCATTCATGCTTTGGGTTTATGCTGCACCTAATAGCATGGGGAACATTTCATACTTAGAGGGCAGAATGGATTCAATGACATTTCAACAAATTTGTGATGCAAACATAACACCATCTGTAAAAAAGCTGAAGTTGAAAAGAGGATGGCCTCTACAAGTGGATAATGATGCTAAAACCACGTCAAAATCCACAATAGACTTCATCAAAAGGCGGAAGCTGATGGTTTTACAATGACCCTCATAGTCCCCTCATCTGAGCATCATTGAAAATCTGTTGCTAGATCTCAATAGCAGTGCATGGAAGATGACCGAGGAATCTCACAGAACTGGAAGAACTTTCCAAGGAAGAATTGATGAAAATCTCTCAAACAAGAATTGAAGGACTCTTGGCTGGCAACAAAAAGTGTTTCAAAGAGTAGATTGTCCAGTTCAACGATGACGTGAAAAAAATAGGTTCTTTATTCACTTAAAACATTCTCAAATAGAGGATAAAAAATCAGCATAGATAGTTACAGAGCATTGCGCTATCAACGCGTTTCTGGTGTCCAAGCACCCTTAACAAAAGGTGTTTACAAGCTGTGATACTTGCAAAAGGGGGTGTTATTAGGTACTAACCATGCAAGGAGCCCAATATTTTGCAATGACCTATTTTCTTTTTTGTAATTTTTAAAATGTAAAAGCTGAAAATATATATATATTTTTGCCTAAAATACAAAGGAAATGTGTCATCTTTAAATTTAGGCCTTTTTAGAGATCATCTCATCTTCAACTTGTTTGACTGTTCAGAATAACAGTAATTTTAGCCAGGGGTTGCCAAATTTTTACATACCACTGTATATGTTCCTTTGATGTTTTGCTATCTTCAGTCTAAATCTACAATGTGCACATTATAATAAAAACATGGAAAACCATTAAGGTGTGTTCAAATTTTTGACTAGTGCTGTGCATTACCAACTCACCGAAAAAGGACATAAATTTAAAGAAAGCATTGGCTCGGTCATGATGAGTAGGTGTGCTGAAGTCAGAATCTCATCATTCATTAGGAGACATACAGTAGACCTCTTAATGAACCCAGCACAACTGACAAGCAGCATGCACCTCCATGTGTGCGCCACGCCACAAATCTTACTGTAGTCGGGTACTGATGTAATATTTGTGGCATAAGCAACCCTATCGTCATAAATTTGACAAGCAGATGTTGCCATGCCCCCGTCCCAACCCAGTTCTGCCCACTTTGTTGGAGGAGGGCAAATAAGGCTTGAGAATGCCATAAGTTGCAAAATTTTATTGCGGTCTTAAGATGTGCCAACATTTTGAGACTTTTCTACGCTTTTTACTCCATAATACTGACGTAAAAGCTTTGACGAATCAGGCCCTTTAACTTTATTGTAATATGCCTACCTTTCAGTCACAGCTTTCATGAATTCCTCCACAAGGTCATCGTAAGCCTTCCCTCTCACTCGCTTGTGTCTTAGTCCAATGTAGAGAGGATCCTGTAGTAATTCCTGCAAAACAAAATGTTATTAGTATGATTAAAATACAGGTCCACAACAAACTAAACAAAAAATTGACAAAATAAATGATAATGAAGGCAAATATTATTAGCTTCTACTATTCCACTCTCTGAAACTGAAGGATCCATTTTCAAGGGACTTTAAAAATGATAACAGTAGGCATTTAAAAGGAATCTGGGGGTACATGGATAAAGTAACATGCTGTAGATATTAGGTAATAATAAAGATTTTTAAAACTTACATAGAGAAAAGTTTGACCTTTTACAACTCCCACGGACATTAATATTTTCCTAAAGTGAAATCATTACTTCTATTAAACCGCGGGATAGGACGAAGTTACATCCTGTAATTTTCTATCATTAAAAGAACCGATAAATCTTTGTGGTGTATGTTTTTATTTGCATAGTCATCCCAGCCATAATGTCATGCTTGGTAGGGATGCTCTCATAGGCAGGAATGCCAAAAGCCTAATTGATGCCTTATTTATTGAAACACATCACAGATACGTGCAAGTGGGGGGAAATAGAGCAGAATAATGATGAACAATATGACATGTCCTGCGGAAATGTTCCATAACACTGGGTTTATAAAGTCCACTCCCTCATAATAAAAATTATTGTTTATTTTCCACTTATGCTATAATAAACAGATGTGTAGGGTGTGCCATCACTCTGTGATGGGGGCACAGTCTAGCCTCTCAAGGACCCCCATGGATCTGGAGAGTTCAGGTGACACAGTGCTGGTGTTGTCCTACATCCCATTATTTTTCTTGCAACTAGAACTCCTGGACAGACAGCTGTGAATGCGACTGCATAAATGTGAATGGGGCCATGCTGCTGTTCCTGCCCAGCCTGTCACTTTATGACCTTTAAGAGCCTCTTTAGGAACCTTTACATCGGCCAAGAAGCAACAGTCCGAACGGAACATGGCAACACAGAAAGGTACAAAATAGAGCACGGCATTAGACAAGGCTACATCCTGTCACCATTTCACTTCAATTTATATGCAGAAGTTATTTTCAGTAAGACTGGATTTGCCAAAAAAGAGGGAATTTGTTTTGGGGTTACCAGGATGGAGCAGAGCCAGAGGACACCAGAGTCTGGTTGCTCCTACTCCGGCGCTGAGAAGAAGCACTTCCCCGACTTATTAAACGTGTTTATTTCTTCTAGCAGAACAAGGGTTAATCGGTCATGTTGGTAATCCTCATGCTCAGCTTTGCTTGGTTAGCCACTTCTTTTCCCTATAAAATCTGGGCTCTATTGCTTATCTTCATCAGAGTTAGCCTTTTGCTGCATGACTAAATGAGGGAGAGAAGTTGGTATGAGAAGAAGTGCTGGAGGAGTTATAAGTGACTGTTTGGTTTGTACGCTTGGTAATTCCTTATCCTTTCCTATTATTGGTTTCTTCCCCTTCCTACACACCCCGGTGGATCCCTCTGTTATATGTGACTGTATATTTGGTGTGTGTGGAGTTTTGAGTTTCCCCTTGTCTTTGCCCCCGTTTGTTGGGTTAGTGTACATCGGTGTACAGTAGTGCCCCCTTCTCCCTGGTTGGAGAAGGAAAACAGACGGAGGGCTAATTTTGGAGACATTGAAGGGTGGAAGCCACCTAGTGTTAGGGCCAGAAAAAGAGGCCCTGGTCCCAGATCACCTGACAGTTGTGTCATGACAGAATCAATATTGCTTGATTAATCATCAACAATCTTAAAGACGCAGACCATTCAACATTGTTAGCAACAAGAAGGACTTGAGTGTCAAGATGGAAAGCTCAAACATAGGACTGTTACTCAACACAAAGACAAAGATATTAGAAATTAACTAATGCCAGGTACAACCAGGACATATTTGAGATGGATAGCGACAAACTGGAAGTTGTGAAGGACTTCAACCTAATGAGATTGAAGATAACTCAAGATGCAGCGATGACACCAGAAGTCAATAGGAGAATAGCTATGGGTAAATCAACACTGAAGTTACTGGACAAGGTCTTCAAATTGAGATACATTTCACTGGTCGAAAACAAAGATAGTAATCACTGGAGAAGGACATTATGATCAGAAGAATAGAGGGAACAAGGCGAACAGGAAGACAAGCAACCAGATGGCTTGAAGCTATCAAGATAATGGCAGAAAAGACCCTGGTGGACTTATCTAGGTTTGAACAAGATCGACCTTCCTACAGAGCTTTCATCCAACAATTCACCATAGCTCGAGATTGAGCTGAAGGCTGTTAAATAATAATAAATTGTAAGTCCATGAATGCTATACTGTTGAATGTATTGTGTTCCATCATTCTCCATGAACAGCCATTTCAGGCTACAAGAACTATATTTCTTGTCATTGGAACTACTGACAGAAAATAGAGAGAAATCCCTGTCACCATTGATCACTTCCTTATCACCATATATCATATATACATATGGGTAAATGATATTAGAAACTGTTTTTACAGAATGCTCTTTTATAATATTGTACAAACTTTACATTTAGTAGTCACATGAATCTATCGTTTTATATAGAACCACAATGAATATTTTATCTCCGCACCAGATCAGCTGCATAGGTATTTTCAAGTTCTTCTATGCAAAGGGGGTGAAATCCAACCTTCATAAACACTTTTTTCATGTGTTTTATCCTGCTTACTAATGTAAGACACTCCTGCCTGATATCAAAATCTGAACGCAGGACGTTCCAGGACAGAAGATGAAGCAGCACTTCCTATTCCAGAAGATGAACCAGCGCACCCCATTACGGACCCCGTATGGACCTTGCCCCCGAAAAATAAGAGCCACTGATTCCTGATTTTTATTGCAGAATCAGTAATCAAGTTTGACACCACTGGCCTCGCAGAACTAGACCTTTTCAAAGTCTTTTTCTCTGAGGATTTTGTTAACCTCATGGTGAGCCAAACTAATTTATAGGCTTGTCAATTTTTGGCACAAAACCCCTGTTCTGTCTCCAACATCTGACTCAGAATCCTGATTATCTGCTTGTTAATGTTTACAGTGTTTTCTGGCTCCATCTAAAACAAGAGTCATAACCGCAGTGTTATTGTGTGTTTTACTTTTACTTTGCTATTTCCCTCTGTTTGCAGTGCATTCTGGTAAGGTTGCAATGCATCCTGGTAGCCTTTTGCAAAGGATTATGGAACAACCCCGGTTCATGAGTTTCTAACTGGTCACCTTTAGATGCAGTTGAAATTATGCAGTTTTGGGGCCTGGTCCTTCACATGGGGATCCTGAAGAAGCCAGAACTTCGGCAATATTGTAGTGTTGATGTTTTATACGACACTCCAGTGTTCCGAATGGTCATGGCCTGGACACGTTTTGAGGCCATCCACAAATTCCTGCATTATACCGATAATGCACAGTGTCCCCCATGAGATGACCCCAACTTTTACCGCCTGTTCAACGTTCGGCCGGTCATCGAACACTTCAACAAAGTTTGCTGAAGCGTACGTGCCCCAAAGGGACATCTGCATGGATTAGTCCTTAATTCATTTTAAGGGAAGGCTCAGATTCCGTCACTACCTGCCCAGCAAGAGGGCCAGGTATGGAATTAAACTCTATAAGCTGTGTGAGAGTACCTCAGTGTGCACCCACAGGTTTAGAGTTTATGAAGGGAAGAACACCAGGATTAAACCCCCTGAATGTCCTCCTGTCCTGGGAGTGAGTGGGAAAATTGTGTGGGATTTGGTGCACCCACTGCTGGATAAAGGTTATCACCTCTACACTGATAACTTTTATACCTGCATCCCACTCTTTAAATCACTTTCTGCATGAGGTACCGCAGCCTGCGGTACTGTCCGCAAAAATCAGAGAGGACTCCCGAAAACGCTACTTGGGCAAATGCTCAGAAGGGGTGACAGCAGACCCCAATATAGTGAACACCTGGTGGTGGTCAAGTTCAAAGACAAGAGGGATGTCTTATTCTTGACCACCATACACAGTGATGGCAGCGCCCTCAGGACTGTACGAGGTACCTCTACACAGGTCTGCAACCCGGACTGTGTACTGGGGTACAACAAAAACATTGGGGGCGTTGATCTCTCTGATCAACTCCTCCAACCGTACAGTGCTTTGAGAAAGGCCAAGGTGTGGTACAAAAAGCTGGACGTGCACATCGTACAATTGGCAATGCTCAATGCTTTCCTGCTGTCACGATGTGCAGGCCACACAGATACGTCGTACCTTCAGTTCAAGGAGGAAGTGGATAAGGCCCTGATATTTGGCACTCAGGAAGGAGCGGGCCCAGTACTTTTGGTACTGAAGGTACTCTTATCGTACCAGGTCAGCATTTTCCAGGGGAGGTCCCGCAAACTGGAAAAAAAGGTGCCGAGTATGTTACAAAAGGGGAGTACGCAAGGACACCATTTATCAATGCGACACCTGCCCTAAAAGTTTTTACATTTTCTTCCACAAATAAACACAAGAAATTTTGCAGAAATGTTACCACTATCATAAAGTACAATATGTCAAGAAAAAATAATCTCAGAATCAGTGGGATCCGTTGAAGCGTTCCAGAGTTATAACCACAAAGTGACAATGGTCAGATTTCAAAATTTAGGCCTGGTCATTAACCTACAAAGTGGGTTGGTCCTTAAGGGGTTAAAGTAATGATATGTGGAAGTTAACAAAGGCCAACCAATGCGTGAAAGTAAACAATGCCCGCCCAACTTAATGCACTGCCAATGTAAGTAAACTGTCACAATCCATTTTTGGATGTGTCAGAGTCTGGACTCTCTTATACAAACCTTTTTGCTTTCTGGCCCTTGGGGGTTAATGTGGGTTTTTGCCCCCGGTGGCCGCTGGTGTTACTACAATTGTAGTTGGTCGGCTGCTGGTTTCCCCCCCCTGGTTGCCGCTGGTGTTACTACATGTTTAGTTAGTCAGCAGTTGGTGACTACTCCCACTTCCCTTTATAAGTCCACCTGGTGCTGCAATTCACTGTTGGTAATACAGTTCATTTGGAAACCAACAAAGGTGAAGACTGGACCTACCTGCTGCAGAGTGGGTTTAGCTTATCTGGAGCAGTGGTGTTGCTGTTGGATGCTGATTGGGTGCCTTCTCTGCTGCTTGGAGCATTGGCAGCAGATAAAGCTAAGTTTTGGTTTTTAGTTGCTTTAACTCTGTGGTGTCTGTTTTAATTTTCCTTTCGTGTTATTGGTGTAGTACACTTTATTCCCTGTCTCACCTCCTGGGGAGGGGGTTGGGGTTTAGCTCAGGGTTAAACAGGAGATAGGGACAGGTTTGGGATTTGGGCCTCACTACCATTAAGTGTACCCCCAAGTTAAGGAAAGTCAGGGCCCCCTTAGCTTGAGGGGCAGTTCAGGGGCCAAGGTTCCACGTCTCCTGTTTTTCCCTACTGCCCCGTGACATTATTACCAACCGCCCATTTTTTTTAAGGTGAGCCATGGCCCTAATGCAGACCTGTCTCCTATTGCTGCAGACCCTCACTGAGGAGCGTGGGGTGGAGCAGCAGCTGCAGCAGTTGGTGGGGTTCGAGGCCTCAACTCAGGTTCAGGTTCAACCAGAACCCAAATTATCTCTCCCAGACAGGTTTCTTGGGGTTTAGCTCAGGGCTAAACAGGAGATAGGGACAGGTCGGGACTTGAGCTTCACTACCATTAAGTGTACCCCCAAGTTAAGGAAAGTAAGGGCCCCGCTTAGCTTGAGGGGCAGTTCAGGGGCCCAAGTTCGACATCTCCTGTTTTTCCCTACTGCCCTGTGACATAAACTATTGCCTGACCAAATCAATTTGAAATTGCAATTCTGTATTTTTTCATGAACTCATGTGAACTTTTTTATTCAGAATAGTCACTATTTTGTAGACATATTTTTTTTTACATAGCCTAGTAAGGCTATGTGCACACATTAAGCAAATGGATGCAGAAATTTCTTCATCATTGTGCATCTCTTGGCAGGAAAAATGCATCAAAAAACTTTCTTCTGCGTTTTTAATGCATTATTTCCTGCATTTTTGCCCTGCACATTTGAATGAAGTCAATGGCGAAAAATTCAGGGCAAAAAACTCTCAGAGAATTGACATGCTGCAAATTATTATCTGCACCATATCTGCAAGTCAAAAAAGTCAATGTGTGCATGACACGTCAGTGCTTTCTTTCACTTTGCTGGCATCAGGTTATGAATCAGGTTTTGTTAACAAATCTGCATGGCAAAATTGCACCGTGTGTACATGACCTAAGTAACACATTGCTGGAATCAGTGTCTATGTCGCTACATTCCTCTCTTACTAGGTGGTAAAAACCTAGGGACAGATTTCCATTAAGTCTTTTTTAAGATTTCCTTTAAGTCTTTACGCTGAATAACAGCTTCACTTCTGCTAAGTCTGTGAATAGAGGACTGCCAATAAGATATAACTACACTACATAGTTGGACGGCCCTCCAAAGTGTAATGAAATAAAAGTGGATCCTCTTGTTTTTTTGTCTTTGCTTTTTTTTCTGGGACTGACAATTCTTCTTGTTTTACAAAGAACATATGAGCCGAAGACACATCAGTCTCCAACTGTCAGTCCCTATTTATTTCTTACACAAGGCTGTAATGCCATATGGGTCAAATAAGATATGAGTCAGCCATTTTGAAAAAATCCCATTGTCATCAAAAAAATGGTGACCGATTTACAGAGTTCCAATCCTCACAGATGCAGAAATCTAATTACTTTTCACCACTTTGTTTTAATAAAATGTTAAAGTAAAGCGGTCCAGGAAAGGAAGGAAAGTGTTCCTTCTTACTCTGAGTCATGACTTTGGCTTTATTTTCTGCTTTCACATGATATTTTCTTTATTATCAGAAGCATACATGACTGTAAAACATCATGAGAAAAAAATAGGTCAGTATGTGCGGTGAATGACCTCATATTGCATCAGATAATCCATTTCTGTGTGTTCACAAAACATTACCCTAGAGAATACTCTCCGATTTGTGGGATATTTCCATATTGGCCATATGAGTCACACTGAATGTTCTCTTGGCCGCAGCCTTTCTAATTGACTGCACATAAGTATGTTTCCTATGTAAAATGTATCTTTTATACATAGGGAATTATAAGCAGTTGCATTTTTGTATAGATGACTAATTGCTATATTCATGGACGGCCAATAGGCAGAAAACTGTTCATGGTGGATATTAGTATTTTTGGTGCTAAAAATCTAAAGCCAAAAATGTGTATTCGAATAAAGAATTATTAAACGTATTTGCTATCAATCTTTTACAGGACAACAAAAGTTGGTTTGTTATATGTTCCATGAAGTTTTGGCTATAGAGCATATGTTACTTTTTTTTACCTTATTCAAATGTGAATCTAAAGTGTCAGCAATGTGCAACCCCCATAATGACAGCCATAGACAGTCGAAGAAAGCAATGTGCAACCCCACAATCACAGTCATAAACCTTCGAAAAAGAAGTAATGTGCAACCCCCATAATGACAGTGATAGACATAGACCTCTGAAAAATAGCAATGTCCAACCCCCCATAATGAGAGCCATAGATCTCTGAAAAATAACAATGTGCAACCGCCACAATGACAGTCATAGACCTTCGAAAAAAGCAATGTGCAACCCCCATAATGAGAGTCATAGAACTTCGAAACAGGCAATGTGCAATCCCCATAATAACAGTCAAAGACCTTTAAAAACACAGTGACAGCCATAGATCCACATTACAGGTTATAAGAATAAAAAAACTGCCAATAACTTCCTCAGCAACCCTACAAAAGTGTCTGTCCTTACCCTTCTCGTGACTCAAAATGTCCCAAATCTCCATATAACCCACTTATAGAAAGGAGATTTGCTTAAAGTGAGATAACAGTCATATGTTCACTATTTTGGTGAGTTTTTTACCTCAGTATCTATAAGCCAAAACCAGGAGTGGGTGATAAATCCAGAAGTGGTGACGTGTTTCTATTATACTTTTCCTCAGACTGTCCCACTCCTGGTTTTGGCTTATAAATACTGAGGAAAAATACTCACCAAATACTGAATGTGTGAATGCAGAATAAAGGGCTATATATATATATATATATATATATATATATATATATATATTTATTTATTTACATATACACACAGAGCTAAAAAAAAATAAAGGGAGCACATCTAGTACATTGTGTTCGTTAAGAGTTCCCTTTATTTTTTTGAGCTGTATGTATATATATATTATATATATTGTGGTGTAGTGACCACTGTGTCCGCTAGGGGGCGCTGTGTGGGTGTCCCAGGACGAATGGATAGCCTTGTCCAGAGTGGTAACAGGAGCAGGGTGCTAAAGGATCATTATGTATCTCAAGGTGGGTGGCCTTGGGATGGAGGCTTGCTTATGTGCTGATCAGCAGAGCTGATCTTTCGCTCCAATGTGTCAGGGAGAAGTCTCCAGGTAGCTGGTGAGACTGGTGGGACCAGTTACCTACTAACCCACCCAGGGGGTGTGTTTAAGAACGCTATTGTAAAGTGTGTATGAGTGGTTGAAGGACCTTTGATGAGGTCATAGCCATGTGACCCGGTGTGCGTGGCTATGGACCATATAAGGTGGCCAGGGTAGGTCACATGGAGTGAATGCAGGGACCCAGTTGGTCCATTTTGAAAGGTCCCGTCTGAGAGAGATGGGGCTGTCTTCCTGACAGCAAGTGAACACTGTGTTAATGGCTGCACATGCCTGATAGTTCCCTGGAGGGAATGAATGTCTGCAGTGTGGAGAAGCAGCCATGAGGTAAACCCTGAGAGGGGATATACAGTATCTGTGAGGCTAAGAGAGCCTGCGTATGGCATAACCTGTGTGACCACAGGGATAACAGAGGGAAGCTCTGTCATGGACGCTATGCTGTTAATATGAACTTTATGTTGCTGGTCATGGTTTATGATGCCTAAATAAACCTCATGGACTGTGATTGTTTTATGGACTATACTTGCCTCCCATGCTGGCACCGTTCCAGCGATGTCAGCACTCACGGTCTCGGGGATATCGTGCGGTTGTTGTGACATGTGACTCCGGCGCTCAATCAGTGCTGGCGGCAACAGCTGCTCTCTCACTTCCTCTTAATGTTCAATTCGACAGCAGGCGGGGACAGTGACGCCAGCACTGATTGGGCGCCAGGGTCTCGCATCAATACAACAGCACAGGGGCCCCAGGGAGAGAGAATGCCGATACTGCAGGAACTGCACCAGCACAAGAGCGGAGTATAAGCTTTATTACTTTATCAGGGCCAAGTGTGGGGAATGAGAAGATGTTGTCCAAGTAGTGGACAACTTCTTTAAGACTGGACAACCCCTTTAAAGACTATTTCTTTGCTCAAACAGTCCAGTGAGTTTCTATGAGATATCATTCTTCATTGTTCTTCACTACTTGTAAAAGTTGAGAGATGGAAACCTATTAAGCAGCAGCAGGACACTCGGGAAGAGCAGAGTGGAGCTGCATTTCCTAGGAATATAGACTGCACTCTGCTCTGTAAGGGTCTGTGCCTACGATCAGGAATTGCTGCAGGTTTGACACTGCGTATTTATGCAGCATCAGACCCACAGCGGCCAGATGTGACAGCATAGTGGATGGGATTTCTAGAAATCCCATGTCCACTATGCGTCCATAGTCGCCTGCGGATCACCCACAAACACTGACATGCGGCGGCGTCTTTCCAGACCACAGGCAGCCAACTTCTCTTGCGGTGCCGCTAATGAAACAAGTCACCACCTGGTACATGAGGAGAGAGGACCCTACCCGTAAGGTGTTCACAGTCTACAAGGGATGGGGGAGGATACGGTAGATGAGGGCAGAGCTGGTAGTGCAATATACTGCATTTTACCTGTTCTACATGTACCGTACGGCTCTCTACATGTACTGTTTACTTTACAGCTTACTACCTGTGCTATATGTACTGTACTGTTCTCTACCTGTACTATATTTACTATGCTGCTTACTACCTCTGCTACATGTACTATATGGTTTTCTACCTGAACTAAACGTACTATACTGCACTTTACCTGTTCTACATGTATTGGACTGCTCTCTACCTGCACTATATGTACCACACTGCTTATTACCTGTGCTACATGTACTGTACTGCTCTCTACCTGTACGATATTTACTATACTGCTTACTACCTGTGCTTTATGCACTATATGGCTCTCTACCTGCACTATATGTACTATACTGCACTTTACCTGTTCTATATGTATTGTACTGCTCTATATCTGAAATATGTGTTTTATACTACATTTTATCTGTTCTACATGCACAGTATTGGTCACTAACTGGACTACTTGTATTGTACCAATCTCTATGTGCACCAGAACAAACATTTTCTGACTACATACAAAATTATTTACACATTTTGGTGCTGATTATGGGGTCATTCACAAGTTTTACCTCCTATAGATATGTGGTCTCAGGCTATATCATTTTCTTGTCATCAAGGAACAGATTAATATTGTAACTTGAAGAATCGATGTATATTACTATGTGGGTTATTACAATAACCCACCACTGTTGTTTTATTCTAATAGATACAGTACATTAGGTAGTTGGATACATTTGGGTACAATTGTAACTTCGGTATCCTCTGGAGCCGCACCAGTATTATATTATTAGTCTGTACTTTACATCATAAACTGGAAAACTAAGGTAATAAAATGTATTTTTAGCTGTAGAGCCTTATTTATTGTCATTTGCATACAATCCTTCATATGCTCGCAAATCCTTTTTCCATTACAAAACCTCTACTTTATTACCCACAGAAGTTGTGGTTTTTGTACAATTTTGTAGACGTACTCAATACTGGGCAAGTCTGAGCAGCTGAGACAGTCTGGAATAGCAACAGACACAGTAATGTCAATCTGACACTGGTTACTGAATGGAGCAGAATGCTTCTGTGTGATACAAATCAGGGCATGCACGATGTGCTCCAAAAAGTAGCAAGGATAGCTGCGCTCCAAAAGTGATGCAAAATTATGTTTCACAAGAAGATTTAGAACCATGCTGACCATGCTTTACCATCCCAAATACTGTGCTTTGTGGCTCCACAGCCTTGGGGTAATTGGCACAGCCATTGGCAGCTTTCAAGGTTATGAGCATTTCTGCTAAACCGCATGGCTGTGTAATACATAGTGGAATGAGGCTGGCAAATTCATGTACTATATTCCCATACAAAATGAACCACAGAAAAAATATGAACTTAAATTCTGTATTTAGCTGATTCGATTATATAAATATTAAAGAAAAATGGCCATATATTATCCAATGTGATGGAGGAGGGGTAGATGGACGAGAAAGATGATTAGTACATCTTTCAACACAAGTGGCACCTAAAGAACTGTACCTTATGCAATCAAAATCAGTTCCATTAACTATAATGCTCAGACCAAACAATGGTCTTCTTCTGCCTACTTATTGGACTTCCTTCCATATACTGTATATTGGAGTAGATGATGACATGCAATGTCTATCATAGATGCTGGAAGAGAAAGAACTAGGAGACAAAAGAGCCCAATAGGGTCTTATCCGATGATAACGGAAGGGTAGGGAATGTAAGAACACTCACCTGGTGTGGTTGTGTAGGGAGGTGGACCTGACAGGCAGAGGGTTAGCTCAGTGTAGGAATAGAAACACTGAGAGTAAGAGAAAAAGGTGTCACGTGGCAGTTTGACCATTAGAGGGCAGTGAGGAGCTTAGGAGAGAGTGGTTACATAACTGCCAGGGGTCAAGGTCACTGTGATTGGTTGGAGGTCACTGTCATTTGATTGTGGGCGGAGCTACCTAGGCTGGTAGTATAAAGGCTGAGGGAAGGTTCCAGAAGCTTCAGTCAGCCAGGGGAGCTCACTAGAAAGGAGGGTCTGTTGTGAGTTGAAAGGCAGTTGAGAGCCCTCAGAGAGGATCTGACAGTAGAGACGGTCACAGGGGGTGGCCTAAAAGACAGCAGTGACAGACAGAGACGGTCTGTGAGTGATCAGTACTCTGAACGGTGAAGCGCTGTGGTGGAAGTGCCTAGGGCAGCCACAGTGAGGAGAGTCACAGAGGACGCCACGATAGAGAAACAGAGGAAGAGAAGGTACACCAGGTCTGTGTTAGAAGGAACTGTGAAAAATCCTGTAGCAAAGTGCTAGAAGTCGTCAAGGAACGGTGAATAAATACAGGCCTGTTGAACTCAATTTCTGTCTCAAGTCTCCAGTCTGTCGGCGCCAAATAGTGGGTCACCCCCCCAGTTCTGTGGGATCTGCACACCTTCCCCGCCTATCAGCATCACCGCATCATCGCCTCTCCCTCAGCCCGAACCCCTACAGTTGCAAACAAGCAATATGAGATGGAGATGTATTACAGCTGCTGCAGAACACCGATCACGTGTTGTCCCATGGAAAATGAAGAACAGAAAGGAGGTGCCATTCAATGCGCTGCTGAATTAAGCTCGATGGCAAGGTGAAATCAATAGTATTTTATTGTAAAGATTTACAGGTCAACACATTTCAAGGTCTCACACGATTTCTTCATCAGGACGAAAACCTCCTGTTGAAGAGGTCGTGTGAGACCTTGAAACACGTTGAACTAAAAACCTTTACAATAAAATATTATTGATTTCACCTTGCCATCGAGCTTTGTTAAAAATCACATTGAATGACACCTCCTTCCTGTTCTTCATTATCATGGGTGCTGAATATATTTGTTTATAATCACACATACTTAACCTCTTAAGGACCAAGCCACTTTGTAGGCTAATAACCAGGCCTAAAATTGGAAATCTGACCACTGTCACTTTATGTGGATATAACTCTGGAATGCTTCAACGTATCCACAGATTCTAAGGATATTTTTTTCGTGACATATTGTACTTTATGATAGTAGTAAAATTTCTTCAAAATGTCTTGTGTTTATTTGTGAAAAAAATGTAAATTTGGCAAAAATTTCCAAACTTTTAATTTTTATGCCCCTAAATCAGAGCATTATGTCACATAAAATAGTTAATAAATAACATTTGCCACATGTCTACTTTACATCAGCACAATTTTTGAAACAATTTTTTTTGTTAGGAAGTTAAAAGGGTTAAAATTTGACCAGCGATTTCTCATTTTTGCAACAAAATTTACAAAACCATTTTTTTTAAGGACCACCTCACAATTGAAGTCACTTTTAGGAGTCAATATGACAGAAAATGCCCAAATTGACACCATTCTAAAAGCTGCACAAAACCGCATTTAAAAAGTTTATTAACCCTTCAGGTGCTTCACAAGAATTGAAGCAATATGGAAGGAAAAAAATGAACATATAACTTTTTTTTTCACAAAAATTTTACTTCGGACACAATTTTTTAAATTTGTTGTGAAATGTTTCCTGAGTACACCGACACCCCGTGTGGAGGAAGACCACTCTTTAGGTGTATGGCAGAGTTCGGAAGGGAAGGAGCACCATTTGAGGTTTTGAAGGTAAAATTGGATGGAATCGAGAGCGGACACCATGTTGCCTTTGGAAAGCCCCTGAAGTACCTAAATGGTGGAAACCCCCCACAAGTGACACCATTTTGGAAACTATACTCCCCAAGGAACTTATCTGGCTGTGTGGTGAGCACTTTGAACCCCCAAGTGCTTCACAGAAGTTAACGTAGAACTGTGAAAATAAAAAATCATATTTTTCCACAAAAATAATCTTTTTGCCAACAATTTATTTTCCCAAGGGTAACAGGAATAATTGGACCCCAAAAGTTGTTGTGCAATTTGTCTTGAGTACACGGATACCCCATATGTGCAGGTAAACCACTGTTTGGGCGCATGGCAGAGCTTGGAATGGAAGGAGCGCCATTTGACTTTTTCAATGCAGAATTGGCTGGAATTGAGATTGGACGCCATGTTGCATTTGGAGAGCCCCTGATGTGCCCAAACAGTGGAAACCCCCCACAAGTGACAGCATTTTGGAAACTAGACCACTCAAGGAACTTATCTAGATGTGTGGTGAGCACTTTGAACCCCCAAGTGATTCACATAAGTTTACAATGTAGAGCCGTGAAAATAAAAAAAATAATATTTTTTCCACAAAAATGATCCTTTCACCCCCAAATTTTTATTTTCCCAAGGGTAACAGGAGAAATTAGACATTTACTTCTGCAGTCATGAAGCGGTTAATGAAGTGTTAAGTTCTTTGGGTGTCACAGAGAACTTAAGGAGCCATTGTCTCAAGAGCTTGTTCCCCAGACCAGCACCAGCCTTTTTAACTTGGACAGCTCAATGTCTGTGTGACTTCATAAGCCCGGCAAAGAAATTACACCTTGGGCTATCAATCAAGCTAAAGAAGCTGAGGCTGGGCCTGGAAACAAGCTAGGAAGGCAGAGGTTTGGGAAAGGTTCTGTCACGCCCAAAGCACTTAGCGCCTCATTTATATACTATTGAAAGTGCTAATTACTGAGAAATGCAGCAACAGATAGACAATATAAAGGTGTGAATGGATTTACATTTAGAAAACCTGCATGCTCATATACGTGGTTTGGAGGGATGGTTTTACTGACAGGTTCTCTTTAATACAATTGTGAGATCGACATTAACTAATATTATATACAGAAATACTGTAGAACTCCATTTCAGCCTTGACACTGAGGCAACCCACTTAATGAGACTTGATAAAACTATTATTAGTGGTCATATTGATAATATTGTTTGAACCGTAATCATTTGATTACTTTATAACACTATAATTTGGGCTCTGAATGGCGGTATTTAAGCCATATTTGCCAACTTTCTTGAACGTTTGGGAAGCTCTCAGAAGAAGGGGACATTTGGAAGAGTTGCCAAGTCCTCCAGAGGCTGCATAGACTTTCTGCTACATGATCCATCGTAATGTTTCTTTCAGAATGACATGAAGTCCCTGCACTCAGACACACATTTAGGGAGGCAGGAATGGACTGTGGATATAGGATGTAGCATAAAAACTGTCCTAATGCTTTTTAAAACTTGGCAAATATAATGTAAGTACCATCGGAGGTATTATTTAAAAACATTAGAACACTATGAATTTTTTTAGAGCACTTTACAGCATTACTTTGATCAGCGTGAAGTAAAATGTTTCAATTACTATGGTTTCACTATTTGGGCACCTAATACAATATAATTATACAGCTTTTTTCATGGGAGACTTTCGTGACTTCTGGTATGGGGCACAATGATTTCTTTATGTTCCCATACTGTTGCCTATGTCAGATCCACTTAAAATGGATACAGTTTGGCCTAGTATGGCTCATGCAGTGGTCAGACATCTAATTAATAAAGAAGCAAACTAAATATGTAGTTCGGTTCAACAAATCCAGTATACGTAATTCTATCAGAACAAATTGTTTTATTCATTAATAATAAATTCTTCCAAAGATCTATGATATGTCATACCATTCACAATACAAAAAATTGACAGGTATCTATTTCTTCCTTGGACATTGAGTAATGCTCCATTACAACAATATAACAGAGCTCGAATTTCCATCCATATAAACTCCCTATACACCTCAATTTACTGCCTTACGGAAATAAATTCTAAAATTTGTTTCTCTTGGCCTACTTAAGGATGTCTTTTGGAAATGAGCAAATTGGTATATTGATTTTTTTGTTATAAAATCCCAAAGCATGATTCTAGAATGCATAGTTAAAAACAGATAGTCCCTTGCATAGTAACTCCTTCATGACAGGGACATTTTCCATCTTTGCGCTTTCAATTTTTGCTCCCATTCTTCCAAAATACTTTTTTATTTGGCCATCAACATAGTCATATGACATCTTATTTTTTGCGGTACGAGTTGTAGTTTTGAAAGTCATCTATCGCTTTACCATGTAATGTACTGTAAGGCTATGTGCCCACGATGCGATTTTTAAGCGTTTTTGCCGCGATTTTCGCTGCGAAAACTTTTAAAAATAGTGTACAGAACGCACCCCATGCATTCCTATGGCATTCCGCACATGCTGTGCTAATGCTGCGCTTTTTTCCGTGGCGGAATCGCATCGCGGAAAAAATCGCAGCATGATCATTCTTTTGTGCGGAATCGCAAAGAATTGCCGCGATTCCGCACCCATAGGAATGCATGAGAATCGCTTACTTCCTGCATGTGGCTATGCCCACCATGCGGGAAGTTAAGCGTCTCATGTGCGGTTGGTACCCACAGTGTGGAGGAGAGGAGACTGTCCTCCAGGCCCTGGGTACCATACCCCTGTAAAAAAAGAATAAAAAATTAAAAATCGGGGAATATTTACCTTCCGGCGTCACGCGCTGCCATCCCGAGCCTCAGCGTTCCCAGTAATGCCTTGCGGCAAGGTCCTGTGATGACGTAGTCTCGCGTGACTCTAGTGGTCTCGTGAGATCGCTATAGTAACGCGAGACCAACGTCATCACAGGTCTCGCAAGGCATCGCTGGGAACGCTGAGGCCCGGGAATGCAGCGCGGGACGTCGGAAGGTAAATATACCCCGATTTTTTATTTTGTTATCATTTTTAACATTTTATCTTTTACTATTGATGCCGCATAGGCGGCCTCAATAGTAAAAAGCTGGTCACACTTGTCAAACATTATGTTTGACGAGTGTGACCAGCCTGTCAATCACTTTCCAAGCGATGCTTCAAATCGCTTGGAAAGTGCTTGAGAAAATCGCGGCAAAATCGCGAACAGAATCGCGGTAAAATCACGTGGAAAAAAACGCGCGATTTCTGGGAAGGAGTCTGGTTTTCATTGTGAGTTTTAAAACGCTACGTGGGCCCATAGCCTAAAATGGGAAAGACATTTTCAAGTTGGCAAAATGTTTAAAAAGAAAAAAAAAACAAGTGTTGCAAACAAGTGCTCAGCATTCTGGTAACCGCTTGAAGGCTGTTGGAAAACCATTCCAGGTGACTAGTCGATAAAGCTGCTTGAGGGAATGCCAAGGATGTGTGAAGCTCCACAGAATAATGGCGGGATACTATGAGAAAAATAAGGTTCAACATATGCTAGTTTGTGTCAAGCATTTTGTTACTAGTTGTTTCCATATGTGTCTCTCCGTGCTTTTCAGTCTTCAGTCTGAATCTTCAATGTGCACATTCTAATGAGAACAAAAACCATTGCATGAACAGGTGTTTCCAAATTTTTGACAGTAACCGTATAGCTATATATACTGTATATACAGTGCAATGAAAAAGTATTTATACCCCATGAACTTTTCCACATTTTTTCACGACACCACCTCAAACTTAAATGTATTTTATTTGGATTTTATGTAATCATTTTAAAATATAAGTCTCAAAAATGTAACATGCATTCGCATGCAGCCCCAAGTCAATTCTCTGTTGGACCACCTTTCACTGCAGTTACTACTGCAAGTCTTTTGGGGATGTCTCTATCAGCTTGACACATCTGGAGACTGAATTTTTTTCCCATTTTTCTATGAAAAACTAGCTCTGGCTCAGTGACATAGGGTGGAGAGTGTCTCTGAACAGCAATTTTCAAGTCATGCTACAGATTCTCAATGGGATTTAGGTCTGAACTGTGACTAGGACATTCAAACTCATGGATATGCTTTAATCTAAACCCTTCCATTGAAGCTCTGGCTGTATGTTTAAGGTTGTTGTCCTGCTAGAACTGAACCTACACCCCAGTCTCAAGTTCTTTGCAGTCTCTAACAGATTTTCCTCCAGGATTGCTCTGTATTTAGCGCCATATATCTTCCTAACAAATTTGACCAGCTTCCCTGTCCCTTGTCAGAAAAGCATGACCACAGCATGATGCTGCCACCACCATGTTTGATGTTCTTTCAGGGTGACGTGCTGTGTTCATTTTTTGCTGCACATAGCATTTTGCATTTAGACTAAAAACTTCTTTGGACTTATCTGACAAGAGCACTTTCTTCCACAGGTTAGCTTTGTCCCCTACATGGCTCTTTGTAAACTGCAAATAGGACATCTTATGGCTTTCTTTCAAAAATGTCTTTCTTCTTGGCACTCTTCCATAAAGACCAGATTTGTGGAGTTGTCCTGTGGACAGATTCTCGCACCTGAGCTGTGGATCTCTGCATCTCCTCCAGAGTGACTATGGGCCTCTTGACTGCTTCTCTATTTAATAATATATATATATATATATATATATATATATATATATATATACGCCTTATCGTGTCTGTCTGTAACCGAAATCGCGGGCCGCTGACTGGTCGCGGCCGCCACCGATCAGTGGCAGACACAGGCCTTAATCTGTAAAAAAAGAGAATTAAAATAAAGAAAAAGTTATTCTCACCTTCCGGCGGCCTCCTGTCTTCTTTTCATGTGCCCGGCCTCGCGTTCCCAGTAATGCTTTGCAGCTTAGACCGCTGATGACGTCACTCTCGCGAGAGCGAGAAGGAAGACCGACGTCATCAGCGGTCTAAGCCGCAAAGCATTACTGGGAACGCGAGGCCGGGCGCGTGGAAAGAAGACAGGAGGCAGTCGGAAGGTGAGAATAACTTTTTTTTATTTTTTAATATTATTTTTGTACATGGCTGCGGCAGTGATTGGTCGCGGCTAAAGGGCTGCGTTGCTGATTGGTCGCGGACAGAGGGCCGCGACGCTGATTGGTCGCGGCTACACGGAAAGGGGGGTGAGGGGACCATGCATACCAGGAAAGGGGGGTGAGGGGACCATGCATACCAGGAAAGGGGGTTAGGGAACCATGCATACCAGGATTGGGGGGTGAGGGAACCATGCATACCAGGATTGGGGGGTGAGAGGACCATGCATTCCAGGATTGGGGGGTCAGGAGACCATGCATACCAGGATAGGGGGTTGACTCGGGGTAGCATGCATATCAGGATTGGGGGTGAGAGAACCATACATATCAGGATTGGGGGTGAGAGAACCATACATATCAGGATTGGGGGGTGCATTATTGCATTATTATTAAATCTTCAAAAATAAACTGCATATATATTTTAGAATACCCGATGCATTAGAATCGGGCCACCATCTAGTAATATAATAATCTTTATTTATATAGCACCAACATATTGTGCAGAGCTTTACAGTTTAACAGTTGCAAACATAAGTCATAAGTAACAACGGTAACAATACAATAATTAAAGCAAAATAAGATGACCCTGCTCGCGAGAGCTTACAATCTAGAATGAGGTGGGGGAGATACAAAGTACAGGTGTATATTTACAATGATGTTTTTACAATGATGGTCCAGCCATCTTGAGAGATTGAGGGATGGATGGAGATAGTGAATGGGCTACACACGCACACTTAAGATAAGATAAGATAATCCTTTAATCGTCCAACCATGGGGAAATTCAGAGCATTACAGCAGCAACGCAGGAACAAGTACAGATACAGATGCATAAAGGCATTACATTGACAGTAGGTAGGTACATATACAAAAAAAAACCCAAAAAACTTACACATAGAATGACTTTGATTAGTGAACGTGATAGGCCGCTCTGAACAAATGTGTTTTGAGGGAGCGCCTAAAACTATGCAAATTGTGGATAGAACTAATTTCTTGGGGTAGAGCATTCCAGAGGATTGGCGCAGCACGGGAGAAGTCTTGGAGTCGGGAGTGGGAGGTACGGATTAGTGCAGAGGTTAGTCGAAAGTCATTTGCAGAGCGCAGCGGTCAGTTAGGCTGATAGACAGAAATGAGGAAGGAGATGTAGGGGGGTGCTGCACTGTGGAGAGCTTTGTGGGTGAGAACAAGCACTTTGAATTGGATCCTATAATCAGTGGGCAGCCAATGTAAGAACTGGCGAAGAACGGACGTGTCCAAGTACCGATTAGCCAGGTAGATGACCCTGGCTGCTGCATTAAGTATGGACGGGAGAGGGGATAGTCGAGTAACGGGGAGGCCAATTAATAGAGCGTTGCAGTAATCTAGGCGGGAGTGGATCAATGCTACAGTGAGGGTTTTTGTTGTTTCCATGGTGAGAAACGGGCGGATTCTAGAGATGTTCTTTAGGTGTAAGCTGCAAGAGCGGGCAAGAGATTGTATATGGGATGTGAAGGAGAGATTGGTGTCAAACATAACACCCAGACATGGCGCCTGCTGCCAGGGTGTTATTGTGGTGCCACCCACGGAGATGGAAATGTCGGATTTAGGGAGGTTAGTAGATGGCGGGAGCAGAAGTAGTTCAGTTTTGGAGAGGTTGAGTTTCAGATAGAGAGAGGACATGATGTTGGAGACTGCGGACAGACAGTCACTGGCGTTCTGTAGTACAGTGGGGGTAAGGTCAGGGAATGACATATATAGTTGTGTGTCATCAGCATAAAGATGATACTGAAAGCCAAATCTGCTGATGGTCTGCCCAATTGGGGCTGTGTAGAGAGAGGAGAAGGGGGCCAAGGACTGAGCCCTGAGGTACCCCGACAGCGAGAGGAAGAGGAGATGACGTGGAGCCAGAGAACAAAACACTGAAAGAGCACTCAGAAAGATAGGAAGAGAACCAGGAGAGAGCAGTTTCCTTAATGCCTAGTGACTGAAGCCTAGAGAGTAGGAGATGGTGGTCAACAGTGTCGAAAGCTGCAGATAGGTCGAGAAGAATGAGCAAAGAGTGGTCACCGTTATGTTTTGCTGTCAGAAGGTCATTGGTCACTTTGATGAGTGCAGTTTCAGTCGAATGTAGGCAGCGAGTATAAGGGAGTGAGTTTAGAGATGAAGGGGAGATTGGAGACTGGTCTGTAGTTGTTTGTGCAGGATGGGTCCAGAGCGGGTTTCTTTAGTAATGGAGTAACGATGGCATGTTTGAAGGAGGATGGGAAAATGCCCGAAGAGAGGGAGAGATTAAAGATTGCAATTAGGTGAGCTGTGATGACTTGAGAGACTGGAGGAGATGTGAGGGAATGGGGTCGGTAGTGCATGTGGTGGGACGAGAGGAAGAGAGGAGTCTGGAGACTTCTTCTGTGATGGGATCAAATGTGGAGAGTGAGCCAGGGGAGATGCAGGAAGGAATGGGAGTCACAGTACTTGGTGGTTGGGAGCAGATTTCCTGACGGATATTATCTATTTTTTCTGTAAAGTGGGAGGCCAGGTCATCAGCACAAATGTCTGTGATAGGGGCTTGTGCTTTCTGCCTGAGGAGGGAGTGAAAGGTGTCAAAAAGTTTCTTAGGGTTGTTGGCTAGTGAGGAGATCAAGGTGGTGAAGTAGGTCTGTTTGGCGATGTGATCGGCAGGGTTATAGGTTCTTAATATAAATTTGAAGTGGTTGAAGTCTTCTGGTGTGCGGGTTTTTCTCCATAGGTTTTCAGCACTCCTAGAGCATCACTGGAGAAGTTGAGTTTGTCATGTGAGCCAGGGCTGTTTTACTCTGTGCTTGGAGGTTCTGAGGGTGTGGGGAGCTACTTGGTCAAGGGTGCTTCTAAGAGTGTCGTTGTAGTGATGAACAGCCAGATCAGGACAGGAAAAAGAGGAGATTGGGGACAGTGATGAGTGTAGGGAGTCTGAAAGTGTCTGTGGGTTAATGGCTTGTATATTTCTGCCTGTGTGGTAGGTAGGAGTGAGCTGGGGTGGGCGAGGATTTGTGAGCGTGAAGGAAAGAATGTTGTGGTCAGAGAGTGGAAGCGGTGAGTTATTTAGGTGGGAGATTGAACAGAGCCAGACAAAGACCAGATCAAGGGTGTTACCGTCCTTGTGTGTCTCAGAGGTTGAAAGCTGCGAGAGGCCTAAAGAGGTGGTTAGTGATAGAAGCTGGGATGCAGATGTGGAAGTAGGGCTGTTAATGGGGATGTTGAAGTGTCCCAGGATAAGAGTTGGTAGTTCTGAGGACATGAAGTGTGGCAGCCAGGCTGAAAAGTGGTCAAGGAAGTGGGTGGGTGAGCCTGGGGGCCAGTATATGACCGCTATTCTGAGGGAGAGGGGACGGAAGAGCCTGATGGTGTGGACCTCAAAAGAAGAGAATATGAGTGATGGAACTGTGGGAATGACCTGGAAAGTGCATTGTGGGGACAGGAGTATGCCGTCTCCACCACCATGTCTGTTTGTGGGTCTCGGGGAATGAGAGAATTGTAAGCCACCATAGGAAATGGCAGCAGGAGAGACAGTGTCAGAATCCTGAATCCAGGTTTCAGTGAGGGCCAACAGATTAAGAGAGTTGTTCAGAAAGTAGTTGTGCAGGAAAGGAAGCTTTTTACAAACAGACTGTGGATTCCAGAGGGCACAATTGAAGGATGGAGATGAGGGAGTGCAAGTAATATTAATAAGATTATTATGGTTTCGATAGGAGGTAGGGTAGGGGTTGAGGTTGGGGGATGGTGGACCAGGGTTGGGGGAGATGTTCCATGAAATCAGTAGGAGTAGGAACATTAAGCGCAAATAGTTGTTGGAATTGTAAGTAGTTTTTTTCTGCGATGTGTTTAGGCAAGATGGGCTGAGGTTTCTCAGGAAGGTGAGGAGTGCATTGGAGCTGTACATGGGAGAGGGAAGTATATAGGGGTTGATGTGTATGAGTCATGATGGAGGGGGGATGGGGTGGTGAATGTGGATGGCAAGGGAGCACAGGAGGATAGAAATAAAGCACATGGTTAAAGGGGAGAGCAAAGTGTGGGTTACCTGATTCCTGCCCTGATTAACTGCCATGGATAACTGCCGTTTTCTTGTTGCTTAGCTACTGTGATGCTTTGATAGAATCATAGAATCATAGAATTGTAGAGTTGGAAGGGACCTCCTGGGCCATCTGGTCCAACCCCCTGCTCAAAGCAGGATTCGCTAAATCATCCCAGTCAGATGTCTGTCCAGCCTCTGTTTGAAGACTTCCATTGAAGGAGAACTCACCACTTCTCGTGGCAGCCTGTTCCACTCATTGATCACTCTAACTGTCAAAAAGTTTTTTCTAATATCTAATCTGTGTCTCCTCCCATTCAGTTTCATCCCATTGCTTCTAGTCTTTCCTTGTGCAAATGAGAATAAAGTTGATCCTTCTACAATGTGACAGCCCTTTAGATATTTGTAGACAGCTATTAAGTCTCCTCTCAGTCTTCTCTTTTGCAAACTAAACATTCCCAAATCCTGCAACCTTTCTTCATAAGACAGGGTTTGCAGACCGGTCACCATTCTGGTCGCTCTTTTCTGAACTTGCTCCAGTTTGTTGATGTCTTTTTTAAAATGTGGTGCCCAAAACTGGACACAATATTCCAGATGAGGTCTGACCAAAGAGGAGTAGAGGGAAATAATGACTTCACGTGATCTAGACTGTATGCTTCTGTTAATACATCCTAGAATTGCATTTGCCTTTTTTGCTGCTGCATCACACTGTTGACTCATATTCAGTCTGTGATCTATTAGTATACCCAAGTCTTTTTCACATGTGCTGTCACTTAGCCCTATTCCTCCCATTCTATATATGCTTTTTCCATTTTTATTGCCCAGATGTAGTACTTTGCATTTCTCCCTGTTAAAAACCATTCTGTTAGTTGCTGCCCACTTCTCCAGTTTATTTAAATCTTTTTGAATCCTCTCTCTCTCTTCTCTAGTATTAGCTATCCCTCCTAGCTTTGTGTCATCAGCAAATTTAATCAGTTTACCCTCAATTCCTTCATCTAAATCGTTGATAAAGATGTTGAACAATACAGGGCCCAGGACAGAGCCCTGTGGTACCCCACTTGAGACATTCTTCCAACTGGATGTGCAGCCATTTACGACCACTCTTTGGGTCCGATCACTAAGCCAGTTATGAATCCACCTAACAGTTGCCTTGTCCATTCCATACTTAATCATTTTTTCAATAAGGATTGTATGAGAGACTTTGTCAAATGCTTTGCTGAAGTCAAGATATACTATATCTACAGCATTTCCTTGATCCACCCAATCAGTGATACCGTCATAGAAGGAAATTAAGTTAGTCTGACATGACTTATTAGTTACAAACCCATGCTGACTCTGTTTAATCACTTCATTCTTATCCAGGTATTGACATACATGTTGTTTAATAATTTGTTCAAAGATCTTTCCTGGTATAGAAGTCAGACTCACCGGCCTATAGTTACCTGGGTCCACCTTCTTCCCCTTTTTGAAGATAGGAACAACATTTGCTCTTCTCCAGCCTTCTGGCACTTCTCCTGTTCTCCAAGAATTTTCAAAGATTATAGAGAGGGGTTCAAAAATTTCTTCTGCTATCTCCTTCAGTACTCTGGGGTGTAATTCATCTGGACCTGGAGACTTGAATTCATTTAGGCTAGCTAAGTGTTTCCTCACTATCTTTCTGTTTATAGATATCCTGGATTCTTCTATTCCCTTAATAGGACAGTGAATAACAGTTGATGTTACATTTCCTTTCTGAGAGAAAACAGATGCAAAATAGGAATTTAAAAGTTCAGCCTTCTCAACATCCTGTCTTACCATTTCATCATTTTCATCCTGTAAAAATCCTATAGCATCTTTGACTTTTCTTTTACTTTTGACATATCCCCAAAATCCTTTATTATTGCTTTTGACATCTCTTGCAAGCCTCAATTCATTTTCAGCTTCAGCTAATCTGATTTGTGCCCTGCAGGTTCTGCAGACAGCATTATATTCTTCTTTAGATATGCCTCCCTCTTTCCATTTTATAAACATTTTTTTCTTCCTTTTTAGCATGTGCTTAAGTTCTGTGTTCATCCATCCTGGTTTCCTTAACTGCTTCCTATTCTTCCCTCTTTTCGGAATTGTTAACAACTGTGCTTTGAGAATTTCATTTTTCAAGATTTCCCATCCTTCCTGGGCATAGTGCGTACAAGTCGCCAACACTTTTCTCATTCAACTCCAAACCACTTCTTCCATTAGCATCAGCACATGGGCAGGGAGATTTCTGGCATGGGTTTTCAGGGCTAAGCAGTCATCTGCAAGCCTCATATCACCGAGTACAACGCCAAGCATCTGATGAAGTGGTGTAAAGCATGTCAACACTGGGCTATGAAGCAGTAAAAAAAGGTTTGTGAAGCGATCAATTTCGCTTCTCAGTCTAGCAGTCAGATGGACATATTTGGGTTTTGTGAATTCCACAAAATTTACCTGCCTGACTGCATTGTGCCAACTATAAAGTTTGATGTAGGATGCATAATGTTATAGTGTTTTTATTCTGAGGTTGATCTTAGGCATATCTTTTAGTGAAGGGAACTCTTAAAGCTTCAGCATAAGACATTTTGGGCAGTTTTATGATTCCAACTGTGTGGAAACAGCTTTGGGAAGGCCCTTTTCTGTTCAACGGGATTGTGCCCCAGTGCACAAAGTAAAGTCCATAAAGGCATGGTTGGGTGAGTTTGGGGTGAAAGATCTCAACTAGCTGTCCTGGACTCAACCCCATCCAACATCTTTGGCATGAACTAGAACCTAGACTACAAATCTGGCCCTCTCATACAACATCATTGTCTGACATTACAAATGCTCTTCTACATGAATGGGCAAAAATTCCCACAAAAACATACAGAACAGTGGAAGCTGGTACAGCGAAAAGTATGGGGGAAAAGGGAAACTGCATTTTACCTGGATTTAGAAAGGGATGTCCTAAAAGCTTCTATACATTCCGTACATGTATATACAGGAGCTTTGATAACATCCCATTCTAAATCCATAGTCATAATATGTAGTTTTCCCCCTACCCCATCCTTTACAGCTGTAACAATTTCCACTGAATTGTACAATTTGTGTGCTTTGTACTTTAATTTTATAAGTTTATTCTAAAAAGGCAGTAATTCAGTTTACGTTATAAATATTCAATAATTGCCTATATCTCGCTATACCAAAGAGAGCTGCTGCACTTCTTGATATACATTAGCAGCATTTACAATTGGATCTTGATTATCACTAATGAATAATAAAAATCCAATTATTGAAGCATAACTATCTTGTATCAAATTGATGCTTCATTTGAGATCATTGAATAATTCCCAAATTAAATTACTAGTGTCAGTTACATAATAACCATGAATTACAAGATACTTATACTATATATGAAAATCATATATCATATTCTAATTACATTACACATAAGGGTACTATAGACATCTTCATCTAGGATTTGTTTGTTTTCATGCCTACCTCATTGTCAGTACCCACATCCAGCATCACCGGGAGACACTCTTGAGGCTTTACTCCTCCACATGCTGTGTATAGAGCCAGTTTACCAACTGGAATGCCCATGCCGTAACTTCCAAGGTCTCCGAGACCAAGAATTCTTTCTCCATCTGTTATAACAACAGCCTGTAAAAGCCCACAACATACGATATAGATAATGAACATGTGTTTTTGTCTTCACGCTCCTGCAAATTACCTTATATCACGATGTATTCCCTGTCTAAGCTTTTGATAAAGATAGGTTATGGCAGAATGTAATACTAAGCAAAGCCAATGTGGTTAATTCATCACTGCTAAGTGGAATCCAGGACAATATGAGCTAAAATATAGATCTGGAAATTATATAATTAGTGTCTGATGGACGTACAAAATTACAAGAGTTTACATTTGGTAAAGTCAAAATGTACAATAACAGAGCGTGCAGAAACAGTACAAAGAGCATACGGTAATACAAATGGAAGCTCTCATGGACAGCTGACATTTTTACATTTCCTTTTCACCCCATCTAATTGCATCAATTATGTAGCAATAGCCATCGCAATTGCTTATCAACTAATAATTCAAGAAAATTGTCATTAGAGTGCAATATTTGCCCCAAATAACATCATGCTCCTAGGAATCCGATACCGTAATACCAATAATTAACATATTACTCCACTTAATTACTGCTGAAAACATTTAGGCACATTGCATACAAAAATTAAAAATGTTATGTAGTAACCATACAAACAATTTTGACGAGCTCCAGAGTCACCAGAAATTACTGCACTCTCGATAAAAGAGGGCATTTTTGTGTCCTTAAAAAACAAAATTTGACGAGTCCATTAATTTTATGAAGTTGGAGAAACTTATACAGAAAATTATAATTGTAGATATCATTTTCTAGCTCACAGTGAATAGTCATATACTTCTAAGGATCTTTATGGTTCATTATGTCTTTCCAATGTATCTGTAAAAAAATGTTTCCAGACACAAAAAATGTGTCCAGAAAAACTAAAAAAAAAAAAAAATCAGGTTGGAAAGCCTGCTGCGGACTCTGCTGGAATGATAACAGGGGAAAGCCCCTTCCTCACGCTTAAGAGTATTCATAAAGTTTTAATTCATGTTCCAATTTACAGAATGGTGAAATTTATAGCTTGACTCTTAGAATAAGGCCTTATTCATACATTAGTATTTTTGGATAGTTTCATTAGTATTTGCAAATAAATCCAGGAGTGTCTTCAAAACACAGAAGTGTGAATGTTTCAGTTATAGATTCTCTCTCTGTTGGCTTCTGGTAGGAAAAAAAAGTCTGACCTTTATTTTACCCCTAATATAAAAGTATTCAGAGATGTATCTGGTATAGAGAAGCACTGGTATATGGAGATGTGTCTCTATCTACCAGTACAATGTGCCTGTAAAGAACAAGCATACTGTTTAAATCTATAGGCAGAACAAATCCAAATAGACTTAGGAGTGCAGTCTGATGTGATTTGCTAATGTTCCTACCATGTTAGACGCTGTGAGTTTGAATCCCAGGATGACCACAAAAAAGAAAAGCAAATGGTTTCTTTAACTATAAATAACCTATATGGAGTCATCTACCGATTACAAGGAGATAACCTCGCCCCAATGACCAGAGTTGGATGGTGGAGAAAAAAAAAAAAAAGAACAATCACAAAAGCTTCCTGAAGATACAAGAATTGCAACTGGGCTCCCCTCCCACATCGGCCAGTAAACAGCTGAAATTAATCTGAAGATGGATGTGGTTCATTAGAACAGCAATTCTGCTCTGCAATTTTGTTATTTTTTTTCTAAGAAAGCATCTAAACATTGTTTTGGATCCATGTACTTTTACTGCTAAAATCAGCTTCTGATGTAGGCTTTTCTACAGAGCCATGGCTTTTATTATAAACTAGCTAAAGAGCCAGGCGTTGCCTGGGCATAGTAACCAACTGTGGTTAGCTATAACAAATTATAATTATTATATTGCACATAAAAACATTTCACATCATATATTCAACACTACAGATTTGCAACACAAACTAACTAAACGATTACCCAAGTATTGATAGTATTTTATTTTCAACTCATTCAAGAGCCTTTGGAATGAGTGGAATTCTGGGAATGAAAATGTCCTCTCCTTTGGCACATCCTGTTTCTGAGCTGTGTATCTAACCCTATCCTGTGTGATAATGTCTGCTGAGCTGTGTATCTAATCCTATCGTGTGTTACTGATTGCTCAGCTGTGTATCTAATCCTATCCTGTGCGATACTGACTGCTGAGCAGTGTATCTAATCCTATCCAGTATGATACTGACTGCTCAGCCGTGTATCTAATCCTATCCTGTGTGATACTGACTGCTGAGCCGTGTATCTAATCCTATCCTGTGTGATACTGACTGCTGAGCCGTGTATCTAATCCTATTCTTTGTGATACTGCCTGCTGAGCTGTGTATATAATCCTATCCTGTGTGTTAGGCATAAGGTTTCTGCATCTGCTCTGCAGGAATCCAGAGCTTCACATTCTGTGGTCTCTTGCTGTGTATCTACCGCAGCAGCAGATCGCTCCAGAGACTAAGTTCCTCTGTTCTCCTACTGGGCATGCTCACGAGACGATCTCCCATTGGAGATCGGGAGTTATGTGCCCAGGTCCTGCTCCAGATCTCATTGGTCCATCTCGGAGATCTGGAAGCTTCCGGAAGGTACCGCCTATAAAAAGCGCGCATGACCGTTCGGCCATGCGCTAGTATAGACACTAGATGCTAACTGTGTGAATGATGATGGATGTATGAACCTGCGAATGACTCATTAAGATCCCCTCCCTCTGATATTACGAATGTGTACAGGGACTTAGATTAGAGTTAGCACCAGCGCGTGGCAAGCCTCAAGCCACTACAGCATCATCCACAGTGCTAGCGTCCAACATTGCGCCTGCTTCCTTGCTTTGTCGACTAGCGGCAGTGTCCTATGCCGCACTGCAGTTGCAGCCCTCTTTGGCGCCAGCAGTAGTGACGCCGCACACACGGTAGGTCTAGATGGATGCAGCTCCTCTGTCTTGGGTCCTGCTCCTGTGACCAGATACCATGTGTGCATTTACCTGAGTCCTGTGACACTAACAGGCTCAGCCTTTTGTGTTTACCTCTGCTGACATTTCTGTGAGCAAACAGATTGCTTAGCGCACTTGGGTGACGTTCAACCCGCGTGCACATTTCCGCCATATTGCTCGTCTGTCACTACTTAGCAGCAGTGTTTACACCTACTGCACGGTGGACCCCGAGCGGTGAACGCACTTTATTATTTATTTTTATTTAGTGCGTTCCGCCATTCCTAACACTGTGTGATACTGATTGCTGAGCCGTGTATCTAATCCTATCCTGTGTGATACTGGGCTCCCCCTGCAGTTTGTGTCAGAGGGTGGACTGTGTTGGCACCGTAATAGTGTTATTTCCAGCTTTACAGAAGGATGATAACACCATAGAAATGATAAGAATAATAGGCCTCAGTTACCACAACTGTATACAAAGAAAACTGTTGCTGATAGCAACCAATCACAGCTCATTTTTCATCTTTTAAACAGCTCTGGGGCAGTGTGGCGAGTTTTGAGTGGTGTCTTTTGTGTTTCGAATTTTATGTGGCGAGGTTGGTGTATGTGTGGTGAAATGTGTGCTGAGGGTGGTATATGTGTTGAAGCACGTGGTAGTGTGTGACGCATTTTGTGTGTGTGTTCATATCCCCGTGTGTGGTGAGTATCCCATGTCAGGGCCCCACCTTAGCAACTGTACGGTATATACTCTTTGGCGCCATCGCTCTCATTCTTTAAGTCCCCCTTGTTCACATCTGGCAGCTGTCAATTTGCCTACAACACTTTTCCTTTCACTTTTTCCCCACATTATGTAGATAGGGGCAAAATTGTTTGGTGAATTGGAATGCGCGGGGTTAAAATTTGCCTCACAACATAGCCTATGACGCTCTCGGGGTCCAGACGTGTGACTGTGCCAAATTTTGTGGCTGTAGCTGCGACGGTGCGGATGCCAATCCCGGACATACATACATACATACACACATTGAGCTTTATATATTAGATAACCTTGCCATTTCTGAACAGAGTGTATGTCTAAGGGTATGTTTCCATGTGGCATATTACATCCGGATTAGCTGCGGGTTGAACGCTGCATACAGTCACAGCGTTCAATCCGCAGCGTCCAGAAGTTACAGCATAGTGGAGGGGATTTTATGAAATCCCGTCTCAACTATGCGTGCGAACATGCATCCGGCGGCCCTGCGTTTCCGGACATGCAGCGCATCTTTTAGACTGCAGCATGTCTGTTTACCTTGCGGAGACGCTCAGTCTAAGCAAGATAAATAGCCTACTCTATGTATACGATGCGGCGATTCCAGATGTGTTCAATGAGCACATCCGGAATCACCGCTCGTACAACAGGGGGCGGGGCTTTGGGGCGGAGCTGGCTTTCCGCTCCGTCCAAAGCACAAGGAGTGAGCTAAGTGGAAACATGCCTTAACTGGTCACGATTAGAGTTGAGCGATACCGTCCGATACTTCAAAGTATCGTATCGGATGGTATCGGCCGATCTTTAAAAAAAGTATCGGTATCGCCGATTCCGATACCGGAAGTCCCATTCAAGTCTATGGGACTTCCGGTATCGGAATAAGAAAAACCCTTTCCTGCCCTTGTACAGCCTCTCTGGGGTCTGTACGGGCCTTTCGGGGGGCTGTGCCGGCCTGCCAGGGGGTCTGTGCAGGCTCCGGTGGTCTGTGCCGGCCTGCCGGTGGTCTGTGCAGGCTCCGGGGGGCTGTGCCGGCCTGCCGGGGGGCTGTGCCGGCCTGCCGGGGGGCTGTGCAGGCTCCGGGGGGCTGTGCCGGCCTGCCGGGGGGCTGTGCCGGCCTGCCGGGGGGCTGTGCCGGCCTGCCGGTGGTCTGTGCAGGCTCCGGGGGTCTGTGCAGGCATCGTCCGATGGGACTACAAGTCCCATCGGGCGATGCCTGCTACCATGACAGTGATTGACACATTAGCCAATGATGGGACAGTAGTAGTCCCATCATCCGGCTAATGTGTTAAATGTAAAAAAAAAATAAAAAAAAAAAAAAAATAAAAAATTACATGCTACATACATACAACATGCATACTACATACATGCTACATTCATACTACATACTACATACATGCTACATACATACTACATATATACTACATGCATGCTACATACATACTGCATGCTACATACATACCACATACATACTACATACATACTACATGCTACATACATACCACATACATGCTACATATATACTACATGCATGCTACATACATACTACATATATACTACATGCGTGCTACATACATACTGCATGCTACATGCATGCTACATACATACTACATACATACTACATGCTACATACATACCACATATATACTACATACATACAATACATTCATACAATACATACATAGACATACAGTACATATAACATAGAGTAACATACTTACCAATACTTGTCACATTGTTCCCCGAAGCCATTGTCGTCTACGGAATAAATATTAACATAACAAACCACAAAAATACTCACCCACGATCCGAAGCAGTCCACGAGTGTGTCCCACGACGATCTTGGGTAGAGAACGGCAGCATCAGATGATGCTGCCGTTCTCTACGGGCTGCAGGAATCCAATGACGGAAGGTAGGTATCCTTCCGCACTGTATTCCTCCGCCACTTAAAAAAAAAAAGTCCCTAGTCTCACTTTATGCCATTGCTGTGTGGGAAATTCCCACGCAGCAATGGCATAAAGTGAGACTAGGGACTTTTTTTTTTTAAGTGGCGGAGGAATACAGTGCGGAAGGATACCTACCTTCCGTCATTGGATTCCTGCAGCCCGTAGAGAACGGCAGCATCATCTGATGCTGCCGTTCTCTACCCAAGATCGTCGTGGGACACACTCGTGGACTGCTTCGGATCGTGGGTGAGTATTTTTGTGGTTTGTTATGTTAATATTTATTCCGTAGACGACAATGGCTTCGGGGAACAATGTGACAAGTATTGGTAAGTATGTTACTCTATGTTATATGTACTGTATGTCTATGTATGTATTGTATGAATGTATTGTATGTATGTAGTATATATGTGGTATGTATGTAGCATGTAGTATGTATGTAGTATGTATGTAGCATGCATGTAGCATGCAGTATGTATGTAGCACGCATGTAGTATATATGTAGTATGTATGTAGCATGCATGTAGTATATATGTAGCATGTATGTGGTATGTATGTAGCATGTAGTATGTATGTAGTATGTATGTGGTATGTATGTAGCATGCAGTATGTATGTAGCATGCATGTAGTATATATGTAGTATGTATGTAGCATGTAGCATGTATGTAGTATGTATGTGGTATGTATGTAGCATGTAGTATGTATGTAGCATGCATGTAGTATATATGTAGTATGTATGTAGTATGTATGTAGCATGCAGTATGTATGTAGTATGTATGTAGTATATATGTAGTATGTATGTAGCATGCATGTAGTATGTATGTAGTATGTATGTAGTATATATGTAGTATGTATGTAGCATGTAGTATGTATGTAGCATGCATGTAGTATGTATGTAGTATTTTTTTTTTTTTTTTAACATTTAACACATTAGCCGGATGATGGGACTACTACTGTCCCATCATTGGCTAATGTGTCAATCACTGTCATGGTAGCAGGCATCGCCAGATGGTACTTGTAGTCCCATCGGACGATGCTTGCACAGACCCCCGGACATCAGCACAGCCCCCCGGCAGGCCGGCACAGCCCCCCGGCAGGCCGGTACAGACCCCCACAGGGTGCACAGACCACCGGCAGGCCGGCACAGCCCCCCGGCAGGCCGGTACAGACCCCCACAGGGTGCACAGACCACCGGCAGGCCGGCACAGCCCCCCGGCAGGCCGGTACAGACCCCGGGCAGTCCACACAGCCCCCCGGCAGGCCGGCACAGCCCCCCGGCAGGCCGGCAGAGACCCCCGGAAGGCCCGAAATGACGGCGCATCATGATGCGCACACACCGCGCATCATGATGACGTCAGGCCGTCAATCAACTGAACTTCCGATTCCGATGCCGAATTCCGATATTGAAAAAATATCGGAAGTCGGTATCGGAATTCCGATACAGCAAGTATCGGCCGATACCCGATACTTGCGGTATCGGAATGCTCAACACTAGTCACGATACTATGAACTGGTGCCCAGAAATAAATTTTCAGATATCACCACAGTAAGGCTTTGTAAAACAGTAATATAAAAACACAGAAGTCTGAATCTTTCAATTATATACTGCTCAAAAAAATAAAGGGAACAATTCGATTTGCAACAAGCCGTTTGTGTTCCCTTTATTTTTTTGAGCAGTAGGTTTCTGTTAGCAAAAACATTGTATAACCTTTATTTTACCTCTAATATACAAATATTTAGAGATTTATCTGTTATAGAGAAGCACTGGTGTATAGATGTGTCTCTATCTACCAGTACAATATGCCTGTAAAGAACAAACATACTATTTAGATCTATAGGCAGAGCAAATCCACATATACTCAGCAGTGCAGTCTGATGCTATCTCTCCCTGCTCTGGCTGGAGATTGACACTGAATGCTTTTATGTAGTCATGTAGACATTTATATACATCTACTCCCTGAACATTTGGAGCACATCAAATATATACCATAGGCATTTGTGTAATTTTTATCCTGGCCGCTGCATTCACACACATCCACCGCCCTGGCATTAACTCTCTTCACTCCATCTATATCGGCCCCTCGCTCCTTTCCTCTCCTATGTATAGCACTCACGCTCTTTTCACATTGTTAAATTGCACAGACCCAGTCAGTCCTACCATTCAACATCAGAGACGCTCTCACAAATCACTTAACCATCTGCTCACTCTTTCTATCCTCCTTCTCCTAGTCGCAGGAGACATTGCTCCCAACCCTGGTCCCCCATGTTATAGAAAGTCAAACCCCCCGACTGCTACACTCAGAAACCCCTCTAATCTTATTAATATTCCCTGCATGCCATCTGTCTCTCTTAATTGTGCACTTTGGAATTCTCACTCAGTGTGTAACAAACTCTCCTTCATCCATGACTTCTTCCTTTCTAATTCTCTTAAACTCCTGGCTCTTACTGAAACCTGGATCCAGCAGTCAGACACTACCGCTGCTGCTGCTCTTTCATACGGGGGGCTACACTTCTCTCATACCCCAAGATCAGACAATAGAGCAGGTGGAGGCGTTGGTCTTCTCCTATCACCAAAATGTACATTTCAGGTTATCCCTCAACTACCCTCACTTGTCTTCCCTCCTTTTGAGGTCCATGCCGTCAGACTCTACACCCCCTTCTCCATGCGAGTGGCGGTGGTATATCGTCCTCCTGGCCCCTCCCATCAGTTCCTGGATCATTTTGCCACTTGGCTTCCACATTTTCTCTCCTGTGACATCCCTACCCTCATCATGGGAGATTTCAACATCCCCATTGCTCTTCCCCTCTCACCATCTGCTACTCACCTTTTATCTCTAACCTCCTCATTTGGCCTTTCGCAGCTTGCTAATTCTCCAATGCATGAAGATGGAAACTCCCTCGACTTGGTCTTCTCTCGGCTTTGTGCAGTGGATGATTTTGCAAACTCCCCTCTCCCGCTCTCTGACCACAATCTTCTTTCATTCTCTATCAAGAACTGCCAGGCTGCTCAGGTCACCCCCACTGTCCAGACTTATAGAAACATACAGGCCATTAACACCCAGAAACTTAGGAAGAACTTGCAGTCTTCATTGGCCCCTATCTCCTCCCTCTCATGTCCTGATTCTGCATTGAAGCATTACAATGAAACACTTCAATGTGCCCTGGATGAATTTGCACCCCCTATAAATAGAACACCACAACACAGACGGCGACAACCCTGGCACACGGTGCAAACACGTTTCCTGCAGCGGTGCTCCAGGTGCGCCGAATGTCTGTGGAGAAAATCCAATCTACACGAAGATTTCATCCATTTTAAGTTTATGCTTAGAACATACAACACTGCCCTTCACCTCTCCAAACAAGCCTATTTCAACACCCTCATCACCTCACTGTCCAATAACCCGAAACGTCTCTTTGACACTTTTCATTCTCTACTCAATCCAAGAGTACAGGCCCCAACCACGGAGCTCCGAGCTGACGATCTGGTCAATTACTTCAAAGAAAATATTGACCAGATTCGACAGGAAATTATCTCCCAATCACCTCGTACCATGCACTGTCCTCCCTCCCCCACTGCATCTAGCTCACTCTCTGATTTTGAACCAGTCACAGAAGAAGAAGTAAGCAGGCTCCTTGCATCTTCTCGCCCAAACACTTGCACCAGTGACCCATTTCCGTCACATCTCCTCCAGTCCCTTTCCCCTGCTGTCACCCCTCACCTAACTAAAATATTTAACCTCTCTCTCTCTTCTGGTATTTTTCCCTCCTCATTTAAGCATGCCATCATACATCCACTACTTAAAAAACCATCCCTCGACCAAAACTGTGCCGCTAACTATAGACCTGTCTCTAATCTTCCTTTCATCTCTAAACTCCTGGAACGCCTGGTCCACTCCCGTCTTATCCGCTATCTCTCAGAAAACTCTGTTCTCGACCCTCTCCAATCCGGTTTCCGCTCTTTACACTCCACTGAAACTGCCCTCACTAAAGTCTCTAATGATCTGCTAACAGCTAAATCAAATGGTCATTACTCCATGCTAATTCTTTTGGATCTCTCTGCAGCATTCGACACTGTGGATCATCAGCTCCTCCTCACTATGCTCCGTTCCATTGGCCTCAAGGACACCGTTCTCTCATGGTTCTCCTCCTATCTCTCCGACCGCTCCTTTAATGTATCTTTTGCCGGTTCCTCCTCCTCTCACCTTCCCCTTACTGTTGGGGTCCCTGAAGGATCGGTTCTAGGCCCCCTCCTCTTCTCCTTGTACACTGCCTCTATTGGTCAAACAATCAGTAGATTTGGTTTCCAGTACCATCTCTATGCTGATGACACCCAATTATACGCTTCTTCTCCTGACATCACGCCAGCCTTTCTAGAAAACACAGACGATTGTCTAAACGCTGTGTCTAATATCATGTCCTCACTATATCTGAAACTGAACCTGTCAAAGACTGAACTCCTGGTGTTTCCTCCCTCTACTAATGTACCTATACCCGACATTGCCATTTCTGTGTGTGGTTCCACTATTACTCCCCAGCAACAGGCCCGCTGTCTTGGGGTCATACTTGATTCCGAGCTTTCCTTTGCCCCCCACATTCGATCACTGGCTCGCTCTTGTCATCTGCACCTCAAAAACATATCTAGAATTCGACCTTTTCTTACTTTTGACTCTGCAAAAACTCTTACTGTTTCTCTTATTCATTCTCGTCTCGACTATTGTAACTCTCTTCTAATCGGTCTCCCTCTTACCAAACTCTCCCCTCTCCAATCTGTCTTGAATGCTGCAGCCAGGATCATATTCCTCACCAATCGTTACACCGATACCTCTACCTTGTGCCAATCATTACACTGGCTACCCATCCACTCCAGAATTCAGTATAAACTTATTACCCTCACCCACAAAGCCCTCCATAGCTCAGCACCACCTTACATCTCCTCCCTTGTTTCAGTATACCACCCTACCCGCGCCCTCCGTTCTGCTGATGACCTGAGGTTAGCATTCTCAATACTCAGAACCTCCCACTCCCGTCTCCAAGACTTTACACGTGCCTCGCCAATTCTTTGGAATGCACTTCCCAGGTCAATATGATTAGTCCCCAATCCCCACAATTTTAAGCGTGCCCTGAAAACGCATTTATTCAGACTGGCCTATCGCCTCAACACATTAACCTAATCTATCCCTGTGTGGCACAGCCAAAAGTTTTACCATAACCAGATTTCCTGCATCATGTTCCCACATGCTTTATGCATCCATTAGCCCTCTGTGTTTGTACTGTTACACACTTAACATTATGGCTGGTCCATACAATCAGGGCAACTGTTACCACCCACCTTTCGTGTCTACCTCTTTCCTCATAGACTGTAAGCTTGCGAGCAGGGCCCTCATTCCTCTTGGTATTTGTTATAATCTATGTGATTATTGTTATGCTGTAATGTCTATTGTCTGTACAAATCCCCTCTGAAATGTAAAGTGCTGCGGAATATGTCGGCGCTATAGAAATAAAATTTATTTTTATTATATTATTATTATTAGTCTATCAGCTACACCCAGATGCTTTTCTATAAGTAATCCCAGTTTAATTTGTGCTATGAGATATAGAACAATAAAAACCCAGAAGTATATCTTTCCATTTATCCACATTGAGCTTCCACATGGCATATGAGAGTGAAACACTTGGTGTCTTGCAATTTAAGACAAACTTCTATTGCCTGCACTCTACTACATAGGTTGGTGTCATATGAAAAAGTAGACAGTGCGATTAATCTCATTTTGTGTAAACATTGCTAATCTGAAATTGCAACACAGTGAGGAAAAATTGTGGAATTACTAAATTCATAGGAGGAAAAGATATGTTACATATATGCAAATGATTAAAAAATGGGAACAACATTTTTTTTTTTAAAAACAACTCAATTTTTTCAGCATTGGTGTCTGAATGCCATGTTCAGAAATCTCTGCACTTACATGCCTTGGCATATTATCCATGAGGCTAATAATGGTTGTCTGAGAAATGTCTGCCACCAAGAATGCTCGTGCCATACAAATCATCAACATCCACTGCTGAAAGCTCTGTTTGCCATTGCCGACAAATGATGTCAACAGAAGTGTTTGATGGGAGGCACATCCACAGATGCTGCCGGCAATGGCATCACAAACATGCATTGTGATATTGTCTTGAAAAGTAATTCCTGGTACCCTTTTTACAAATGGCTGTACCACTTATTTCACAAACCTATCAATATACTGCAAAGCTTTTAGAGTACCAGGAATGAAAACTAGAGAGGTCCAGCTACTGTACATTGTGCCACCCCACACCATAATCCCAGGAATATAATCGGTGTTATATTCCTTCACGAATGCCTCTTAATGGCGTCCCCCAAATGGTTCCCACTCCAATCTCCGAATATCAAAACAACCAAGATAAAATTAGAACTCATCACTGAGTAGGATAGATCTCCATTCCAGCCTCCATTGCCGTCTTGCTTTGCACTGTCCACTTTTGAGAGCAGCAGCAGGCGGTCAAAGGAACAGCTGTAGCTGGGATGTCTAACGCGTACCCAATGTTGGGCAAACGCCTTCAGATTGTTTGTGTAGACATTCTTTAACGTTAATTTTACTTTCAGTAGAGAATGGATCCATCGTGGATCAAGAGGTATAGCTATTTCACCAAAGTGAAAGCCATCTCTCAATAGGCCATATGTTGCTGCTGCTACTGGGAGCAGCTTACATGGCCTAAATATGCTACCATGGTGGCGGCATCTCAAGACTTGCCTTCTGTAAAACACATCTGAAATGTCATTGGTCAGTAATTACAAAAGTAGCTGCCAGCAGTGGATCTTGATGATTTACATGGCCAAATGCATTCAGCGCAGCAGAACATTCCGCAGACAACCACCTAACATACCAAATCGTGTAAGTGCATGTATTTATGCACGTGGCGCTCATACTCGATACTGAATAAATCAAGACGTTTTGAACATTTTATTTCCAGTTTTTCATCACTTGCATATCATTAACGTCTGTCGATCCTGTGATTTCGAAAATTCCATGATTATTCCTTCTTGTTGTTTCAATCTTAATGTTGAGGAGTGCAAATAATATTGATTAAAGTTGATTAACAGTGGACACAGCACTGAATCTCGGGGTATATCGTAACACATCACCAGGGGCCATTCAGAGTAGCAAATATTCAGCATAGCTAAATATGAATAGTATCCAAGAGCCAGTTCTCAATTTAATCTACTCATTATGATACTTTCTGAAGCTATAAACTTTCAATTAGGGACTATATCAAATGTCCCATCATTTTTATATTCATAGATCAACAGAACACAGAAAAATAAACAACTTTGAAATATATCTCATCTGAGAAATCTGCTTCTTTCTCCTCTTGGATTAATCTTGTACTCTGAATTCATGGGTAAAATCTGTATTCAGTGAGGACATATTTCCCAATTACTGAGATAGGAAATGTCAGCTGCTTCTTTAAAATCTTATGGAGAGATGAGGTGGAAGGAGGATGGAGGAGCTAGAGGCAGACACAGACATTCTGCTGCAAGTTGTCCTAAAACAACAGTTACAGTTCTTCATAGAACTTTATGAACACTAACTGTCATCTCCTAGCTCAGTAATTGGAAAATCGATATTCATTGAAAACAGATGTTACCCATGAACTGACAATTCTGAAAATGAAGATCAGTTGATGGGGAGAAAGAAGCAGATTTCTCTGATAAGATATACTATAAAGTTTCATATTTTCTAGTGTACTACTAATTTATTAAATAAAGTAAAATGGTATTTACTTTTCAAGCAGCGGTAGATCGCTATGTGCAAATTGAATTGCGTAACTGTAATATCAGTCAGTGTGCGCTTGGTAACTGAAAGCTACTGAGTACTATTAGAAAGATGAAGCAAAGAAGATTGCCTCTGAGATAAGGTCAATGAATGGTCTACTCTTCCCAGAATGTCCTTACATAACCTATTTCATTTAGTAAAAATCAACTCAGTTAAATAAGACTAAGCATACGTTACCTTGATGTCATTCTCAGGCCATGATTTCATTAGTGTGGATATATGACCGCGGTCATGAATGGTAATGAAGAGTCCTCTGTAGAGAAAAAAAACAGAAATATTATGCACGTAAAGTCTGAATGTGACAAGCGAAAGTCTGATGAATGCATTATCCGGTGAGATCACCTATTAGAAAAGAGCTTTTCTTCCAATCCTAAAGGAATCAGATGACATAACCATGCAAATGCAACAATGGTTTCAGGAACACTGCAGTCCTTTGTGGATATTGAGGAGTTTTTACTTCTTATGCTCCAGATAGAAGTGACAGAAAGTTGGAGCAATGCATAAACAGTTAGTAAAGACATCTTTTTCAGGATTTAAGTAATAAAGTAATTCAGATGCAGTGACATTTATTATATAAGACTGCAGCCTGATTAATCATGGCATTTATGGCTGGTGTAATACACCTTTAACAGTCGCAACATTTTTGTGCAACACAAAAGTGGCTTTAAAATTTATGGGCTGCTCTGCCAAAATGGGTGGAACTGTAATTTAGTGGTGGTGTGGCAACATCATTACAAATTCATTAACAAATTCATCAATAAATTCCTTAAAAGTAAAGGCATTACTTATGACAGAAATGCTACTCCAGTCGCCGACTGGAGTAACTTTTCTGCCGAAGCCAATGGAGGCGCACACCAATGATAAGATGTGCCTGATTCATTAAGTGGCATGTGCCTCTTAATAAACTGCATTCGTCTTGTCCTACATGCAAGACAAATGCCAGTCATATTGAATTAGGCCTACATGTTTTATTTTAGAGATGCACTGGAAATCTATTACAGTGTGAAAAAAGTATCATTGGCCTCCCCTGTGTATTGTATTGCTGGGGATCCCCGTCTCGTACACAACTCACTGCCCATTGCAAACACAGGCACAGTGGCAACGAGCAAGCATTGTGAGCATTCCGGATTATTTAGTTATGTTGCTGACCTGTCCCGGCTTATGCACTGGGCCTTGTTTCCTTTCCCTATTGCCAAGTACCTTAGTACTAGTCCATGTCGGGTTACTTTAGTTACCTGGTAAACACTTTTGGCATCACCACCCAAGGTCTTTAAGACCGGCACAGGCAGCAATGTGCTTTCTGAGTATTGAGATTTCATTGCTCTCAGAAACCCTGTGCTTTGTCAGGAGCTGCTTAATCATTCGCTTAGCTCAAGCTCCAGCCAGGTGCTTATGCATTTTCTGCTCATGTTATCTACTGTATTTAAGATTTTTCTACCATTGTAATCCTGTGATGATGATGATGATGATGATGATAAAAAAAACTGTTGGGAAGTGATCTGAACATAACAGGGAGTATAGGTCTAATACTAAATATAGTGATAAGCATGAAGACTGCAAGATTTCAGATTTTTTTTCTATATAGATAGAGAAATAGAAAATAAAAAATGATAAAACATTAAAAAAAATGGTTAAATAATTCAATAATATGTCATTCTCATACGACAAATTCCTTTGTCTGCTCCCCAGCCTCCCAGTTTTCTGTTTGATTGACAGCAGACCAGTAGTATTATCACGCTCTTGGCCCAATCTGTGTGTTGTGCACTTTTCTTATGCTATATAGAGCATCATAAGAGAACAGCCACACTGAATCTGGCCAGCATGACAGCAGTGCTTACAAGCTCAATCAGGAAGAGCTTGTATGTGCTGCACTTCTGGCCAAGGAGACAGGCCTCCGCTGCTAGACTGCAGCAGTAGCCGATATCATAGGCATTGATTTCAAATCCATGAAATTAAAAATCCCTTGGAATGGAATTTTAATAACAAGTAAATTGCAAAGCCATTTGTTTTACAAGCAATTTGCAATTTTTAACCATTTATGATGGTGTTTCTTTTTGTTGGGAAATGTCCATTGTCATTGCTGGTTATAAATGGTAGCCATGGGCGCAATAGAAGGAATTCAAGGAAAATACGTCTGATAGGATGTAACAGCAGCTGAGCTACGTGGTTGGATGGTTCTGAGAGTGTTATGGTGATAGAAATAAAATATGCAATGGAACTGGAAAGCTTGCATGTGTTTGTACAAAAAGTAAACTACATTTACCACATTATGATGGAAAAAGCATTTTTGTCCTACAATATTCGTAAGTGACAATGCCATGCTTGGGAATAGACTAACATTTTCATGTGAACAGCAGGTCAAATAATTCTCACAACCTTGTCCTTTTTTTCCCTCATCAAGCAAATAGTGTAAATGTGCGGGATGGCGGTAATATACTTACACCCTCACTTGCCAGTAATAACAGATTTCACAAACATTCAAGGACAAATGGAGTATATAACTTAAGCTGGCTAGTCTCGTATACAGATCTGAAATATGAAATATTAGTCCAAAGACAGCCGGGAATATAGGAATAATATTGGTTGTAACATACTTTAAGCAATTTGCGCTCTGACATTTAGACAGTTACTGTTTTGCTTACGGTCAAATAGGAGGATCCTCTAAACAGAAATTGATTTAGCAGTGGCTAGACTATGGTGGTCTAAGAATCTTCCTGATTTTTACTTAAAGAAAACCCGTAACCTCGGATAATGCTCTTAACCAGCAGATATTGGGTTGATCTGCAGATTAATAGCATTAGAAAGTTGTCTGGCTGATGCATCAGACTGAGACGTATGTTGTTTGGTGCTATTAATGATGTTGCTACTTGCAACCGCTTTTTCATATTTGCATCAGTCTGGAGCGCAGTCAGCTCTTTGCAATGAACTTTGAAAAGAACTCACAGCAGTAAGTTCTGAACACAGATGTATATTACACTGCAGATCTCCACACAGTGGGAAATGCCTCATTGTTCATGTAACATTTCTAAAACTCATGCAGTGGGAGGTCTGCTGTATATACATCACACAGGTGTAACTCATAGTGTTCTATTTACATCACATAGGAGACACAGAATACTGCATATATCACATAGGAGACACTGGGGCTGGAGAATATACATTACAAAGGAGACGCTGGGACTGAAGCACATACTTCACATACACTGGAGCTGTGGCATATATATATATATATATATATATATATTTATATATCTTACAGGAGATGCTGGGGTATATACATCACAGGAGACACAGGAGCATATACATCACAGGAGAAGATGGGGCATATATATATCACAAGAGAAGATAGAGACATATACAGTACAGGAGGAGCTGGGGCTGCTGTTGTCAGTGGGACTGGAGCACAAAGCGCACTGATTCTGCCCACAAAGTACATCCTGATGCAGTGTTCAGCAGTGAACACTGCGTTAGTGTGCTTGCAGTATCAGGAGCAATTAAAGGGCTGGCAGCTGGTGTTTTGCATTCCGAGGACTGTGATCCTAGGCCACACCACTGCTGTTCCCAGGAACCTGCTGCGGCCCAGAGGTTCACCTTTGCCTTGCTTATCTTCCTTGAATTTTTTTGTTCTTAAACTGATGGGCCATTAAATTGACAAAATTTTGAAGGTACTGCGCCAGTTTTCAGATCTGAGACATTTATAACATATTGATTATATATGCAATAAAAGCATATTTGATAGGCATCCAAAGGATCTGACCAGAACAGAGGAACACAAACATCCAATCATGTTGGAAATGTGGCTATACATGTTTATTTTCCTACTCCAATATAGTGGCTACATATAAGAGAATTCACTTGGTTATTTCAGTATTTCCAATATTATCTTTATTAGGGTAACCCTGCATATGTACCCATCTCTAAGGTAGCTTCTCAAAACATACAGCGTTTTGAAGTGCACTCACTGCTTCATCAAGAGCACCACAAGATGACCCCCTGATGAAGTGAGTGCACTTCGATACACGTTGAGAATAGTATTAAGTTACGTACCGGTAACGGTATTTTTCGGAAGCCCATGACAGCACCACGAGAGAGGGGATCCGCCCTTTAGGAACAGGAAACCTACAGATACAAAAGGGCGGCACCTCTCCCACGCATCAGTTGGATTACAGAGCATGAGAGGCTACCATGGTTAGTACACAACATATAATATATACAACCTATCTACCCTATTTACCAGAAATATTTTTATACCATCTCCCTCATACAGTTAATTGTGGACAATCTTCTAAAGGAGTGCACCCCTATATGTGAACAAGGGAGGGAACTAAGGGTGCTGTCATGGGCTTCCGAAAAATACCGTTACCGGTACGTAACTTAATACTTTATTCGGACTCCCATGACAGCACCACGAGAGAATTACAGAGATGTAAAATTAATTTAGGGAGGGACTACAGCCTGCAGCACCCTTAGCCCAAAGGTGAGTTCTGAGGAGGCACCCATGTCTAACCGATAGTGGTTAAAAAAGGTGGAAGGAGATGACCAGGTGGCCGCCTTACATATCTGATCAACTGACACTCCAGATCTTTCTGCCCAAAATGATTCCATGGCACGAGTGGAATGCGCCCTCAGGTTCTGCGGAGCCGGACCTCCACCTGCTGTGTAGGCAAGAGAGATAGCCTCCCTAATCCACCTTGCTAATGTGCGTTTCGATACCCTACAACCTTTCCTGGGACCTTGGAAGGATAGGAATAATGCATTCTCCTTCTTCCAAGGATCCGTGGCTGCTAAATATTTAAGTAAGCATCTCCTAATATCTAATGCCTGAAGTTTTTGCTCCTTAAGGTTGGTCGGATTAGGGAGGAAGGAAGGCAGAACTATCTCTTGTGTCCTGTGAAATTGTGATGCTACCTTGGGAAGGTATGCTGGATCTGGCCTTAGGATTACTCTATCCTGTAAGAACTCTGTGTAAGGGGGCAATCTGGAAAGTGCCTGTTATCGCTACCAGAAATGCTGCCTTAAGAGATATAATCTTTAATGAGGCAGAATCCAAAGGTTCAAACGGACTTTCTGTCATGGCTGTAAGGACTAAGTTTAAGTCCCAAGGCACACATCTGTCCTTGTGTATGGGTCTCGATCTAGCCGCCGCTTTGATGAACCTTGCTACCCAATAGTTATTGGCAATATCACATGCAAACAAGGCTCCTAAGGCTGAAACCTGTACTTTTAATGTACTTGTGGAGAGACCCAATTCGAGACCCTTCTGGAGAAATTCCAGAATATGTTTCGTGGGAATTCCGTCTCTGACATCAAACTGAAAGGTGGACAGGAATCGCTTCCAGGTCCTAGCATAGATGTTAGTGGTGGTTAGTTTCCTGCTTTTTAGGAGGGTATCAATTAAATTCTTGGAGAACCCTCTATCCTTTAATAGTGTCCTCTCAAACACCACGCCGTCAAATGGAGTACCGCTACTTGCGGGTGGCTGACTGGCCCCTGGTAGAGGAGATCCGGAAGGTTTGGCAGTACCCAGGGATCGCATACCGACATGGTCCTCAACCATGCAAACCAGGTCCTCCTGGGCCAAAAGGGGGCAATTAATATGACTCTTGCCCGATCTTCCCTGATCTTCCTTACTACCAGAGGTAGAAGATTTAATGGCGGGAAGGCGTATGCCAGAGAAAAGTTCCATCTTATCAGGAGGGTATCCACTGCCAGTGGATTTTCCCTGGGATTCAGACAGCAGAACGATTTTTCTTTCCTGTTTTCTCTGGTGGCAAAGAGGTCTACCTCTGGCTGACCCCATCTGCGGACAATCTGGTGGTAAATATCCCTGTTCAAAGCCCATTCTCCTTGCTTTAGAGCCTTGCGGCTTAGAAAGTCTGCCTTCACGTTGTCCTTTCCTCTGATGTGGAGGGCCGTTAAAGATAGAAAACTTTCCTCTGCTATCTGAAGGAGACGTTCTGTTATCCGCATCAGGGCGTCGGAGCGGGTTCCACCTTGGTGGTTGACATATGCTACCGCTACCTGGTTGTCCGAGAGTATCCTCACGTGATGGCCCTGTAGGTACATAATGAGTTTTTTGACTGCCCGCTCTATCGCCAATAGCTCTCTCTGGTTGGATGAGATCTCAGCATCAGAATCCCAATGTCCCTGTACCACTATGTCCCCCATATGGGCCCCCCATCCGAAGGGACTAGTGTCTGTGGTTATAATACGGGTTATCTGCGTTATCCAGGGCACCCCTGAGGCTAGGTTCTCGTCATCGAGCCACCATCTAAGCGATGTAACAGCTGAGGGGCTTAGCAACACTCGACCCTGTAAGGAGCCTTCCAAGGCCCTGCTATTAACCAGGACGTCCTTCTGAAGGGCTCTAGTATGGAATTGTGCCCACCTGACTGCTGGGATGCATGAGGTTAGAGAGCCTAACAGGGACATGGCCTGTCTGAGGGTCATAGAAGGATTATCAATCGCCCGAAGAACCTGCTGCTGTATCTTTTGCAATTTATCCAATGGCAACAGACTGCTGAGTTTCTGAATTTAATAGTAAGCCTAGAAACTTCTGTATCTTTAAGGGCTGGAGTCGGGATTTCTCGTAGTTTAATATCCATCCGAGGTTCCTGGACTTAGCTCTTTCTATCTGGGATATACAATGGCCCACCGATTTTCCCACAATCAAAAAATCATCTAAATATGGAACAATTAAGATGTCTACTTCCGGTAAATGAGCCATAACCTCGGCCACTATTTTTGTAAATACCCGGGGCGCTGCTGAGAGACCAAAGGGAAGGGCTCTATACTGATAATGACGGACTGTGCCGTCTACTGAAACCGCCACTCTCAGGTACTGCTGGAAATCTGCATGGATAGGTACATGATAGTACGCATCTTTCAAATCTATGACTGCCATAAAACACCCTTTAAACAATATTTTTATTGTTGTATTGATGGACTCCATCTTAAAAGTATGATTAACCAAAAACTCATTAAGGAAACGTAAATTAATAAGCGTCCTAAATGTTTTATCAGGTTTTTGGATTAGGAATAAGGGAGAGTAGAACCCTCTTCCTCTCTCAGATTCTGGAACCTCTATCAGGACGTTTTTCTGGCATAGGCTCAAGACCTCCGCTTCTAAAGCTGCTTGTTCGAGGGGTGAAGATCTTAAAGGAGTTGGTTTAAAGGTATCCCGCGGGACCTGGGTAAACTCCAATCAAAGCCCGGTGGATATTACCTTGCGCACCCAGTCACTATTTGTAATCTGTAACCATGCCGGGAGGAAGGATGACAGTCTACCCCCCACGGGAATTACTAGTCATTGATGCTGTTTCTTTTGATCTCTCGACGAGCGTCTGAACATGTAGCCCGTACCTCTTCTCCTTCTATCTTCCCATCTGGGACGGTCTCTAATATGCGAAGAATTGCACCTTCTCCCCTGACCGAATCTCCTTCTACCAAATGGATGTCGGTAGGACGCAGACCAGAGATTTGGGAATTTTTTCTTGTCGTCCCCAGCCTTCTCAAGCAGTTCGTCCAGGACTGCGCCGAACAAATATTCACCCTCACACGGAATGGTACAGAGCTTCGCCCTAGACTGAATGTCTCCCTGCCAGCACTTTAGCCACAGGGCTCTACGAGCCGCATTAGAGAGACCTGCTGCCCTGGCGGCCATTCTTACTGCATCCGCCGACGCATCTGCTAGGAATGCTGCTCCCTCTTGGATCGTTGGTATGGCCCCAAGAATTGTTTGCCTCGACGTACCCTGTTTTAATTGCGACTCCAACTGGTCCAACCAGACCATCATGGACCTGGCCGTGCATGTTGATGCCACTGCTGGTCTTAAGGACCCGGCAGCCATTTCCCAGGTATTCTTAAGGAAGGTATCTGCCTTCCTGTCTAGGGGATTTTTAAGGGATCCCATGTCCTCAAAGGGTAGCGAGGATCTTTTCGATGCCTTTGCAATGGCTGCATCTAATTTGGGGGGCCTTGTCCCAAGTATTCACTGCCGGATCGTCGAAGGGATATCTGCGTTTGAGGGCTGGTGGTAGCGACTCTCTTTTGTCCGTTTTTTTTCACTCTCTGTGGATCAGATCCTGGATTTTCTGATTTAATGGGAAGACTCTACGCTTCCTCTGCTCCAGCCCCCCGAACATGACATCCTGCATGGATAACTGGGGCTTAGGCTCCTCTACTTCCATTGTCCCTCTGACTGCTTTGACCAGCTTGTCTACTCGGTCAAGTGGCAAACAAAACCGCCCAGAGTCCTCTTCTCCTGAGGAGGACGGGGGAGATGAAGCCTGGGAGTCTCTACTTCTCCTCCATTCTGCTGAGGAATCGGACTCCATCCGGACCCCGCCCCTTAGACTTTCCGGCTGGGACAAAGACTTTAGGGTTTCCTTCATCTCTGCCCTGACTATGTCCCATAAACTCGCTGCTACCGCGGGCGACTCTTCCGCCACTGTCTGCTGAATACAGGGTGGGCACAATTTTTTTGGGCATGAGTCTGGTAATGGGCATGCACAGAGTGCGCATTCCCTGTGTTTAGTTTTACTTGTAGCCTTCTTCCCCTAGAATAAAACACAGAAGGGGGGTCCCATCACTGAGTGAACTTTCACGAAGATCACTTACCAGTGCCACAATCAAGTACCGGAGAATGAGGGGGATTCTTCTCAGTCGATGCTCCTGTCTGCCTAGAGGAGCTTTTATGAATGGATTGGTCACTTCGTCCCGCACGTTCCTTACTGTCACGGGTCTCTTTCTTTTTCTGCTTGACCTGCCGAAGGTCATCCAGGGGCGGTAGTGATGCTTGTCGCTGCTGCCGCCGTTGCTGCTGCCGCTGCTGCTGCTGATCGCTCTCCATTACTTCTCGCAATAATGTGGCCAAGGCAAGGCACCCTGCCAGGGTCCTGCCTATATACCCCTCCTCCGGACAGCAGTATTCCTGCCGCGCCCCTCCCCCCTTAATAGGGCTCCCTTCCCCAGCTGGCGCCGCACCTGGCCGGAGAGCCGACGCTTATCGGCATTTACGATGGGCGCCGCCATCTTGGTTTCTCGCGCCTGCGCAGTGGCGCCGCCGACCCGGAAGCGCATCCTCCGCCCACCCCCTGACGTCACCGCGACCCCGACGTGAATGGAAGTCACGCGGGACGCCCGGGCGCTCCGGAATGCAGCGCTCCCCGGTCTCAGCACCCCGCAGCCGCGCCAGCCCCCGTTGCCACCGCACTTGCGCCGCCGGAGCCGGGAGCCCCCGGGGGGGCATACTCACCGGCGGCGGCCTTACCCTGGAGATGGACCTCCTCCGGACGCCGCTCCCTGCTGCATACGCCACCGCCGTGCCACCCATCCTGGGCCACCGTGGCGTAGTCCAGGAGTTCCGCACCAGGCCGAGGTAGGAGACCCCCTCGCTACCTGTATCGGCCGGCCGGCCCTGGGATCCGGTCTTCTGTAGGATCCCATCCCCTCAGGAACAGGAAACCAACTGATGCGTGGGAGAGGTGCCGCCCTTTTGTATCTGTAGGTTTCCTGTTCCTAAAGGGCGAATCCCCTCTCTCGTGGTGCTGTCATGGGAGTCCGAATAAAAAACTATAATATCTCAAGTGTTTTCTAATATCCATTTCTCCACATTTATAAAATTCAACTTTGGATTTGCCAAACTGCGGAGCAGCAGCAGCTGGACGTCTTATTTCTGAGCCCGGGAAAGTGTTGTGCTTTCTCGCAACACGAGCAGGTGTGCAGGTTCCGCATTTATAAACCCCTGTTGTCTGGATAACGACTTATTTTGCGTTCCTTTGTCCTTCTAGCTTTTACTTAATGTATAGAAGGAAATGCATTACAATTTATTCCACCAGTCAGCACATTTAAATGTTGATGCTTTACTAAAGTTCAAGAACATCACAGATCAACTTGACTTTCATCATAAAGAAAAAGTATTTGCGCAGAACATAAACCGGACCAGCTGTCTAAGCTATAACCTGGAGTCAAGAATGGAATTTTCATATATAACTCAGAAGGACAGTTTGGTTCTTGCATTTCAGTCCAAGCTTTATCTTAATTTCTAATTATGCACTTGGATAGCAAAGTTTTAATTTATTTTATAAATTATGCAAACAAAAACTTAAAAAGGATTTATTTTTAATGATTTTGAAGATTTTGCTTCAAGTAAACCTATTCATATAGGATGAATAACGTTCAGTTTGGCCACACTAATTCCTGTGTGTACATTGATGAGGAGGTTGATAATTAGCTGCCAGTTTTCCTAAGTTTAGAAAAACAGGCCTGATATTAGCTTAGCCCTAAGGGACAAAATGCAAATACTGAAGAAATTAGCTCAGGCAGCCCAAAAGTTTACAAGATACTTTCCAACCAGTTTGAAAATGTAGTATGAAAAAAGTAAATTAATGTTTTATATTAACTATGAGCTTTAGGACGCCTCGGAGACTATTAAGCTAAAGAACTCTAGAAAGTGAATGATCAAAGTTTTTCTAACTTATCTGTGGACAAAAATTAAAAATGAATTGCATGTCAAGGTTGTTCTATTTCACCTCGGTCCTTAAGGCCCCATCACACATAGCGACTCACCAGCGATCCCGACAACGATATCAACGTGTCAGGATCGCTGGTGAGTCGTTACATGATCGCTGGCAAGCTGTCAAACAGACAGCTTCACCAGCGATCAGCACCAGCGACGCCGAGCGCGCGGCATCGTTGTGTACTTTAGTTACCAGCGCGCTGATGCAGGAAGCTGGTAACTAACGTACACATTGGGTATCTAGGGGACGTGCGTCACTTACAAACCCGATGTGTACCTTAGTTACCAGCTCCCTGCATCAGCGCGCTGGTAGCTAAGGTACACATCGGGTTTCTAAGGCTAGTTTCACACTAGCGTTTATTCCACGCAGCGCATGGCGCCGCTAAGCCCCGCCCCCTGTCGGCTCCCTGCCCGCCCCATCCGGTCATCGCCGCCTACTATCGCACATGGATGCTTGCGATCTGCGCACCCTATCTTTAGCATAGGGTGCGCAGATCGTGCGCTGGCCGTGCGCTAGTAGGATTTTGGCGTGCGCTGCGCACTTTTGAAGGTGCGCCCGTGTGCACCGAACGCAGCATGTTGCGTTTCGGCGTACCTTCAAAAGTGCGCAGCGCACGCCAAAATCCTACTAGCGCACGGCCAGCACACGATCTGCGCACCCTATGCTAAAGATAGGGTGCACAGATCGCAAGCGTCCATGTGCGATAGTAGGCGGCAATGAACGGATGGGGCGGGCAGGGAGCCGGCAGGGGGCGGGGCTTAGCGGCGCCATGCGCTGCGTGGAATAAACGCTAGTGTGAAACTAGCCTAAGTGACGCACGTCCCTTAGATACCCGATGTGTACGTTACTAGCTGATCGCTGGTCTCCCGCCTGTCACACGCAGCGATGCGTGCTGGCCAGCGGGAGACCAGCGATCAAAGAAACGTCCAGGGCTTTCCAAGAGCGATCAGCCATACCGGCAGGGGGGCCGGTCGCTGATCGCTGTCACACACAGCGATCTCGCTGGTGAGATCGCTGTTGTGTCACAAAACTTGTGACTCAGCAGCGATCTCGCTAGCGAGATCGCTATGTGTGACAGGGCCCTTACTTAGCTGAGGCTCCACAATGACAAAATCTTGAGGTTAGGGGGCTTCTTCCTGAGATTTATCATAGTATGACTCACTCGACCAATAACACAGGTCTCCAACCTGTGGCTCTAGTCTCCACCTGTTGCAAAACTGCAGCTCCCCAGAATCTCTTAAGGCCTTTAAAGATCAACAACCAGAAAGCTGAACCACTGGATCTAGAAGTGGAAGTTTTCCTGTATTAAGTGGTTAAAGAGGTGTTCCGAAGTCCAAATTAGTTTTCACCCTAAATCCCTATCAATTTAATCCCATAATCTAATCTAAACTGTTTTCTAATACACTTGAATTAAAAATTCCCTATTCTTCCCTGACTACACTATCTATTTTTTACTTTTACACTTCGTTTTCGATGACGCTTCGTTTGAGAATCCCAGAGAATGCTGGGATACTCAAACAAAGTGTCATAAGGGGGCAGAGGTTGCGGCCACTGATGCAGCTTCTTCCCCCTCCCTGAAACAAAGCATCATTGGTGATACTTATTTTAGGGGCTAGTCTAGTCTCTACGTGATGTGCACAATGACAGCAAGCTCTGTCACCAGTTCAGATCAGCAGTAATGAGCGGGTAACAGAGCATGTTGTCAAAATATCTGGCGTGCAGAGAACAGTGATGTCAATTGCGGAGACTGCGCTGGTCACTAGAGTTGAGCGAAACGGGTCGAAAAAATTCAAAAGTCGCCGACTTTTGGCAAAGTCGGGTTTCATGAAACGAAACCCGACCCTAGGATGAGGTCGGCCACGAGGTCGGTGACTTACGCGCCAAAGTCGCGTTTCAAAAGTTTGTTTTGCGCTCTTTTTCAGCCAATCAGGATCCACGGACACTGTGGGCAACGTGATGACATAGGCACGGGTCACCACCATCTTTCAGAAGGGCATGCAAGTGATTGGCTTGCTTTGGTGGGCGTCACAGGGGGTATAAAAGGGCGTGCACGCCGACCGCCATCTTACTTCTGCCGATCTTAGTATAGGGAGAGGTTGCTGGGAAGAGTCTTGAGGAGATCATTTGCATATTCATAGTGCCTTCTGGGATAAGTGAAGAGTCTCCGCGAGCTCAACGATCACTGGGTTTTCGCCGTTGCAGCTGAAAAGAGGAAATCGGAAAAAAAGAATTTTGGCTCATCTTTCATCGTTTTTAAGAAATCTCAAGATGGAAGAGGCCAGGAGCCATTTGGTGAGCTGTATTTCTTGCTACATGTTCACAGATTTACCAGTGGAAAAGCCAAACTTCACATGCCACAAATGCAAGCTTGTGACCCTGTTGGAGGAAAAGTTGCAAAATCTCGAAGAGAGGTTAGCTACGTTGAAGATCATTAAGGAAGGTGAAGAGTTCTTGGACAGAGCAGAATTATCTCTTCATGTTACAGAAAGAGAAGAAATTCGAAGTGCACCTGAAGAAACAGAGGAATGGAGACATGTGACCCAGAGAAGCAGGAGGATCAGGAGGCAGTCAGCACCCATACTGCTGAGAAACCAGTACCAGGCTCTCACGCAGGAAAACAATGAAGAAATACATCAGGATAAGACTTTGCCAACAAACAGCAACCTTGTACGCCTTCAGAGTCCTCCTGGATGGAGAAAGAAAAATGTTGTGAAGAAGAAACGGAGAGTGGTGGTCATGGGGGATTCCCTGTTGAGAGGAACAGAGGCCGCTATCTGCAGACCGGATATAACTTCAAGAGAAATGTGCTGTCTTCCAGGTGCAAAAATTAAAGATGTGTCTGACAGGATATCAGGACTCTTCAGACCTACAGATGACTACCCATTCCTGCTACTACATGTGGGGACAAATGACACCGCAAGAAACGACCTGGAAACCATCTGCAGAGACTTTGAAGACTTAGGCAAGAAAGTGAAAGAACTGGGAGCGCAGGTGGTCTTCTCTTCCATCCTCCCAGTGGATGGCCATGGAACAAGGAGGTGGAATAAGATTCTGCAGGTGAACAACTGGCTACGTCGATGGTGCCGTCAGCAACGATTTGGATTTCTGGATCACGGAGTGAACTACTTATACGATGGACTACTTGCTAGAGATGGGGTGCACCTTACGAAGACTGGAAAGCAGGTATTTGGAAGTCGCCTTGCTACACTTGTAAGGAGAGCTTTAAACTAGAACAACATGGGAAGGGAAGCAAAAGACCAGAAAAAGCCATACACCTGACAAATGCTATTGAGAACTCTGCTATTAGAAGTGGAAAGGAAGAACAAAGACGAAAGAATCTAATTAATAAAAATATTGGAGAAAGAGAAACCAATCACAAACTAAAATGTTTCTATACTAATGCACAAAGCATGGGCAACAAACAAGGAGAATTGGAACTACTAACACAGGAAAAGAAATATGATGTCATTGGAATCACTGAAACTTGGTGGGACAATACACATGACTGGAATACAAGACTAGAAGGATACAACTTATTTGCAAGAAACAGACTTGATAAACGAGGAGGGGGTGTCGCATTGTATGTTAGAAATGCGTATATCTGCACAGAGATTGAAGCTTCAGAGACTGGGAGTTCTGTGGAAACTGTTTGGGTAAGAATACAAGGACAGAACAATGGAAAGGACACCATTGTAGGCATTTACTACAGGCCGCCTGTGCAAGCTGTAGATATGGATGAACTCTTTATGCATCAAATGGCCAAGTTCTCCAAAAAATATGACATAGTTGTCATGGGAGATTTCAACTATCCAGACATTTGTTGGGAATCTCTCTCAGGCAAAACTAACAGGTCAAGGAAATTCTTATCCTCTCTTGCTGACAACGTTATCTTCCAAAAGGTAAAGGAGAAAACAAGGGGAACTGCTACCTTGGATCTAATCCTTATAAACAGGGAGGAAATGGTTGAGGAGGTAAAAGTGGCTGGGACCCTAGGAGGTAGCGACCATGCTATTTTAGAATTTTGGATAACTAGAGGCGGAAGACCTGTGAAGACTCAGACGTCAAGGTTAGATTTCAGAAAGGCAGATTTTAAGGGATTCAGAAAGAGAATTGGAGGGATCCAATGGCTGGATATCCTTAAAGACAAAAATGTCCAGGAAGGATGGGAAATCTTGAAAAATGAAATTCTCAAAGCACAGTTGTTAACAATTCCGAAAAGAGGGAAGAATAGGAAGCATTTAAGGAAACCAGGATGGATGAACACAGAACTTAAGCACATGCTAAAAAGGAAGAAAAAAATGTTTATAAAATGGAAAGAGGGAGGCATATCTAAAGAAGAATATAATGCTGTCAGCAGAACATGCAGGGCACAAATCAGATTAGCTAAAGCTGAAAATGAATTGAGACTTGCAAGAGATGTCAAAAGCAATAATAAAGGATTTTGGGGATATGTCAAAAGTAAAAGAAAAGTCAAAGATGCAATAGGATTTTTACAGGATGAAAATGATGAAATGGTAAGACAGGATGTTGAGAAGGCTGAACTTTTAAATTCCTATTTTGCATCTGTTTTCTCTCAGAAAGGAAATGTAACATCAACTGTTATTCACTGTCCTATTAAGGGAATAGAAGAATCCAGGATATCTATAAACAGAAAGATAGTGAGGAAACACTTAGCTAACCTAAATGAATTCAAGTCTCCAGGTCCAGATGAATTACACCCCAGAGTACTGAAGGAGATAGCAGAAGAAATTTTTGAACCCCTCTCCATAATCTTTGAAAATTCTTGGAGAACAGGAGAAGTGCCAGAAGACTGGAGAAGAGCAAATGTTGTTCCTATCTTCAAAAAGGGGAAGAAGGTGGACCCAGGCAACTATAGGCCGGTGAGTCTGACTTCTATACCAGGAAAGATCTTTGAACAAATTATTAAACAACATGTATGTCAATACTTGGATAAGAATGAAGTGATTAAACAGAGTCAGCATGGGTTTGTAACTAATAAGTCATGTCAGACTAATTTAATTTCCTTCTATGACGGTATTACTGATTGGGTGGATCAAGGAAATGCTGTAGATATAGTATATCTTGACTTCAGCAAAGCATTTGACAAAGTCTCTCATACAATCCTTATTGAAAAAATGACTAAGTATGGAATGGACAAGGCAACTGTTAGGTGGATTCATAACTGGCTTAGTGATCGGACCCAAAGAGTGGTCGTAAATGGCTGCACATCCAGTTGGAAGAATGTCTCAAGTGGGGTACCACAGGGCTCTGTCCTGGGCCCTGTATTGTTCAACATCTTTATCAACGATTTAGATGAAGGAATTGAGGGTAAACTGATTAAATTTGCTGATGACACAAAGCTAGGAGGGATAGCTAATACTAGAGAAGAGAGAGAGAGGATTCAAAAAGATTTAAATAAACTGGAGAAGTGGGCAGCAACTAACAGAATGGTTTTTAACAGGGAGAAATGCAAAGTACTACATCTGGGCAATAAAAATGAAAAAAGCATATATAGAATGGGAGGAATAGGGCTAAGTGACAGCACATGTGAAAAAGACTTGGGTATACTAATAGATCACAGACTGAATATGAGTCAACAGTGTGATGCAGCAGCAAAAAAGGCAAATGCAATTCTAGGATGTATTAACAGAAGCATACAGTCTAGATCACGTGAAGTCATTATTTCCCTCTACTCCTCTTTGGTCAGACCTCATCTGGAATATTGTGTCCAATTTTGGGCACCACATTTTAAAAAAGACATCAACAAACTGGAGCAAGTTCAGAAAAGAGCGACCAGAATGGTGACCGGTCTGCAAACCCTGTCTTATGAGGAAAGGTTGCAGGATTTGGGAATGTTTAGTTTGCAAAAGAGAAGACTGAGAGGAGACTTAATAGCTGTCTACAAATATCTAAATGGCTGTCACATTGTAGAAGGATCAACTTTATTCTCATTTGCACAAGGAAAGACTAGAAGCAATGGGATGAAGCTGAATGGGAGGAGACACAGATTAGATATTAGAAAAAACTTTTTGACAGTTAGAGTGATCAATGAGTGGAACAGGCTGCCACGAGAAGTGGTGAGTTCTCCTTCAATGGAAGTCTTCAAACAGAGGCTGGACAGACATCTAACTGGGATGATTTAGCGAATCCTGCTTTGAGCAGGGGGTTGGACCAGATGGCCCAGGAGGTCCCTTCCAACTCTACGATTCTATGATTCTATGATTCTATGATTCTATGATTCTATGCTGCTGATTCTGTAGGGAGAGCGTTAGGCAGGGAAGAAGACAAAAAAACTGCTTCTGCTGCTAGCGATTTGGCCTGCACAACACACAAGTCACTGTGTGTGCAGTGCAAGGGGAGGCTATATTGTGGTGTATCAGTGGTGTTGGTTGTTGGGCTGCCTTTTAAGGCTTCCTGACACGCTGGCATTGCTGTTTACCCACTGCTCCGCAAACTGCTTTTTTAAAAGCAATCCAATCTCCCTTATCCTCTCGTCACTTTGGTCACAGGCAGCTGTGCCATCGAGCGTGTCACATAGCGCTCAGATATCAGTGGGCCTCACACCATCCACAAGTGTCCAGTGTCCAAAAGTGTACGCAGAGATTCAAAATCTCCATTATCCTCTCGTCACTTTGGTCACAGGCAGCTGTGCCATCGAGCGTGTCACATAGCGCTCAGATATCAGTGGGCCTCACACCATCCACAAGTGTCCAGTGTCCAAAAGTGTACGCAGAGATTCAAAATCTCCATTATCCTCTCGTCACTTTGGTCACAGGCAGCTGTGCCATCGAGCGTGTCACATAGCGCTCAGATATCAGTGGGCCTCACACAATCCACAAGTGTCCAGTGTCCAAAAGTGTACGCAGAGATTCAAAATCTCCATTATCCTCTCGTCACTTTGGTCACAGGCAGCTGTGCCATCGAGCGTGTCACATAGCGCTCAGATATCAGTGGGCCTCACACCATCCACAAGTGTCCAGTGTCCAAAAGTGTACGCAGAGATTCAAAATCTCCATTATCCTCTCGTCACTTTGGTCACAGGCAGCTGTGCCATCGAGCGTGTCACATAGCGCTCAGATATCAGTGGGCCTCACACAATCCACAAGTGTCCAGTGTCCAAAAGTGTACGCAGAGATTCAAAATCTCCATTATCCTCTCGTCACTTTGGTCACAGGCAGCTGTGCCATCGAGCGTGTCACATAGCGCTCAGATATCAGTGGGCCTCACACCATCCACAAGTGTCCAGTGTCCAAAAGTGTACGCAGAGATTCAAAATCTCCATTATCCTCTCGTCACTTTGGTCACAGGCAGCTGTGCCATCGAGCGTGTCACATAGCGCTCAGATATCAGTGGGCCTCACACCATCCACAAGTGTCCAGTGTCCAAAAGTGTACGCAGAGATTCAAAATCTCCATTATCCTCTCGTCACTTTGGTCACAGGCAGCTGTGCCATCGAGCGTGTCACATAGCGCTCAGATATCAGTGGGCCTCACACCATCCACAAGTGTCCAGTGTCCAAAAGTGTACGCAGAGATTCAAAATCTCCATTATCCTCTCGTCACTTTGGTCACAGGCAGCTGTGCCATCGAGCGTGTCACATAGCGCTCAGATATCAGTGGGCCTCACACAATCCACAAGTGTCCAGTGTCCAAAAGTGTACGCAGAGATTCAAAATCTCCATTATCCTCTCGTCACTTTGGTCACAGGCAGCTGTGCCATCGAGCGTGTCACATAGCGCTCAGATATCAGTGGGCCTCACACAATCCACAAGTGTCCAGTGTCCAAAAGTGTACGCAGAGATTCAAAATCTCCATTATCCTCTCGTCACTTTGGTCACAGGCAGCTGTGCCATCGAGCGTGTCACATAGCGCTCAGATATCAGTGGGCCTCACACCATCCACAAGTGTCCAGTGTCCAAACGTGTACGCAGAGATTCAAAATCTCCATTATCCTCTCGTCACTTTGGTCACAGGCAGCTGTGCCATCGAGCGTGTCACATAGCGCTCAGATATCAGTGGGCCTCACACAATCCACAAGTGTCCAGTGTCCAAAAGTGTACGCAGAGATTCAAAATCTCCATTATCCTCTCGTCACTTTGGTCACAGGCAGCTGTGCCATCGAGCGTGTCACATAGCGCTCAGATATCAGTGGGCCTCACACCATCCACAAGTGTCCAGTGTCCAAAAGTGTACGCAGAGATTCAAAATCTCCATTATCCTCTCGTCACTTTGGTCACAGGCAGCTGTGCCATCGAGCGTGTCACATAGCGCTCAGATATCAGTGGGCCTCACACAATCCACAAGTGTCCAGTGTCCAAAAGTGTACGCAGAGATTCAAAATCTCCATTATCCTCTCGTCACTTTGGTCACAGGCAGCTGTGCCATCGAGCGTGTCACATAGCGCTCAGATATCAGTGGGCCTCACACCATCCACAAGTGTCCAGTGTCCAAAAGTGTACGCAGAGATTCAAAATCTCCATTATCCTCTCGTCACTTTGGTCACAGGCAGCTGTGCCATCGAGCGTGTCACATAGCGCTCAGATATCAGTGGGCCTCACACCATCCACAAGTGTCCAGTGTCCAAAAGTGTACGCAGAGATTCAAAATCTCCATTATCCTCTCGTCACTTTGGTCACAGGCAGCTGTGCCATCGAGCGTGTCACATAGCGCTCAGATATCAGTGGGCCTCACACCATCCACAAGTGTCCAGTGTCCAAAAGTGTACGCAAAGATTCAAAATCTCCATTATCCTCTCGTCACTTTGGTCACAGGCAGCTGTGCCATCGAGCGTGTCACATAGCGCTCAGATATCAGTGGGCCTCACACAATCCACAAGTGTCCAGTGTCCAAAAGTGTACGCAGAGATTTAAAATCTCCATTATCCTCTCGTCACTTTGGTCACAGGCAGCTGTGCCATCGAGCGTGTCACATAGCGCTCAGATATCAGTGGGCCTCACACAATCCACAAGTGTCCAGTGTCCAAAAGTGTACGCAGAGATTCAAAATCTCCATTATCCTCTCGTCACTTTGGTCACAGGCAGCTGTGCCATCGAGCGTGTCACATAGCGCTCAGATATCAGTGGGCCTCACACCATCCACAAGTGTCCAGTGTCCAAACGTGTACGCAGAGATTCAAAATCTCCATTATCCTCTCGTCACTTTGGTCACAGGCAGCTGTGCCATCGAGCGTGTCACATAGCGCTCAGATATCAGTGGGCCTCACACCATCCACAAGTGTCCAGTGTCCAAAAGTGTACGCAGAGATTCAAAATCTCCATTATCCTCTCGTCACTTTGGTCACAGGCAGCTGTGCCATCAAGCGTGTCACATAGCGCTCAGATATCAGTGGGCCTCACACCATCCACAAGTGTCCAGTGTCCAAAAGTGTACTCAGAGATTCAAAATCTCCATTATCCTCTCGTCACTTTGGTCACAGGCAGCTGTGCCATCGAGCGTGTCACATAGCGCTCAGATATCAGTGGGCCTCACACAATCAACAAGTGTCCAGTGTCCAAAAGTGTACGCAGAGATTCAAAATCTCCATTATCCTCTCGTCACTTTGGTCACAGGCAGCTGTGCCATCGAGCGTGTCACATAGCGCTCAGATATCAGTGGGCCTCACACCATCCACAAGTGTCCAGTGTCCAAAAGTGTACGCAGAGATTCAAAATCTCCATTATCCTCTCGTCACTTTGGTCACAGGCAGCTGTGCCATCGAGCGTGTCACATAGCGCTCAGATATCAGTGGGCCTCACACAATCCACAAGTGTCCAGTGTCCAAAAGTGTACGCAGAGATTCAAAATCTCCATTATCCTCTCGTCACTTTGGTCACAGGCAGCTGTGCCATCGAGCGTGTCACATAGCGCTCAGATATCAGTGGGCCTCACACAATCCACAAGTGTCCACTGTCCACAAGTGTGTGCAGAAATTCTAAAACTCCCCTGTCCTATAGACACCTTGTACCTTGTTTTACATTACTATATAGTTTGTTGGATTTTGTCTACATTTCTACCAAAAATGAGGAAGGCTGGTGGAAGAGGCCGTGGAATTGGGCGGGGGTTGGCAGCTGGTAATGATGGTGTTGGTGGTGGATCTGATGGTAGTGGCAAGAGCAAAATAGGACCGAATGCAGGAGGTGCTGACCCTGCGTCATCGTCTGGCTACATAAGGCCTCGAACGCTTAGTTTTCTAGGAGTTGGCAAACCGCTTTTAAAGGCAGAGTATCAGGAAAAAGTTTTGTCTTACATTGCTGACTCAGCCTCCAGCTCTATCGCCTCCTCTTCTTCAGTTGTAAAAAGTAAAAGCACTGAGTCGTCATTGGAGGCTCATGTTCATGAACCACACCTTTCCTTGTGTCCTTCACCCCAACCAAGATTGAAGGATGACGCAGGCCATACTACTGATTACTCCATGGAGCTGTTTTCACATACCATGCCTGGATTATCAAGTGAAATGGTGAATTACCCAGGCCAAGATGAATCTGACATGGAGTGCACTGATGCACAGCCGCTGATGGATGATTCTGCTGGTACATTCACTCAGAGCACTACATTGTCCTCGCAGTGTACAGAGCCAGATTTTGACCCTGATGAGACTCAGATGCCCCTTCCCGCACACTATACCACCATACACGGTGACACAGAGGAAGGTGCACATGACATAGAAGAGGAGGTGATGGATGACCCAGTTGTTGACCCAGATTGGCATCCATTGGGGGAAGAGGGTGCTGCTTCCAATAGCTCAGATGAGGAGCATCCACAGCAGACATCGACATCGCAACAGCTGTTATCTGGCAGGCCCGGAGCACTCCAAAGACAGGTTCCAAACATCAAAAGAGTTGCTGGACAGCTTGTCCAGAGGGTCAAAAGATCACAGCGTGCTAGGCCGCAAAATGTCTGCCAAAGTAGGAAGAGTGCAGTGTGGCACTTTTTTGAACAAAATCCTCATGATCAGGCCAAGGTTATCTGTAAGAAGTGCGCAAAGACCTTTAGCCGAGGGAAAAATCTGAAAAATTTGAATACCAGTTGCATGCTTAGACATTTAACCAGCATGCACTTGCAAGCGTGGACACAACACCAAACCTCAAGTGCCACATGTGCAACTGATCACAACGAAGGTAGTCAGCAACGCTACATTGTTTCCCCCACTGTAAGCCCACCGGTTAGCACAGCAGCAAATGTTGAGGTGTCGTTGCAAGGCCACAGCAGTCAGGGAATCCCACTGTTATATCAACGAAAGACTGATTCTAGGCCATCAGAAAGAACACCAACTCCATCACCATCATCAACCCTCTCTCAGTCCGCCCTGTCCACCGCTACTTCCACCATATGCAGCTCTCAAGTCCAGCTCACCCTCCCAGACACTATGAGTAGGTCAAGAAAGTACTCAGTCTCTCATCCGCGTACACTGGGTTTGAACGCCCACATTGCCAAACTAATCTCGTTTGAGATGATGCCCTTTCGGTTGGTGGAAAGCACAGCTTTCCGCGAACTCATGGCCTATGCAGTACCACGCTATGACCTACCCAGTCGCCACTTCTTCTCTCGCAAAGCCATCCCAGCCCTCCACCATCATGTGAAAGACCGCATTGTCCATGCACTCAAGCAGTCAGTGAGCGGAAAGGTGCACCTCACAACTGATGCATGGTCCAGTCGGCATGGCCAGGGCCGTTACGTGTCCATCACTGCGCACTGGGTTAATGTGGTGGATGCAGGGTCCACAGGGGACATCGGTGGTGGGACAGTGCTGCCTAGCCCACGGTATAGGAAACAGTTGGCTGTAGGCGTTCGACCCTCCTCCTCCTCCTCCAGAAGCGAAAGCTCGTCCACAGAGCGCAGTCGTACGAGCACTCCATCTGCAGCTGCCACTGTTGCACATGATGTGTCCCCCTATCGAGCAGCTAGTGGAAAGCGTCAGCAGGCTGTGTTGCAGATGATGTGTTTGGGCAACAGACACACCGCCGAGGTGCTGGCCGAGTACTTGAAGTGACAAACTGAGTCATGGCTGGGCAGTGTACATCTTGAGGCAGGCAAGGTAGTTAGTGATAACGGCCGTAATTTTGTGGCAGCCATAGCCCTTTCAAAACTCAGCCACATACCTTGCTTGGCTCAAACCTTGAACCTGGTGGTGCAGTGCTTCCTCAAAAATTATCCAGAGTTAACAGCCCTGCTCCAGAAGGTGCGAAGACTGTGCGCGCACATCCGCCGGTCGCCTGTACACTCCGTTCGTATGCAGAAGCTGCAGCGATTGCTCCACCTTCCCAACCACCGCCTCATTATCGACATTGCAACAAGGTGGAACTCCACCCTGCACATGGTGGAGCGGCTGTGCGAGCAGAGGCAGGCCATAATGCATTTGTGGGAGGATACACGGCCAGGCACTTTGAGAGCAGACATGGAGTTGACAGGCGTGCAGTGGTCGAAGCTGAAAGACCTTTGTAAAGTCCTTCAGTGTTTTGAGGAATGCACACGGCTGGTAAGCGCAGACGACGCCATCCTAAGCATGAGCATCCCACTTATGCGTCTGCTCATGCAAACTTTGACGCACCTTAAAGAGCAGGCGTCTGCAGCCAATGTTGATGAGGAGGAAGAGGAGGAGGGAATCCTTGATGACATTCAGCCATTGTCTGCTCAGGGACCTCTCCTGGACGAGGTGGAGGAAGAAGAGGAGGAGGAGGAGGAGGATGATGGGGATGATTACTTAGGGGGGGAGGATGCATCTCGTGGGGCAAGTGAAAATGTTGGCGTGGCAAGGTCTGGTACAGGGTTTGTGCGTGACTGGAGGGATGTGGATTTGCCAGAAAGTGCTCCTCCACCCAGCACTCGCAGTGCATCATTGACACCGGGAACATTGGCCCACATGTCAGATTATGCCTTGCGGATCCTAAAAAGGGACCCCCGCATTGCCAAAATGATGAACGATGACGACTACTGGTTGGCCAGCATCCTGGATCCACGCTATAAAGGCAAATTACAAAACATCATGCCACAGGAGAACCTTGACCTAATATTGGCTAATAAACAAGCAACTCTGGTAAATCGGTTGCTTGAGGCATTCCCAGCACACAGCAGCGGTGATGGTTCTCACAAGAGCCGTACGGGCCGGGGGCAGCTTGGCAGAGGTGTTCGTGGTGCACACAGCAGAAGTGGCGTTGGAGACAGGGGTTTCATGACAATGTTGTGGACTGATTTTTCAAATACCGCTCACACAACTGGTAATACTGCATCGATGGAAAGTGACAGGAGACAGCAGTTGTCAACTATGGTTACAAACTACTTTTCCTCCCATATCGATGTTCTCCCACACAGGTCATTCCCCTTTGACTATTGGGCCGCTAAACTGGACACCTGGCCTGAATTGGCCCAATATGCCTTACAGGAGCTCGCTTGCCCAGCTGCAAGTGTGCTATCGGAAAGAGTCTTCAGTGCAGCTGGATCAATCCTGACAGAAAAAAGGACCCGTCTGTCAACCCAAAATGTGGATGATCTAACCTTCATTAACATGAACCACGCATGGGTTTCCAAGGATTTTGTCCCACCTTCCCCTGATGACACATAGGGTGACAGAAAAATGGCTTGCTTTGGTCCACCTCTTCCTGGTACTTCACCTATTTCGCCTTTTGCATCAGCTGAATGTCCAACATCAACATATGCCACTTTCTAAAACTCCATAACTGTGCTGCCTCCCCCCCATGGCCGGGGTCACCACCTACCGCACGACACCGTGCGAGTGCCGTTGCCCTGGACAGGTGGGTAGGCCGACTCTTGGGCGCGGGCACTGGCACAGGGTCCCTCATAGTGCAATAAAGTGTCTCTGATGGTGGTGGTGCACACCCGCCGTCAGACACACCGCTGTACTATGAGGGGCCCAGTGCCAGTACCGACGCCCACGAGTGGGCCCCCCTTGCTTGGCCAGGGCCCCAGCATTTGCAATCTTTACCTCTCCCTGCTCCTCCGCTGTGTAATCTGGGCCGTCAAATCCATACTGTGCCTGACACCGTCTGAGCCTGCCTCCTGAGACATATATTTTGAATGTGTACGCTATCCATACATGTTATCCAGGGATACGGTACCTTTTCTAACCTTTGTGCAATGACGTGCAATCCATACTGGGCCTAACACCGTCTGAGCCTGCCTCATGCTGTATAGACATATATTTTGAATGTGTACGCTATCCATACATGTTATCCGGGGATACGGTACCCCTTCTAACCTTTGTGCAATGACGTGCAATCCATACTGGGCCTAACACCGTCTGAGCCTGCCTCATGCTGTATAGACATATATTTTGAATGTGTACGCTATCAATACATGTTATCCGGGGATACGGTACCCTTTCTAACCTTTGTGCAATGACATGCAATCCATACTGGGCCTAACACCGTCTGAGCCTGCCTCATGCTGTATAGACATATTTTGAATGTGTACGCTATCCATACATGTTATCCGGGGATACGGTACCCCTTCTAACCTTTGTGTAATGACGTGCAATCCATACTGGGCCTAACACCGTCTGATCCTGCCTCATGCTGTATAGACATATATTTTGAATGTGTACGCTATCCATACATGTTATCCGGGGATACGGTACCCTTTCTAACCTTTGTGCAATGACGTGCAATCCATACTGGGCCTAACACCGTCTGAGCCTGCCTCATGCTGTATAGACATATATTTTGAATGTGTACGCTATCCATACATGTTATCCGGGAATACGGTACCCTTTCTAACCTTTGTGCAATGACGTGCAATCCATACTGGGCCTAACACCATCTGAGCCTGCCTCATGCTGTATAGACATATATTTTGAATGTGTACGCCATCCATTCATGTTATCCGGGGATACGGTACCCTTTCTAACCTTTGTGCAATGACGTGCAATCCATACTGGGCCTAACACCGTCTGAGCCTGCCTCATGCTGTATAGACAGATATTTTGAATGTGTACGCTATCCATACATGTTATCCGGGGATACGGTACCCTTTCTAACCTTTGTGCAATGACGTGCAATCCATACTGGGCCTAACACCGTCTGAGCCTGCCTCATGCTGTATAGACATATATTTTGAATGTGTACGCTATCCATACATGTTATCCGGGGATACGGTACCCCTTCTAACCTTTGTGCAATGACGTGCAATCCATACTGGGCCTAACACCGTCTGAGCCTGCCTCATGCTGTATAGACATATATTTTGAATGTGTACGCTATCCATACATGTTATCCGGGGATACGGTACCCTTTCTAACCTTTGTGCAATGACGTGCAATCCATACTGGGCCTAACACCGTCTGAGCCTGCCTCATGCTGTATAGACATATATTTTGAATGTGTACGCTATCCATACATGTTATCCGGGGATACGGTACCCTTTCTAACCTTTGTGCAATGACGTGCAATCCATACTGGGCCTAACACCGTCTGAGCCTGCCTCATGCTGTATAGACATATATTTTGAATGTGTACGCTATCCATACATGTTATCCAGGGATACGGTACCCTTTCTAACCTTTGTGCAATCACGTGCAATCCATACTGGGCGTGAGAACGGCTGGCGAGCTGTTAAGCAAGCTACAGCACCTGTCCAGACAAGTACAGGGATTCCCTAGCGAGGAGACTTATTTGATTGTTTTCAATGTTGGGACAGCAATTTTTGGGGAGCACTATACTCTGGAGAATGATAGATGGGGCCCACCATACACTGGAACATTCCAAAGGTGGACATCAGACACTGGAGCAGCATTTACAGGGCCCATTATACACTAGAGCATTAGAAATGGGGCCCATTATGTTTGGAGCATTATTTGGGCCCATAAGACAGTGGAGCTTCATCCATGGGGACCAACATATACTGTAGCATTATGTGGAGCTCATCATATACTGTTTCAAACATTATATGGGACCAATGATTTTGTATGGAGAAATAGATGGGCCTCGTCATGAGATGTAAAAAGTGAGGTATTTTTCATTGTACTATACCGCTATTTCTCTGCCGTATCGGAGCATGATGAGTTGTGGTATGTGTTAAAGGGGCGCTCTTTCGCCCAGGGCACATGAAAACCTGCAGCCAGCCCTCCCCCCCCACAAATTTAGCCAAATAACCCCCATTTTTCAGTGCGTAACTTGTATTATGAAGTTAATTAAGGTTGACAAGCTTAAGTAAGAAGAATTGATGCTTTTGGCATTCAAATGGGCACTGTAGGTGTGTTTCCTGTCCTCCTCTCACTGCCGACTTTTATTCCCCATTGACTTACATTGGGTTTCGTGTTTCGGGACGACCCCGACTTTTCCCTATAATCGGACGATCTTGCTCGACCCGACTTTTGGAAAAGTCGGGTTTCACGAAACGAAACGCGACCCTAAAAAAACAAAAGTCGCTCAACTCTACTGGTCACTACACGCCGAGAATTCTAAAAATGCGCTGTGTTGCCGGCTCATCATTGCTGATCTCGGCCGGCAACAGAGAATGCATTGTCTTTGTGCATATTTTGCCGGGACTAGCCCAGCCCCTGAAATGAGCATCACTGATTTTGCTTTGTTTCAGGGAAGGGGCATACGCAGCCTCTGCCCCCTGATGACGCTTCGTATCATCAAAAAGTAAGAAGAAAAAAAAGAAAAGCAGTTAAGATAGTGTAGTAAGGGAATGGTAGGGAATTTTTAATTCAAGTATCTACATTATAGTTACATTATAAGCATTATATAGATAGGGATTTAGAATGAAAATTAATTTGGACTTTGAAACACCCCTTTAATAATACTGCTACATGTCAGTGCGTTCCAGGTTAGTCAGTTTTTGAGAGAGAATCACCATACCAAAATAAATATATTTTTGCTAATAGCTATTCTCAATTACATTTCGTAAAATATAGTAATTCCAATTAATTTTTCTTTAATTTTATTGGTTTTTAGTAATTAAACAGGGTAAGGGAAGGAAGGTAGGAAGGGAGGAAAGGGAATGGGAAGTAAAGAACCTTGTACAGGTACGGAAAAAATTTAAAACTAGAGAACCCACAAATAGGCATTAAATAGCATATAGCGAATAACAACATAAAAGGAAAAGAAAATCGCCAATCCTTATTATGGGGTAACATTCTTGGAAGGAGTAATTCCAGTTAATTTTTAACCCCATGGACTACATCATTTAGAATACATTAATCCTTGTACCTTGCTAGTTCTTCATTTCATGTGTGGCACTTTCATAAATGTTTAAAACTGTACCGCTAATCTGTTAGCAGATTATAATGATAGGAATGAAAATAATACATGGCCGTAATTTAATATCTGAAAATGTTTACTTGAAGTATGTTCTTTATAACATATTCTGCCAACTATCTGTCCACCCACTAAGTTGGCAAAGATTCACATCCTTAAAGTTCCTGATACCAAATTAATAAACACACAGCTCTTGATAAAGCACAATATAAAAACTCTAGCTCAATAATTTAAAACATGTTTAGATTCTTGATTACCAAAGCAAAATTATGACCTTCAAACAATGTGACTGGTTAAGGCATTTGTTCCAAATTAAAAATGTTGGCCTTTTATAAAGAAAAGTAGAATAACATCTGCCAGTGTGTAGTTTACTTTTGTATATGGTGTAGTATATGTATAGATCCATGTATATAACAGTACTCTTTCTGTCAAAAAGAAAAGCACAAACCATATATTAGACTTAGGGCCTATGCACAATGATGCAGCACCGTGCTGGTGTAAGACATTCAGTACAGCTCCCATGCACTTCTCACCTTCCTGAAAAACCTCAGCCCATCTTGCCCAAACACATCGCACGAAAAACTACTTACATTTCAAAGAGCTACTTGCTCTTTATGTTCCTACTCCTACTAATTTCAGGGGACATCTAACCCAACCCTGGTCCACCATCCCCCAACCTCAACCCCTACCCTACCCCACAGGGCCGGACTGGGAGAAAAAAGCAGGCCTGCCACACAAAACCCACCAACCCACATACTATAACACTTACCCCATACCCGATCAGTGGATTTTACTATACTTTGTCGTGCCCTTCAACACTCCTCTTAAAGGTGTTATTTGAAGAGCCATGTGTGAATGCTGCTGTAGTGCGCATGATCAACCTCTTCTTTAGAGCGTCGGTTCTCAGGATCAGCGGGGTCCCATTGGTCGGACCCCAGCGACAACATGGTCTTGGGATAGGGGATTACTTGGCATAATCATTTCCAATATATACACCATTTTTTTTACTATAACACGCACCTAAGTTTTAGAGGAGGAAATTAGGGGAAAAAAACTGAAGCAAAAAATGTGGTCAATTCTGTACTTAATATTCCCATCCTGATACACATGGCTCCTTCATCCCTGTCCTGGTATGCATGGCTCCTTCATCCCTATCCTGGTATGCATGGCCCTCATCCCTAGCCTAGTTTGCATGGCCTCCTCATCCCTATCCTGGCAGGAATGATCGCCCTCATCCCTATACTGGTACGCAGGGTCCCCATCTCATCCTTTTATGCATGGCCCCATCCGTATCCTGGTATGCAGGGCCCCATCTCATCCTAGTATGCATGGCTCCTCATCCCTCTCCTGGTAGGAATGGTCCACCTCATCCTTATCCTGGCAGGAATGATCGTCCTCATCCCTATACTGGTATGCAGGGTCCCCATCTCGTTCATATATGCATAGCCCCATCCCTATTCTGGTATGCAGGGCTCCATTCTTTACCTGTTATGATTGGCCCCCATACGGGTATGCATGGCCCCATCCTTATCCTGATATTATTGGGTATGCATGGCACCATCAGAAAAGATTTAAAAAACAAACCATTACACTTACCTTCCCAGTGCTCCCTCGCAGCGTTATGCTCCGTTGCCAGCAGCTGCTTTATGCTTGTAAGCAGCGCGTGGCAGGGACATCTTGTGCTGCTTTCAAGCCGAAGGGCAGCTGCCGGAATACTCTGTGCTCTCTGCACGGCGGGACTGTTCATCACAGAGAGCACTGAGTATTCATTGCTCTTCAGTAGCGCACGCAATCTCAGCCGGAGCCTTCCTGCTGCTGCCGGTGGTCACATGTGCCAATACTTAAGAGAAATGAATATTCTCTTAAGTATCGGCACATGTGACCTCCGGCTGCAGCAGGAAGGCTCTGGCTGAGACTACGCGCGCTACTGAAGAGCAATAAATACTCACTGCTCTCCACGCAAACAATCCATATGTGCAAAGAGCACTGTGTATTCTGGCAGCTGCCCTTCAGCTTGAAAGCAATGCATGACATACCTGCCATGTGCTGCTTACAAGCATAAAGCAGCTGCAGGCAGCGGAGCAGGACGCTGCGTGGGAGCGCCGGGAAGGTAAGTGTAATGTTTGTTTTTTTTAAATCTTTTCTGATGGCGCCATGCATACCAGGATAAGGAAAGGATGGGACCAATCATATCAGGATAAGGATGGGGGCCAATCATACCAGAATAAGGATGGGATCAATTATAACAGGACTGGGATGGGTGCCAATCATACCAGGATGCTAAAAAGAAATTAGTATTCATTACCCTCTGCACCCATGGGGGTGGAATGTAGTGAAGATTCATTTCTCTTTAGCAGCGGGCACAGGAGTTAGCCGCAACAGCTGGCTCTTGCCTCTGTGACTCACTGCTCCACCGATGCTGCTCAGCCACCTCCCCACCACAGACAGAGCCGATACAGACAGACTATAAGATGCATCCCCTATTTTCCTCCACATTTTGGGAGGAAAAAAGTGTGTCTTATAGTCCAAGAAAATACGGTATTTTTTATTTTCCCATAGTATTCCTGAAAATAATGAACCAATATTAACCCTCCCAAAGACCAATGTCGCCTCTCCAACAATAGGACAGGAGTGGAACTGTGCAGTGTATATATACAGCACAGGAAAAGTGCTACTGAGTGTGTATATACAGGACAGGAAATGTGGTACTGTGCAGCATGGCTGCCACTAGTAATTTCGGGGCCGCATACTGGCAAAATTTTTGGGCCCCCTTGAGACTCCTCCCAGGCTCCACCCCAGCTCCACCTCCACCCTTCGAACCTTCCACAGTCCCACCGCTCACTCTTGGAAAAACTCAACTTCTCCACCACTTCCTCATCAATCAGACATTAACAGTTCCCATCAACCACCAGATCACATACATAGCCAGCAGCTTTTGTTCTGGCCAAAAGAATTACTATATTATCGGTGCACTGACACTGTATACAGAGGTCCTGTGTATAATGTTACTGGTGATCACTGTATTACCTGTACATTATATACAGAGCTCCTATGTATAATGTTACCAGTGATGACTGTATTACCTGTACACTGACAGTAAATACAGAGCTACTGTGTATAGTGTCACTTAGTATTGTGTTTTTTTTTTATTAATGATTAATACAATGATAAGTATTGTAGTATTCAGTCACTATGTGGTGGTAATATGTGGTCTGGTCATGGTGTGATTGTATTTGTCCCTTGCATGTGGTATTAATGGTCATTTTAAAAAAAAAATGTCTGACTCATTCCCTTCAAGAAAAATACATAAAAATATATTAATATTTAATAGATTAGAGTAGGGTGCAGCCAAAAAAGTCTACTGTGTCGTGGTGGCGGCTTAAAAATTATTTTTAAATAGGAACACCACCACTCAAATACCCGATACATTGTTATTCTGCCTGTGGATCCATAGAATTTCATACTGCACATCAGTGGCAGAAATCCAAGGGTCTGTCCTGAATTTTGGCAAGGCTTCTCTGACACATCAAGTCAGATTTGAATAATCATCTAGAGAACATTGCATGTTGCCCTTTAACGCATAAATAAACATTCCCTTTCTACAGTACACCAGTTTTTCTTTAAATTCTTCACGTAAATTGCAATTCTATAATAAAAACTCCCACCTCCCTGTAATTTAATATCTGCACCCTAAAATCTCGAATGCATCCTTAGGGAGAGTGCAATAATCAAAAATAAATCAATCAACTAGAAGTGTGAACAGTTATTCATGGAATCTTCAGACTAAAACTGGATTGCATCCTAAGGTAACATTTGAAAACACCATGCAGCTGGAATTTATCTGGCTCTTTATCAATAAAAATGAACTGAACCCATAGGGAAAAGAATATGCTTGTATTTTTCCTCTTCATAAAATACATGACCTCACAGAGTCGGGCATTTCTTCTTTCATCCAGTAATCTGAACGTAAATTGTTCATGCCAAACGGTACAGCACCGGATAGTTCTCTAATCTGATCGAGATCACTTTCAAACACATGGTCTCCTCCTAATTTTTCTTGTATGCTACTAGTATCACATGCTGGCTCTCAAAGATAAATAAATACTATATGGTCCACTGTCGGAAGACCATGCAAGCCCAGACAACAGCACTCGAGTGCAAATCAGATGTATAGTGCTGTAAGCTACATTTAATGCAAAAGAATGAAGTACATCAGTGTGTCTTTCTTAATGAGGTATTCTCATCATATAATGCTATGGATAATGGAAAAACCGCATTTACATTTTCATGACACTGCAAGTGCAGAGCTCGGAGTGAGGGAAGCTAGATAAATACAACCCAACCACCCACCTTCCCAAGTCAGACACAGCTCTTCAGTTGGAAGGTGATTGGTCACAGTTTTAATTGAAAATACATAACCTGTAAATATAAAGTGCAAAGAAATGAAATATAAAATAACATGACACAGAAATACCCTGTAGGTCAGGTCCCTGGCAACAGTGACTCCCTTATTAACTAGCAAATCACAAACATATGTATGTGTCCCCACGTACAGGTCAATGAGCACCGATGTACGCAGCGTTCACCTCCACCACTAGCCTCCAACCAGCTACAGTTGTGTAGAATGGCTCCCGCTTTCATGGCCACTAAATCATCAGACCTCACTCTCCATGGTCCGACCCTTAGAGGAGATAATCATATATTAATTAACCATCAAAACTGGTAAGTGCCAATAGGTATACAGTGGATCCCCTTCTTGTTACCAAGAACCAGCCAAAGTGTACAACTCATAACAGTTCGAAAATGAAAAACCTAAACCCTACTACTATTACTAAATGCCATGACCCAATATATTCTCCAGACCGGGCCTAAAACATTTTATCACCTTATTACAGAGATGGCAGGAGGGATGTCAATAGTCCTCACTGTGAAATGGTGACTTAGCCTGACAAAAATCATGTATACAAACCCCTTGTAGCCACACCCATGAACGTTATCTTACTCCCACTCACCCACCTTTCTTGTCCCCCCCACACCCCGCTCAAAATCCAAGCCCTCATAATCTCCTGTTCCATAACAAAATTAACCCCTATCTGCCCTATCCTCTCATGAGTTCCCTGCGCTTATACTGGGTCAGCTCCAGACTGCCATTCCAGTTAGTTGAGTTCACAGATTTATAAGCTGCATTCACACTACTGTGCATTCATCCATTATAATCACTGTTCTTTACATCGTTAATATAAATGCTAAAATTGGTTTTCGACTGGTGGCAGGTGAATGGTGGTAGGTGGCACATAAATGGTAGTAGGTGGACAACTGCCAGAATTTTACATGCTCATTACAAATTAGTTCAGTGTATTCATGTGACTAAATTTCTAAATTGGAGTATTTTGGATAGCATTTACAATAAAGGCACATCAAAAGTGCATTAAAATAATTTTCTAAAATTAGTGTAAAGCCTACCAGCAAAGTGAAGCGACTCTTCAAAAGTAACTTGTCAGTTGATTCATGCTGCAAAAACCATGGGCAGCATGAATCAGTACCAGGCTAAATGACTGCAGCCAAGTATAATTTTCTATGAATGGTTAAGGCATTTCAGAGAAAATATAGTTAGACAACCTGACACATGACACCCCCTCAAAAATGAAAATATATAGAGAAAGGGTCCCATTTTCAAATACCTACAGGTGAAAGAGAACCCCTTTAAAAATACATTCAGTAGATATGCATTAGAAATATATAACCAAAAACAGTCACTCCAAGAATTCTACTAGTAGACAGGTGCCTATGCGAAAGGAAACAAACAAAATACCAACGTCATTATAATGATGCAAAGAGGAGAGCTATGCATCAATAGATATCCTTAAGTTGTCCCTAGTTAGACGAGAAGGCTAGCACCCTAAATACATGAAATAGCACCCATCATACATTGGTGCTACACGCCCTGATGTGCACCTTCAATAAAGTCAATATTCTTCTAAACATCTTAATAGATACTTGGGTAGATTAATATACAAGAATATTATCCCCCACAAACATATCATATACAGATGTGTGAAAGTGTTTGCTCCCTTCCTGATTTCATACTCTTTTGCATGTTTGTCACACTTAAATGTTTCAGATCACAAAACTAATTTAAATATTAGACAACGATAACACAAGTAAAAAGAAAATGCAGTTTTTAAATAAAGGCTTTTATTATTAGAGGAAAGAGAAATCCAAACCTACAGGGTCCTGTGTGAAAAAGTGACTGACCCCCCCTTAAAACTTAATTTAACTGTTGTCTAGCACAAATTTGGGAAGTTGAGTTCAAATTCCCTAAGACTGATTACTGTCAACCTGTTAGGCACTGGGATTCTCCCACTACACAGGGTGGATGCCAAGCCTTGTCTGCCTCTGCGGTCTCCCATTCTGCTTCGGCCACAGAGGGAGCTACTCAGCAGAGACATCAGTCTCAGCGTCTTGCTCAGACTTGTGCTGTTCAGTTGGTTACTTCTGGCTCTCCAGCCAAAGCTATAGTAACGAGCAATAGGCAGCAATGATCAGACGTTTCAGAGGCTAAGTCCAGAAATCACCCTACTGAGCATGCTCATGAGGTGGCGACCTCTCATTGGTGGTCAGTCGTCAGCTGCTCGGGTGACGTGGCAGTTCCTGATTGGTCCACGAGCAAGGTCCTGTCTGACTGAACTTGAACAGGAATGTATAAAAGGTTCTCTGGAGCGCACAATGGCACGCTAAGATCATTTGCAGTCGTGAGTGTGTGGGTAGAGACTCTGCCGCTCTATCGGCGTGTATGAACGTCTAGTTTTCCTTAGAGAGGCAGGTTTTCTTTTGGCTTGGCCTAGCGTCTGTCAGCCACGTATGCGGGTCAGTTATGAGGCACAGTCAAACCCTAGTGTTGTCAACTGGGTATAGCACACATCTCATTTGGTACCGCTTGACGCCACTTGGTGGAGTAGTATTAGTTATATTTTGCCACTTGGTGGTTAGCTGAGATGGTATTCCTCGACCAGTGCATACCTCTCTGAGACGTTATCAGTTTGGTATCTTGCATTCAGTTCACACTATGTCGAGTTGAAACAGCGTGCTTCTTAGTGAACGCTCGCTGCACGGCTCCGCCATTGTTTACTTGCAGCAGGATAACAGCTTTGCACGGTAGACCCCGGGTTGCGATTGCACTAAATAAAATAACTAATACAGTGCGATCTGCCAACCTTAACACAACCAAAGTGAAGAAAACCAAGAGAACTTCCAAAGCTATATATAATGCAATGATCCTAAGAAATTCTGGAACTATGAGAAACAAAGTGATTGAGATCTATTAGTCTGGAAAAGAATATAAAGCCATTTCTAAAGTTTGGGACTCCAGCGAACCACAGTGGCGAAAACATGGAATAGTGGTGAACCTTCCTAGGAGTGGCCGGCCGACCAAAATTAACCCAAGAGTGCAGCAAAAACTCATTCAAGAGGTCACAAAAGACCCCATAGCAACATCAAAGAACTGCAGGGCTCACTTGCATCAGTTAAGGTCATGACAGTTCATGACTCCACCATAAGAAAGAGACTGGGCAATAATTGACCACATGGCAGAGTTCCAAGAAAAAAAAAACACTGTTGAGCAATAAGAAGATAAAGGCTTGTCTCAGTTTTGCCAGAAAACATCTTGATGATCCTCAAGAATTTTGGGAGAAAACACTGTGGACTGATGAGGCAAAAGTTGAACTTCTTGGAAGATGTATGTCCCAGTACCTCTGGCGTAGAAGTAGCACAGCATTTCAGAAAAGGAACATCATACAGTAAAATATGGTGGTGACAGTGTGATGGTCTGGGGCTGTTGTGCTGCTTCAGAACTGGGAAGACTTGCTGTGGTAAATGGAACCATGAATTCTGTGGTCTACCAAAAAATCCTGGTCATCTGTTCGTGACCTCAAGCTGAAGTGGTAATGCAGCAGGATAATGATCCAAAACATCCAGCAAGTCCACCTCTGAAGGGCTTAAGAAAAACAAAATTAAGACTTTGGAGTGACCTAGTCAAAGTGCTGAGCTTAATCTGATTGAGATGCTGTGGTATGACTTTAAAAAAAACGGTTCATGCTTGGAAACCCTCCAATGTGGCTGAATTACAACAATTCTGAAAAGATGAGTGGGTCAAAATTCCTCCAGAGTATTGAAAAAGACTCATTACCAGTTATTGCAAATGCTTGATTGTATTTGTTGCTGCTAAGGGTGGCCCAACCAGTTATTAGGTTTAGTGAGCAATCACTTTTTCACACAGGGCTCTGCAGGTTTGGATTTCTTTTTCCCTTAATAATAAAGAGCTTCATTTAAAAACTGCAATTTGCGTTTACTTGTGATATCTTTGTCTAATATTTAGATTTGTTTGGTGATCTGAAACATTTAAGTGTAACAAACATGCAAAAGAATAGGAAATCAGGAAAGGGTAAAACATTTTTTCTCACAACTATATACAAAGTATATACACATATTTCTTTTTCCAAACCTATTTGGATATAAAGAAATAAGACACTTGTTTGCTTGTTTAAAAAGACATACAGTATCTAGACTCTTTTTTATGTGTTCTGTATTAAACTAACACCAATAAATAATTGTATTGAAAGAATTTGCTTTCTTGTGCCTCCTGCGCACTCTTGACATCCATGGATGGCTGGAGCTCAGTGTGTGTGGCCTGTTAGTTTTTTGCTCTTTTTTTTTTATAAATTCCACATCTTTATTGTTAATAAATTAATGATTAAAAAAAATTCTCCCGTCACAAGACACTGCCATTATCTAAGAAGTGTACCAGTCATTTTGAGAGTAAGTGGAGGTAAGAGGTCTCAGACACAGTGGCCGTCTATAGTGCAGATATTGCGTTACAAAATTAAAACACTGGTCTTTGTCATTTCACAATCTGTGGTTATTGTAAAGAAGATTACGGGTTGTAAAGCCTGCAGATCACTGGTAAGTACAAGGTGTTCTTTGTACCTCAGGTCTCATGATTTCCCAAGTAATGGACAGTCTCTATTACACATTGTAGGTGGTCTGCAGGGACGGCATGTCAGTTTTCCTATTTTTTTTGCATTGGTGCTTACTGTCATCAATGCCGGGATAATTCAAGAAAACACAAGTATAAGGCTGGGTTTTCACAGGGTATTTTCACATGGTTTTATTTCTTTGTATGTGCTTATTAAGTACATGAAAAAGGCATACTAACCCCCCCCCAGACACTTTTACAGGATTGCAGAGCGTTTTTCTTGCATCATGGATTTTCTTTCCAAGTTAACCCCTTAACGACCAAGCCATTTTGTAGGTTAATGACCAGGCCTTAATTTTGAAATCAGACCATGGTCACTTTATGTGCTTATAACTCTGGAACGCTTCAACGGATCCCACTGATTCTGACATTGTTTTTTCATGACATATTGTACTTCATGTTAGTGGTAAAATTTCTTCGATATGACTTGCGTTTATTTATGAAAAAAACGGTAATATGGCAAAAATTTTTAAAATCTTGTAATTTTCAAACTTTTAATTTTTATGCCCTTAAATCAGAGAGATACGTCGCAAAAAATAGTTAATAAATAACATTTCCCACATGTGTACTTTACATCAGCACAATTTTGGAACCAAAAATTTTTTTTGTTATGAAGTTATAAGGGTTAAAATTGACCAGCGATGTCTCATTTTTACAACAAAATTTACAAACCCATTTTTTTTTTTTTTAGGGACTACCTCACATTTGAAGTCACTTTGAGGGGTCAATATGACAGAAAATACCCAAAAGTGACAGCATTCTAAAAACTGCACCCCTCAAGGTGTTCAAAACCACATTCAAAAAGTTTATTAACCCTTTTGGTACTTCACAAGAATTGAAGCAATGTGGAAGGAAAAAAATTAACATTTGACTTTTTTTTCCCCAAAATTTTTCTTTGGACACAATTTTTCTTTTTTTGTCAAGGGTTTCAGGAGAAAATGAATCTCATTATTTGTTGTGCAATTTCTCCTGAGTACACAGATACCCCATGTCTGGAGTAAGACCAATACTTAGGCGCACAGCAGTGCTCCGAAGGGAAGGAGCATCATTTGAGATTTTGAATGTCAAATTGGCTGGAATTGAGATCGGACGCCATGTCACGTTTGGAGAGCCCCTGATGTGCCTAAACAGCGGAAACCCCCCACAAGTGACACCATTTTGGAAACTAGACCCCCCAAGGATTTTATCTAGATGTGTGGTGAGCACTTTGAACCCCCAAGTGCTTCACAGAAGTTTATAACGTAGAGCCGTGAAAATAAAATAATTATTTTTTCCACAAAAATAATCTTTTTGCCCACAAATTTTTATTTTCACAAGGGTAACAGGAGAAATTGGACCACAAAAGTTGTTGTGCAATTTGTCCAGAGTACGCTGATACCCCATATATGGGGTGGAACTACTGTTTGGGCGCATGGCAGAGCTCAGAAGGGAAGGAGCGCCGTTTTGGAATGCAGACTTCTATGGAATGGTCTGCAGGCGTCATGTTGCGTTTGCAGAGCCTCTGATGTGCCTAAACAGTGGAAACCCCCCACAAGTGACCCATTTTAGAAACTAGACCCCCCAAGGAGCTTATCTAGGTGGGTGGTGAGCACTTTGAACCCCCAAGTGCTTCACAGAAGTTTATAATGTAGAGCCGTGAAAATAAAAAAAATCATATTTTTTCCACAAAAATGATCTTTTTGCCCCCAAATTTTTATTTTCACAAGGGTAACAGGAGAAATTGGACCCTAAAAGTTGTTGTGCAATTTGTCCTGAGTACGCTGATACCCCATATGTGGGGGGGAACCACTGTGATCACCTTACTGCGATCCATGGAAGGCAGAATGCACAAATCCACAAAGGGGAAGAATTGGTTTTATTTTTTACGCCGTTCCTCATGCGGTATTAGTGATTAGGCGACTTTATTCCTCCGGTCGGTGCGATTACAGCGATACCAGATTTATATACCCACCTCACATGTAAAGCGCCATGGAATAAATGGCGCTATAGCAATAAATAATAATAATAATGATAATAATAATATACTTTTTTCGTGTTTAGCTTCTGTCACACACTAAAAGACGCTTTTTTGTAAGAAATTTTTGCATCACCGTATTTTGAGCTATAATTTTTCCGTATGCTGGCCGACAGAATCATGTGAGGTCTTGTTTTTTGTGGGATGAGCTGACGTTTTTAATGGTACCATTTTCGGGCACATAACATTTTTTGATCACTTTCTATTCCGAGTTTTGTGGAGGCAGAATGAACAAAAACTAGCAATTCATTTTTTTCTCCGTTCTGTGTGTGGTAAAATTAGTATGGCAGCTTTATTCTTCGGGTCACTACGATTACAGTGATACCTCATTTATTTCTTTTTTATGTTTTGGTGCTCTTTTTTTTTACACAATAAAAACTTTTATAGAAAAAATTATTATTTTTGCATCACTTTATTCTGCGAGCTATAACTTTTTTATTTTTCCATTGATGGAGCTGTATGGCAGCTCGTTTTTTGTGGGACAAGATGACGTTTTCCGTGGTACCATGTTTATTTATATCCGTCTTTTTGATCGCGTGTTATTGCACTTTTTCCAAGCAGTATGATGATACCGCTTGGAAAAAGTTTAATTTGCTACTTTTTTGTTTTTTTTTACGGCGTTCACTGAAGGGGTTAACTAGGTCCCTGCCCCCACCTCACAGCTATCCGCACTGAATTGAAACTGTGTGTTTACAGGCAGTGACAGCTCAAAGGCAGGACGTGCACAGACCGTCCTGGAAGTTATATCCTGCCATGACGGACTGTACATGTCCATAGACATTAAGGGGTTAATGATATTTTTGAAAGGTGCTTCACCAAACACTACATAGCAAACTGGTAATTTGCAGTGAAAACACATGCAGGTCTTAAGGAGAGCATGATAGCTGATACATGCTGCCCACGGATCGGGCAACATGTATCAGGCACTGACTGAATGATCACTGCCAGGCATGTTTGACTCCGAAACACTGTGGCGTTTCAGAGAAAACATACTTTAAAAAGCTGCTGTAGACTAGTAGGACAGGCAGATAACTGGCAGCTCCTTCGCACCCACTGTCCTGGAATGACAGGACTCTCCCTACGTGCGTGTACAGTCTTTTAAAGTATGCTTTCTCTGATATGCTGCAGCATTTCAGAGTCAAACATACCTGGCTGAGATCATACAACCAATACCTGATACATGCTGCCCGTCGATTGGGCATAATGTATCAGCTCGCAGCTGTCAGTTTTGCCTGGCTAGTTATCAAAAATACAGGGGAATCCACTACAGTTTTTATTCTTTAACTATTTATTTAGATCACAGGTGCCGGCTGATGAATACTCCTATCGGCTGCCGCCTGCTATTGCTGTTATTAGCGGCAGCAGGCATAGGCTGCTGGGAACAGTAGTCCTATCAGCCAACGCCAGTGACTGGAGGTAAACTTTTTACCTATGATCACAGCTGCGAACTCACACTGTCAATTAACAGTGTGGGAAGCACAGTTGTGGGTCACCCTCCCATGGCTGTGGGGTACTCGGTACCAGGCCGGTATCAGTGGGATGTGTCAAAGCAGCGGTGACCCTTACCGTGGCCCTGGGCGCCGAAGCAATAGGAAGATGTGAATGGTTGAATGTAGTTAGATGAATAGTTCGTGACGCCACCTGTGGTGTTCAGCAAGGGAGGCGTTAAGCCGACGCTGCATGCAGATCCGCTGGGACTGATGGTATGGTGCAGCAAAGATGTAAAAGCTCCCCACAGGTGAAGCTGTAGTCCCAGGGCAGTGTAGATGTGGTTGGCACGGGGATGTAGTGGTGCCGGAAAGGTAGGAAGCAGACAAGACACAGCGGGGTGCAATTTCTGTACCTTTACTTGATAACTGCAGTCCAGGTCCTGATTACAGATAGTATTGGGGCAGGCTAGCCTGGAAGCAATTCAGGGATTCTCTCTCAGCAGATGGGTTGTGCAGTCTCCTTACTAGCGCTTGTTTGTGGGATCTCCAGTACCGAGTTACACTGAAGTTCCTCCTGTCAGATGTTCTCAAGAACCTCACTTGCACAGAAGACAGCTGTAGCCTATCTCGGGGACTCCTCTCTCACGGCTCAGTATCCAAGCTGCTGTTGTGCCCTCAAGTCTTAGATGGGAGTAGGGCATTTACAGCCTCCTACTCCTCTGGTGTCTGTTGCAGGACCGTTAGTATCCGTACAACCGTGGAGACCAGGCTCCAGTTCATGCGCTCTCTCCAGAGATGAGCTCGTCCTCTCCGCTCTATCTCAGCGCTCCTTCCACACGTCTGCACACTTCACCCTCCGCAGACTAACTAACTCACCACCCCTTCCTCTTGGCCCTCAGAGAGCACTCCTCCCCTTAATCCCGGTTCAGAGTTTCCCCTGCTGGCCTGGAGTGGAACTGTGTTGCATGCATAGATTGACTGCGAGAGAGACCCATCATTGCCTCCAAGCCTGGCATTACCCTCCCCTGGAGGAAGGCAAGGCCACTGTGGTGACCATACCCCCCTGGGGGCGCCACAGTTGTCTTACTGGAAGTGATGATTTTACTGCTGTTCAGAAGCAGTGGCTGCCGCAACACATGACAGCGTGGCAAGCACTGGCTGTTCTGGCCCCCCATTCAAGGGAATAGAGTCCGGGTATGGGTCCAAGTGCTGTCCTGGTACCGAAACCCGAACTTTAACTGTTCGGCTGAACCCGCCGGAACCGAACATCCAGGGGTTCGCCCATCTCTAGTTATGAATTATATCCTTAATTTCCTCTTCGGAAAATACATCATTTAATGATGCTATTGCTTCTGAGGAAAACGAAGACAATTGATAAGAGTCCAAGAACGAACCAATAAGGTTACTTCTGGATAGTGGGTTAGATAGGACAGTAGAAGGGAGCGAGTAAAGTTGTGAGAAATGGTCATAAAAAATGTCCACAATCTCTTTAGGATTATGTGTAATTTGATTATTTTTATTGCGTAAGGCACTAGGGGTAGTCTGTTCTGTATGATATCTACGGTAAGTTGTTTAGTTAGTCATGAGGCTTATTGGCTTTTTCAGAATATGTTTGCTGAGTATAGAGAAGAAGCTTGTCTACAATTTTCAAAGAAAAGTTTTTTAAAGGGAACCTTTCTGCAGGATTGTGCTGAGTAACCTATAGACAGTGTCAGGTTGGCACGTTATACTGATTGAAATGATATCTTGGTTGATGAAATCCGTCTTGCGGTTGTTGTTTAATCTTTATTTTCAGTTTTGAGTTAATGATTTGCTCGTGCCCCGGGGCAGTGCTGTGGGGGTGTCTTCATGTGGTGCTCTGGTTAGCTATTCATCTGTATGGCTTCTGACAGGTCACTGATCCCTCAGTGACCTGCCCCCTATTTTGCATAATGAATATTTTATATATTGAAAAAAAAGTATGATTGCACGTGTAATGTGTATTTAATTCTTTTATTTGATGCTATCGATAAATTCATGAAAAAAAAAAATGTGTCTCAAAATGGCGCCGGCAGTGCCTGCGCAATAGCAGCTATCAGCAATCCGATAGATGCTACTACGCAGGCACAGACGGTGTCATATTGCTAGAAAAAAAAAATATTACCACCTCCAAGATGGCCGATAGCTTCTACTGCACAGGCTCCTGCGGTGCCATCTTGGAGGAGGCAATTTTTTATCTCTAGCAAGATGGCGCCGCCTGCGCAATAGCTTCTATCAGATAGCTGCTACTGCGCAGGTGGGGGGTCTCAAAATTTCACTTTAGCCCCAAATTTTTTAATTTCATAAAGGTAACAGGAGAAAATGTACCCTCAAATTCTCCTGGGTATGCCAATACCCCATATGTGTGGGAAAATTGCTGGGAAGGAGCACGGTTTGACTTTTTTGAATGCAGAAATGGCTGGAATCGAGAGCAGACACCATGTCGCGTTTGGAGAGTTGTGCTTAAACAATGGAAACCACCACAAGTGACCCCAGTTTGGAAAATAGACCCTTCTAGAAATGTATCTAGATCTGTGGTGAGCACCTTTAACCCCCAGGTGCTTCACAGAAGTTTATAACGCAGAGCCATGAAAATAAAAAGTCACAGTTTTCCCACAAAAATGTTTTTCTAGCTCCAAATTTTGCATTTTCACAAGGGTGAAAGGAAAAATTACCATTTGGGCACACGGCAGGGAAAGAAAAGAGCGCCATTTGACTTTTTGAACACAAAATTTGCTTGAATCATTAGCGGACACCATCTTGCGTTTGGCGAGCCCCTAGTGTGCTTAAACAGGGGAAAACTCACACAAGTGACTCCATTTTGGAAACTAGACCCCTCAAGGAACTTATGTACTGTAGATGTGTGGTAAGCACCTTGATCCTCCAGGTGATTCACAGAAGTTTAAAACATGGAACCATGAATTTGTTATGCAATTCCTTCTGAGTACAACTATACCCCATATTTCGGGGAAAACTACTTTTTAGGTGAATGGCATGGCTTGGAAATGAAAGAGCACATTTTAACTTTTTGAATGCAAAATTGGGTGGAATCGTTAGCGGACACCATGTCGATTTTGGAGAGTCTCCGATATACTTTAACAATGGAAACTCTCAAATGACGCCATTTTTAAAAAAAATCTAGACCCCTCAAGGAATTTATCTTGGTGTATGGTGAGCACTTTGAACTCCTAGGTACTTAACAGAAGTTTATAACGTTGAACTGTGAAAATTAAAAAAAAAAAAATTTCTCGCAAAAATGTTGGCTTTGCCCTAGATTTTAAATTTTCACAAGGGTAACAGGAGCAAAATGGACAATACAATTT